>NC_136505.1:66090555-66175555 GCF_053919585.1 Euprymna scolopes
AGTGTAAGCCAGATTCATTTACTAGGATAGTGATCTGAAAAGGTTCAGTAGGTTTTTAATTAGAACTGAAACATATCGGTAGATGTGGAGTAAATTTTTTTTTTTTTTACATGGAACTCACCACTTATCAAGGCCCGGACGCCACTCGGGGATAGGGGTTATTGCGTGTACAGTAATCAATGAGACAATAGCGTAATAATCGTTAGTAATGGAGATCTGATGAAGTGTCTTATTTAAGGGGGCGGTTTATCAGGAATTTGTTTATGTTGGACTTGAAGACATCCAAGTTGTAGTCAGGTGGGAAACAGGCAAACGGAACAGAGTTCCACAGGCGTGCAGTTCTAAGAAAGAAGTTTTGTTCATGGAATCTACGTTTTGATTTAGGCATAGTCGGGAAAATTACTGACAGTGGTTTTAGCTAGACGGGTGTGTTTCGTGAAAGATTGGCGAGGGGGGCTAGAGATTGGAGCTCAGACGAGCACTTCTCATGAAAATAGCGATAAAACAACGACAGGCTCGCAACGTCCCTTCTGTGGGAGAGAAGTTGCAGGGAAGAGAAAAGGGCATTCCCCACTAGGCTACCAAGTCTATTTTGTACTCCGTCAAGGCAAGATAGGCTTCTTTATCAGCGCCTGCCCAGATATGGCAGCAGTGCTCCATCCTTGGACGTACTTGGCTTTTATATAGATAGAGAAACTATTGCTATGAATGAAAGTTTTATACTAAATTAATATACAGCTCTAGCTTTTATCGAGCACTTTTATGTAAACACACTAAGAATTCAGTGGATTATATCCTATGGATATAAGATACCGGAATATATATATATATATGTGTGTGTGTGTGTGTGTGTGTGTGTGTGTGTGTGTGTGTGTGTGTGTGTGTGTGTGTGTAAGACTGATCGGTTTAATTTTAATCGAGAATAATATACCTTAGTTTCTGCGTTTTTTCTGTAAGACGCTGTTTCTTTGTGAGGAACAGAATTCTATTTCCAGTGTATTACATACCCAAACGGGAAGGTGACCATGTCCCATCAATCACTTACATGGTATTCTTGGTTTGCGTTGATTTATAAAAAGATTTCGGATGACGATGGAAATTATCTGTGAAACTTTCAGTAGATAGATAGATAGATAGATAGATAGATAGATAGATAGATAAATAGATAGATAGATAGACCTAGCGCTAGAGTACAAAATATTTTCTACTACTTTTAGAGAACTTAAAAACTTTGCATTTGAAAGAAGTTGTCTAAAATAATTTTGTTTGGAAAATGTAAGACATTTTATTTTTAAGATATTACATACAATGAGATGTTGCATGGTGGTAGTAGTAGGAGAAATACAGAAAAGAGAAATAAAGGGGCACGTGTAAACCAAAAGAGAGTGAAAAAATCGGTATTACACTAAAGCCCTCTGTCTACTTGTCACGATGTTTTTTTGTTACATTATTTGAAGGCATATTTTCATCTATATAAATAAAACAGTAATTGTATGCATGTGTCTGTGTGACAATATTTAACCGATAAAATCTTAAACTACTGATCACATAACACTGAAATTAACAGGGAATAATAATCGTACACTAAGGATGGTTTATACAGAGTACAATCTTTGTTTGGATGAATGAATAACACATACAGAAATATGTCAACAAGTTGAAATGCAAAATGTTCATTTCAACTTACTGACATATTTTTATTACTTTTGCGTACGTGCAAATTTATTCATAGTTTGCAGTGGTTTAATTTTTAATCTTTTTTATCTATCTGTTGATAGCTCAAACGGTAGGGAAGGCGGCTGAGGTGCTAAATGTTTTAGTTTCGATTCTAGCTGGTGGCACCCACTTCATTTTTTAACTTTTTAAATCACTGTATATAGTAATATAATAGAGAATTGATTATGTAGTAATAAATACAAAATCTGCACGAATTAATAAGTATCTAATAAAATAGATAATAGGTTAGAAACTTGGCTTTATTAGTACTTGAGAGATCTGCTTGTGTGGATTGGTGATCTTTTAAACCAACACATTTCAGGTGAAAACATTATTACGTACTTAACGTGTGAAAAGCAAAATAAGTTACATTACATAAGTGAAAATAAGTTTAGACACAAAATATATATGTCCACGTGGACAATATATTTTGTATCTAAACTTATTTTCAAGTGTTTTCTTACAACTAAGCGTAATATACAACACATTACTGTTACTAAATAATCTTAAATTTAAAAAATACGGTACTTGTACAGAATCCTATTCATATATTAAACAAAACAAAACCTTAATCGTGACGAGAAAAAAAAGTTGTAAAACAATAAAACACGTAAAATCATTAGGTAGATTTATTTTTAAATAAGAAATAAGGTATTTAAAAATCAATTTAGTAGTGCACTGAGGCTTCCTTAAATTTTATTAGTGCTTTCAGTAGCTCCCCGGGTTTTATTTTCCATTGATCACTTTAGAAAATAATTTCTCTTCTAGAAAGGATAAAAACTTAGTTTTTAGTAGTGCTCTGGCGGCCTCCTTACATTTTTAGTGGTTTTATTAGCTCTTTGGAAACCTCTTGTTTTGTTTGTTCAATACTCACTTTAAACAATAAATGTCTTTTCTATGGGTTCAATTTTAGTTAGTGCTTTTATTAGAGATCTGTGGTCTGTCTGAATTTTTTCACTGCTCATTTATGAAATTGTTTATGTTTTATTCATTATATATTTTCTTGAAAGTCTTGGATAATCTTGCTTTTAAAACGAAGGAGTGCTAAGATAGTGAGAGATAAAGAAATAGGTTTTAAAAGAAATATGCTAAGAAAACTTTTTAATATTGTTCTGTTATTTATGGCCTTGTCAAAAAGCTGAAACAAACTCTGGCGCAATAAATTATAAATAGTATAAGCTACTTAAAATTGTACCCAATCCCCTAAACACAACAGGCTCGTGCAATAGTGCAGTAGACCACTTGGATCATGATGATGTTGAATCAAAATGTACTCAATACTCTAACTACAGCTGGTGTGCGTTATAATTTATTTTTACTCTTTTTCAATCTTAGATTGAAAAAATCGTTTTGTTAAATCAAACAAATCAAAATCAAAATCGATTGTTAAATCAAACACTGGTCAATACCGGAGAATATATATATATATATATATATATATATATATATATATATATGTGTGTGTGTGTGTGTGTGTGTGTGTGTGTGTGTGTGTGTGTGTGTGTGTGTGTGTATTAGTGTTAGGACGATTGATTGGAATCGGAAAAATCGGAACTTTTTAGGTTATCGTAATCGGTATTAGAATCGGAAAAATGTGTGCATATTTTTCGGTACCAAAACGATTCTTTAAATTAACGTTTTTTTTTTTATTTGATCCTGTTTAAAACAAAAAGTTCCACTGCTGGTAGTAATAATAAAATAATAAATATTTATTGACTAGCAAAGTCACCCGGAGTTGTTCGGGATTGTATAAGACAATGAGAAAAATTTTGAACATACCTGTTATTCTAAGAATAGAGGAAGTTTTTATGTCTATGTATCATTTGGCATCTCGAGCAAAAGGATATTTTACCTACCCTAGGACGGGTATTACACAACATATGTATGGAATAATTGTGCCTTCCCTAAGACAGGAAATTTACAGCACGTATGTGGAAAAAATGTCCTTACCTAGCGCGGGGTAATGTACAACACATATTTAAAATTATTTACATAATTTTCTGTTGTACTAAATTTTCGGTATGTCACAGGTAAGAGTTTGTTTTTACATCAGAGTGCTATAGTGAAGAAGCACCGGATTTTTTATATAAATATTATACTACTCGAAGATATTACGTAGTTTTCGATTCTGATAACTTATGTATGTCACAGATTAGAATTTCTTTGTTTTTCACATGGGTACTTCACTGTACAAGTACCGTATTTCGTGGGTAGGATACTGTAGAAGTACCTTTTTTCTAATGTAAAAATGAAAGAACTCGATACGTTAAAGTAATTTTCTGTTGTGCTAAATTTTCAGTGCGTCTAGACTAAGAATTTGTTTGTTTTTCATCTGGGGGCTATAGTGAAAGAAGCACCTTATTTCTCATTTAAAAATCATGCTATTCTAATATATAACGTGATTTTCGGTTTTAGTAAATGTATGCATGTCACATGTAGGATTTTCTTTGTTTTTTTTTTCATATGAGTACTATACTGCACAAATACCTTATTTCTTGGGTAGGATAATGTACAAGTACCTTATTTCTAATATATAGATGAAAATACTCGATTATTTTACATAGTTTTCTGTCGTGCGAACTTTTCCGTATGTCAGAGGTCAGAGTTTGTTTTTATATTAGAGTGCTATATAAAAGAAGCACCTTATTTCTTATATAAATGTCATACTACTCGAATATATTACATAATTTTCGGTTTGGATTACTTTTATGTACGTCACAGGTAAGATTTCATTTGTTTTTCATATGGGTACTATACTGTACAAGTACTTTATTTCTCGGGAAGGATACTGTATAAGTACCTTTTTCCAAATTTAAAAATGAAAGAACTGTATACGTTTATGTAATTTTCTGTTGTGCTAAATTTTCTGTACGCCAGGGGTAAGAATTTGTTGGGTTTTTTTTTATCTGGGTGGTATAGTGAAGAAGCACCTTATTTCTCATATGTAATTCATACTATTTGAATATTAAACGTGATTTTCGGTTTTAATATCTTTTATGTATGTCACAGGTCATATTTTCTTTGCTTTTTCATATGAGTACTATACTGGACAAGTACCTTATTACTTGGATAGAATTTCTTGTACACATAAACACATTAAAAAGTAAGTGATCATTGTATGTGATTTTTGGAATATGACCTCTATACAAATATACAAACCTCTATAATACATTAAATTTATAATGATCAGTTAATTAGTATAGGAGTGGATACAATACATACAAATATATAATCATATACGCATAGTAATCATTCATAATGGTCGGTTATTTAGTTTAGGAGTGAATCGAATGTATAAAAGTATATAAACATGTGCACATAATTAAAATTCATAATGATCGGTCAATTAGTTTAGGAGGGAATCCAATACATAGAAATATATAAGCATATACACATAATTACAATTTATAATAATCGGTTAATTAGTTTAGAGGTGAATTCAATGCATGCAAATATATAAACATATACACATAATTAAAATTCATAATGATCGGATAATTAGTTTAAGAGTGGACCCAACACATACAAACCTATAATCATATAAACATATTTAAAATTCATAATGATCCGTCAATTAATTTAGGGGTGAATCCAAGATATAAATCTATATAAACATATACAAATAATTAATATTCATAATGATCGATTAATTAGTTTAGGAGTAAATCCAATACGAATGCCATTACTTGATCTATTTACGTAATTTTTGGAATGTAACAAATAAGCCGATATATCATATATTTTGGTTATAGCATTTTCGTTACGTAAATAAAAACATTCTTCTGTATTTTTTTTAATTCTTGTGTATTTACTACATAACATTTCAAAATCAAGAATATCGGAATGTGTTAACAAAGGGGGGGGGATGATGTAGATCGAAACAGCAACAGTTGTGCTAGTAATCGGTCACGCTATCCGTTGTTGCACCAAAGGGACAACCGCTTAAAAACGTTATGAAATATCTTAATAAATACATTTCTGTTTTACTCGATCTACGCATACGTAGAGTGACGCCGTTGTGCTACGCTCGTCAAAGTGTCATTGCTTTCAAGTTTGAACCCTTTTTTGAAGTCTTTAGCATTATTTTAATCGATTAAACACCTCTAATAAAATTCTGCGCCAAAAATGCAATCTTATGAGCTATTGCACGCCGTCAAGCTAGGAGGAGATACAGTTTGTATCACAACTCATCAATGCGGTTAGAGATAGACCTTTTCCCAGCCGTGGATCGAACCTACAACCATTGTGTTGACAGTCGGCAGCTCTAACTATCCGACCAAGAATCAGTGCTCGTAATTATTTCTCCTCAAATGCCTATTAAATTAGCATTTGCCCGTCGCACATTGCTTAAATTGACAGTTTGTTTACAAACAAACATTGGGTTTCGCTTAATATATATATAATCTTTAAAAAATGAGAGACGAGTCCGAAAAACATTTCTTACAATGTATGAAAAAATTAAGGTACAATATTTAACTTTAAAATTTATCAAATTTTAAAGTGCACGTTTATAAATCTTACAAAGTAAGGTGTAAAAATTTAATTTAAATTAAATCATTCAACCACGGTAGTGGTTGAATATATGCTTAAGTTTGAAATTGAATGAATCGAGACACATTCAAACTCCCACCACTAATTCTGTTCGCAACCAAATTTCAAACAGGTTATATAGATGGATAGAACACTTCATTAGCTACATTTTGAAAAAGAAATTTCGAAAATTGGTTCAGTAGAAAAAAAGTTACAACAAAATATGTGGGTTCACAAACAGGAGAGTAAGTACATAAGTGACTAACGCTTTTTTTATTTTGCATAACTTTTTTTGTATATAAATATTTTTTACTGCGATTTTGCCAATATGACATGTTAGCGTAACGGTTAGAATTAGAAAGAATTAAATGATCCTAATTATGATATAATAAAATTATTAATTTTTATGTAAATTATAAAATTATTAATTCCATCTACTAACTAACTAACTAATGAATTAATTTTATTCAAACAATTTTCACTACATAAATATATGCAAATAATAGGGGGGAAATAAGTTCAATCCAGCGACTGACACCCTTTCTAACTCAACAATAAACAACAACATATGCAAATAATAAATAAAATATTTATCAATATTCAAATTTTATTTTTAGCTGCAATATTTTAAGTCTAAAAAATTCTTATTTTTTACTTTATTAGAATATCTTGTTCTTTACTTTTCCAGGTTGAATTTCTTGTCCTTTACTTTTCCAGGTTTAATGAAATCTTAAGAATATTACTTTTCATGCGCGCATTTTTCTATATAATATAAAAATTATATGGGATTTATTTTATGTAATGTACATTTTGTTGTACTTTTAAAAACTTTTATTTGATTCCAGTGGCGTACCTATGTAAAATGGCGCCCATAGCAAAGTTTGAATGTGCGCCCCTTCTTAATAATTTATACCTTAAATATACCTAACTACTAATTTTAATTTTTGTCAAGCAATTTTTGCGCCCATGTCAGAGTGGCGCCCATGGCACGGGCCATGCCTGCCATACCCTAGATACGCCACTGTTTGATTCTGCCAGTCTTTACGTTTTATTCTTTAGAGAATAGCGAAAAATATTGTCTTATTTTTACTATGTATTCACCGCTCATCAAGGTTCGGGGACACTCAAGGATAAGGGTTAATGGCTACCGTTATATTGTAAATTTGATCATTTATTTTAGAGGACGATTCATCAAGAAGCTGTTTACGTTGGACGTGAAAACAACTATGTTATAGTTAGCAGGGAAGCAGCTCCGTGGTATAATGTTCTACAAACAATCAATTCTATGAAAAACTCTGCTCATGGAATTTTGGCTTAGATTTAAGCACAGATAAAGAGTAAGTGAAATTACTGATAGTTGTAGTATATCGTCTTTTGCTTATTTCGTTGTTTTTTTAGAGACGTTTAGAAAATTACTAAAAATCAGATACGGTGTTCAAACCAGAAAAAATGATAAAAGATCAGGAAAAAAAAACGAACAGACAAAAAACGACGAAAAATTTACTGACATCGATTGATGTTTCAACTGGTCAGTATAGGATAAAGGGGGCTGTAAAATAAGAAACCGTAAAGGAAACATATGAAAAACGAGCCAATTGCGTGACTAAATATTGTCGAGTTCCATTTATGTAAGTTCTATATAAAAAACAAAAGAAAGCGTATGAGATAGAATGGAATTATCATTAATTGCGGGCAGACATTTAATTAAAATGTGGAAAGAGAAATCGTTTTTGTTTGTTTGTTTGTTTTTTTGTTTTTGTTTTTTTGTTTTTTGTTTGTTTGTTTGTTTTTTTGTTGATTTCTTTTTTTTTTTTTTGTCTTAAAATAATTTACTTTCTTTGTTTTAAAAAAAAAGACGAAACAGCAATTTTTGGTGAAAATCTTTTAGGGGATATCAAGAAGACATGGAAAAACAAAAAGGGAAAACAATGGAAATCTTGCGATGTTTAAAGGTTAGGGAAAAAAATTATGTCCTTTTCGACCTCAAAATTCGTACTGTTATAAATCAGCTTTTACTGAAACATGCTTAGACCCTTTAAAAAGTAGAGAATATGTCCTTCTTATTTGTTGGTGAGAGTTAAACTAAAATGATGTTCTTTGTTTTCGCTGCAACATATTCTTTCTGCAGAAAGTTTTCCTTCCAATGCGTCTTCACGGGTTCGGTCACATTCTTTCTCGTCAGCTAGATGATTTCATCGACAAAAACTATTGAACTAATTTTAGAACAGACAATGCGTAGCTTAGCTGAAAATCTAGCCCAGAACAGGAAAACATGATACCAAACTGATCATGGGCCCTCGCTTTTATGATGTTCGCTTCTATGATGTTCGCTTTTATGATGTTCGCTTTTATGATGTTCGCTTCTATGATGTTCACTTCTATGATGTTCGCTTTTATGATGTTCGCTTTTATGATGTTCGCTTCTATGATGTTCGCTTTTATAATGTTCGCTTCTATGATGTTCGCTTCTATGATGTTCGCTTTTATGATGTTCGCTTTTATGATGTTCGATTTTATGATGTTCGCTTCTATGATGTTCGCTTTTATGATGTTCGCTTCTATGATGTTCGCTTCTATGATGTTCGCTTTTATGATGTTCGCTTCTATGATGTTCGCTTCTATGATGTTCGCTTTTATAATGTTCGCTTCTATGATGTTCGCTTCTATGATGTTCGCTTTTATGATGTTCGCTTCTATGATGTTCGCTTCTATGATGTTCGCTTCTATGATGTTCGCTTTTATGATGTTCGATTTTATGATGTTCGCTTCTATGATGTTCGCTTTTATGATGTTCGCTTCTATGATGTTCGCTTTTATGATGTTCGCTTCTATGATGTCCGCTTCTATGATGTTTGCTTTTATGATGTTCGCTTTTATGATGTTCGCTTCTATGATGTTCGCTTCTATGATGTTCGCTTTTATGATGTTCGCTTCTATGATGTTCGCTTCTATGATGTTCGCTTTTATGATGTTCGCTTCTATTATGTTCGCTTCTATGATGTTCGCTTCTATGATGTTCGCTTTTATGATGTTTGCTTCTATGATGTTCGCTTTTATGATGTTCGCTTCTATGATGTTCGCTTCTATGATATTCGCTTCTATGATGTTCGCTTTTATGATGTTCGCTTCTATGATGTTCGCTTTTATGATGTTCGCTTCTATTATGTTCGCTTCTATGATGTTCGCCACTGGAACCGTAATTGTCGTGGACCGTCACGCCTAGTCAGCATTTGTTCAGAATGTGGCAAATTCTTTGCATGAAGCCGGTCCAACTGTTTCTTGGTGAATGCCGAAACAAGTATAAATACGTAATTTGTGTGAGTCCTTGTTTACTTGCCTCCCCACGAAGGTAACGTCGGCTTTGAATGTGTGCGAAAATATAATTCCTCTAAGGTTACTGTAGGTTGGGGCAAAAAATAAGAATTGTTCTAGTCTAGAAATATTTTTTCTTCGCTGAGTGGAGATAGAACAGATTAATTGTAGTATCAGAACAGATGCTACCCTTTGCTCCTAGGCAAGTGTCTATGTACGAGTGTTTTTCCTGATGTATTTTCACACTGTCTATGTTTGGATGTAATCCGTGTCCATTTTTTATATGATTTCTTGTGATTGTTAAACCTAGTTAAGGGCCAAATCTATTTTTTCAGGTTATAGACTGCTCAGCCAGTCTCATTGAAAGAAAAGATGAAAAACAAGTAAAAAGGAGGAGAGAGAAAAAAAAAGAAAGACAAACTAGAAAATTGCTTTTTGTTGTTTTTGGTTTTGTTTTTGTGTTTTATTTTGTTTTTTGTTTTTTTTTTCTTAGTTTTTGATATTGCAGAACATGATTGAATTTTTCAAAGGGAAAGAAAAAAGATAATATTAATGTTTAATGTATTTAAAATTACGTATTTAAAAGACTATTTAACTCTTGTACAGATTGCGTAGGGAGTGAGATATTTTCTGGAGCAGTAAAACGATCCCACCATTTTTCCAGTGATTTTGGAAACAGATTTCCTGTAAGCGTTCTATTTCAACTCAGCGGTAATGGTCAATCCTAAAAGTTTGTCGAACTAGTGTACTCTTCTAAGACGAGGGTGGCGTTCATTTTAACTGGGGCCAAATGGGGATCAGAAAGTGGGTGGTGGAAAGATAGAAGTTTGATTTTGGACGCATTAAAGGTAACTAGCGATTTCTTAACCCATTGCACCACTCACTTACGGTCGGGGAGAAAAGACTCAGAAACATTCTGATCTTTTATGGCTTAAAAAGTGTTGCCATAAATAGTAGTATCCGTCTGCAAAAATGTCGACAAATGAGCAGAGAATATGGTTAGGGAGGTTGTTGATGAAGATCAGGAAGAAAGTTGGGCACAGAATGGATCCCTGAAGCACGCCAGCGTTAATACTGTGAGTTTCGGATTTCTGCCAGTCAATGACAACTTAAATAAACCTTTTAGAGACAAAGGATGTTATAATTAAGAGTACGATTCCAGCTATTCCGTAGCTGTAAATCTTATGAAGTAGACCTTTATGCCAAACACTATCAAATGCCTTAGATATAACAAAAGCTTTTTTCCTAGAAACGAATCCATCGTCAATAGATTCACTGATCCTGTATATCATCATCGTCATCACATCATTTGTTAATCTCTCAGAATGGAATCTGTATTGCATGTCACTGAATAAGTTGTTTTATTCTTAGGTGGTTGGCATCTATTTATCACGAACTAAACCAATTTACGTATGGCGCACAGGATGCTGATTGGTCTGTACCTAGATGCAGAAGATTGATCCACAGTGCTTTTAAATACTGAGCAGACTGTCGAGTTTTTCTATAGTGTTGAGAAGCATCTTTCCTTAAGCCCACGTTTGAACCGCTTTGTTAGTATATGAATCAGTTTCATTTACAGCTTTTTGAGCACAATGGTAGGGATATTGTCAGGGCAGTTGCTTTGCTGTAATCAAGGTTCTTGATAAATCTGGACACATTTCGGACAAATATATGGATGTTATTCAGAGTATTATTAGTCCTGGGGGGGGGGAATTTAGGGGTAAGCGGACTTTATCACACACGGTAGAGTTTGATGTGAAGTCCTTAGCGAAAAGTTTGGCTTTATCGGATGCTGGCGTAACTACCTCAGATCCGTTAATAACTGTTCGGATAAAAGTTATGCGTCTGTTTAGAACCCTGTTCATTATGCGTCAAAACTCGTGGAGACTTAGCTTTTTCTCAGCTACTTTAGACTTGACAGTTAGGGCAAGAGTTTCCATCGCGTGTTCTATAGCTTCTTTGCAGTCGTTGCTAGCAGCTCTGTTGACGGCTTTAGTTTCTTAACATGTTCCTCTTAAAGCATTTACAATAGTGAGTTCTGTGTACAATGCCAGCAGCACATTCAGATGCGTACAACAGTTGACTATTTGGTTTAATTTGAAAATTTTTAGAGGGTATATAGCTGTCTATGTCAATAGTTATCCAATCTGTCAGGTCAGATTGTATAGAGGACACATCTTTTTAAACATGAGGCGTAAGACTATCTCTGATATGAATGTGCGGAAACCGTCTCAGTTAGCCATCGAGTAGCGATACACAGTGCGATTGCGAGAGACATCTGTGGACTTATTACTCTTATTTAATCAATTGAGACAACCAAGTGATCGAACGAACCCAGCGGAGTTACTTTAAGTTTTCTTAATCTATTCTATTTAATTCTACTTAAAATGCCTTTTAGTTCAGATTAAAGATAAAGTGAAATATCCTGATATATATTACATTCAGGTAATACCTTTAGGTTGATCATAGCCAAAAAGGTAAAGCTCAATATTTAAAAATAAAGCAATATATAAGTTTAATGGTTAAAGTTAAATTCTGAAAATCAAAAAATAAACACATATATTTGAGTTAAGAAATTATTGTTTGACACAAGGATTATATACGAGGGGCGTCCAATAAGTAATGCCTCTGACCCACTTCTAGTTGTCTGATCTAGCTGAAATTTTGAAGGTGCAATGATTTATATATCTACGGATTATGTGACAAATTACAGCTCTGAACTAATTGTGGTTTCTGTTTTACAGGTGTTTGTACTGAGTCAGGTGTGAAATGGGGCCTGTTGAATGTCGAGCAGTGATCCGGTTTTTGTATTTGAAAGGCCGCACACAACAGGAAACTTTTGATGAAATGAAAGAAACTTACGGTGATAATGTCCCATCACGTGACCTTGTAAAACGCTGGCATCGTGGATTCAAACATGGCCGGAAGTCTGTGGAAACAGCTCCCAGACCTGGTCGCCCCCCCTTTCTGCCATTGATGAGGCATCTGTCCGTCAAGTTGAGGCTGCCATTTTGGAAGATCGGAGAATTACTATTCGCCAAATAACCCTAGATGTCAAGATTAGTACAAGGTCTGTGGAAACTATCATTCATGACCATTTGCATATGCATAAGGTATCTGCTAGACGGATTCCCAGGTTGCTCACACCATTCCAGAAGCGAGAACGCGTCGAGTGCTCGAGGATGAATTTGGAGATGTGCCAAGAAGATGAGTCAAAGTTTTTCAAAAGACTGATTACACAGGATGAAACCTGGGTCCATCACTATGATCCAGAGACCAAAGCCCAGTCAATGCAGTGGAAGCACTTGCACTCACCACTTCCAAAGAAGGCAAGGGTGCAGCCCTCCGCTGGCAAGGTCATGCTCACGGTCTTCTGGGACCAGGACGGAGTAGTGATGACAGATTTCCTGGCAAAGGGTACCACAATTACAGGAGCTTCGCTTTTGAGGAAATTAAGGGAAGCTATCAAAATCAAGAGGCGGGGCAAGATCAGCAAAGGTACCCTCCTCCTGCAGGACAACGCTCCGGTCCACAACTCGCATGTCGCCAGATCAGAAGCACGGGCGTGTGGTTATGAAATCCTCCCCATCCTCCCTACTCTCCTGATCTTGCACCCTATACACACACACACACACATATATATATATATATATATATATATATATATATATATATATATATATGCGTGTGTGTGTGTGTGTTGGTATGTATATATGTATGTATACATATGTATATATATATATATATGCATATGAGCGAGATTCAGAAGCTAAGTTTTGGTTCCGACTCTAGCTGATGGCATCCGTCATATAATATATTTATATATATATATATATATATATATATATATATATATATATATATATATATTAGTTTTAATCTTCTCACTTCTAGAGGATTGTCTCTATAATAATAAATACGTAATCTGCATCAATTAAAATATCATATTTAAGAGTACTCTACGACCAGGCAACGCCGGTCGGCTTGCTAGCATATATATATATATATATATATATATATATATATATATATATATATATATATATATATATATATTACCGTTTTATCTGTTTGGTTACAATATGTTTCGGATGTTGAACCATGTTTACGATCCAACAACCTCTTCAGACCTTACATTGGTTGTTAAGATTTGGAAGAATTGTTTTATATATATGCATATATATATATATATATATATATATATATATATATATATATGAGTATGTATATGTGTATATAAGGTGCGTGTATGTGTGCATATGTCTGCATATAGATGCATGTATGTCTGCATATACGTTGGTTATATGTATGTGTATGTGCGTGTGTGTCTGTATGTGGATGTGTAGAAATGTACATCTTTATGTGTCTGTACGTATGCGTATTCGCACGTGCGTTGACGTATCTATTAACCCTTAGCTACATAAAAACAATTCATTGTCAACTAAAATGAAGAGTGGACTTATAGCGACTACGAACATTCTAAATGGAACCTTTTACTTGTCAAACACATATGACACGTACACAAGCCCTCTCTCTCCCCTCTCTTTCTCCCCCCCTCTCTCTCTCTCTCTCTCATCTATTTCACATACCTGGCTAAACAACCAAAAGCAGCAAAAACTTTAAAATCTTAAAAACCTAACATTGAAATTCCCCCCTCGTCGCTTACCCCCTTTTTTACAATCCTCTCTCCCTCTCCCTCTCCCCTTCCCCCTCCCTATATCCATATATCTCCACCCACGCCTACCTGGACCTGCTACCCCACACACACACTACAATCTAATGTATTTTAACCTTCAAAACTTAAATATTGTCGATACCCGTCTCTCTCCCCCTTATTATTTCTTACCCCTCCTTTTTTCTCGTATTTCCTCTAAAACACTTCTTCCAAATATTAACAAACATTTTTGTAAGATCTGACGAGGCTGTTGGATCGTAAACATTGTCCAACATCCGAAAAATATGTAACCAAACAGATAAAACGGTAATAAAATAATAAAACACATATTCGCTCTGCAATAGTATTGAGCACTCTCTTCAGGTTTTTACTAATCACCAGTTTTACTATATATATATATATATATATATATATATATATATATATATATATATATATAAAGCTGAACGTCTGTGTGTGTCTGGTCACGAATAGGCTTTTATATGGTTGACTATTATAGAAAACTGAACACATATAATGATAGAAGATATATCGAGACAGAGGAATGGGTATGTTTGATCTAGCATAATGATGATTCATTAAAATTGTGGGTTCTGCGTACTCGCCTGGTTCACAAAGTATGGAAATAAAAAATTTAAACAACGTTTACAAGTGTTTTTTGATATAGATGTACATAATAATACTTTGATAAGTATGTTTTTAAATAAATAGGGATGGTATAATAAAATTGTGGGGTCTGTGTCTGCGCCTGTCCTCCATAGAATGGAAATATGTCACAAAGTTTAACAAGGTTTTTTAATATAAATCCACAGAATATTGTGATAAGTGTTTCAGTGTGAACAGGTATGGTATAATAAATTATGGGGTTTATCTATTTTATTTTTACTTTCATCATATTTTGCTTTGGTTTTGATACCCCCAAATTCGAAGCTATCTCTTTGCAACCCTTCCTTTTCATAATCTATCATACTTTCATAAATCAGAGTCCATTTTCTGTAGGCTGTTTTTGAACCCAGTCAACGACGGGTACTTTTGCTAGTATATATATATATATATATATATATATATATATATATATATATATATATATATATATGTATATGTATATATATATATATATATATATATATATATATATATATATATATATATATATATATATATACTGGGTTCAAAAAAGCCTACATAAAATGGACTCTGATTTATGAAAGCATGATAGCTTATGAAAAGGAAGGGTTGTAAGGAGATAGCTTCGAATTTGGGGGTATCAAAACCAAAGCAAAATATGATGAAAGTAAAAATAAAATAAATAAACCCCATCATTTATTATACCATACCTGTTCACACTGAAACACTTATCACAAGATTCTGTGGATCTATATTAAAAAACCTTGTTAAACTTTGTGACATATTTCCATTCTATGGAGGTCAGGCGCGAACGAACATCCCATAATTTTATTATACCATATTTCTTTAAACTGAAACATAATTATCAAAGTATACTTACGCAGATAGATATGAGAAGTCTTTATTCAAATTTGTGCCTATTTCTATTCTATGGAGGCCAAGCGCGAACGCAGACCCCACAATTTTATTATACTATCCCTATTTAAGTTGAAACATACTTATGAAAGTATTCTTATGTACATCTATATCAAAAACACATGTAAATGTTTTTATTTTAATTTTTAAATTTTTTATTCCCATACTTTATGGACCAGGCGCGAACGCAGACCCCACAATTTTAATGAAAACCCGTTCTGCCAGATCAAACATAGGCATTCCTGTGTCTCGATACATCTATCATTATATGTAATCAGTTTTTTAAAATAGTCAACCATATAGGAGCCTATTCGTGACCAGACACACACACACATACACACACACACAGACATTCAGCTTTATATATATCAGACACTCTCACCTAAAGAAAGCCTCTATCCATTAGTTAATGCCAACGGAATTGACCAGAATACCACTTTTGAGGGAACTACATTCCCACTTCAAAGTTCAAATATGAAGAAATAACTAGAGTAATAGAGTAGAAGAAGAACTGCAACAAAAAAACGGAATAACTTGCTGGTTAGAATCTTTCTTAAATTAATATATATATGTTCTTTCGCTAAAATTATATATATATATATATATATATATATATATATATATATACATATATATATATATGATGAAAATAATTGAAGTATTATTCCGACAAAATAGAGAAAATAAAAAGGAACAAACCGTATTATGTGTTCATCAACGTTTCGTTTTTATTTCATCCAGAGGAAGTCTCGAAATAAAGACGAAACGTTGATGAACACATAATACGGTTTGTTCCTTTTTATTTTCTCTCTCTCTCTCTCTCTCTCTCTCTCTCTCTCTCTCTCTCTCTCTCTCTCTCTATATATATATATATATATATATATATATATATATATATATGTCCTCTATATCAGGAAATGTAATTATTAAAACATGAAAAATCATTTTAAAGCCCAACGAAGTACTAAGAGATTTTTTCAATAAATAAAAACGATATAAATATTTTGGTTGATACCCGACCATCTTCAGTAAATTATATACTCATTGTCGAACTTTACCGAAAAATTCCGATAATAGCCGAGCTCTGTCGTTATCAAGGTTCATATCGATGTAACCTTGACATTCTCCAGGTCATCTATTTCAATTTGCCACCTTCAGGTAAAACTCGTCAAGCTTGATAAACTCAGTAAACCTGATCCTCTAGTGACGTTTTGGCCTTGGTAAACGGTTATTTGTTATTACATAAATAATAGCGCAACCTCATAGACTGGCATACATGTTTAAAGCTGAAACGTCTAAAATGTTCTGTTGTGTGTCTACGCTCGTTTTAAGTTAATAAATTAACCAATCATTAAATGAGTAAAGAACATAAAAGTGTATTGGTTGGCATCGAATTTCTTCTGCTTCGATTACGTTCATTTATGTTACATTTAATTGAAATATCGACGAAAAAACACGAAGAAAGGCTTTATTTACTTCTACGCACTCTTTGGGCCGCCCTCTGTTTTACTGCCGAAGTTTAATTAAACACTCATGCAAAATGAAAATAAATTATCCTTCCGCCGACAGACGATTTGTTGTTGTTGTTGTTGTTGTTGTTGTTGTTGTTGTTGTTGTTGTTGTTAATTAAATCAGACATGTTATATAATTTTAATGGAAAAAAAAACAGTTGGAAATACTATTTATTTGCTGCCAAATTTCTCCGAGCGTCTTATAAAGAAAAATTCACTCTAACCTTTACTCGGTATTTGTAACACAAATAAATGATAAAATGTTTTGTATAGCTAGAGTTTGGTCACGTGTTTGAAAACATTATTTCGCAAGGTTATTTGAGAAATTTTGGAACAATAAATAATTTATTTGTTTAATAACATATAGAATTAGGTAAGAAGATAAAGAGTAAAGTTACACAGGAATTTTATTGCATTATCAATTCAATAAAGATTACAGAAAGAAAAATAAGAAAGAAACCGTTTTAGACCATATCATTTCAAAACTAGCAGCATCTCGTTAGAAGAGGAGAAAAAAAACCGGCATTATAGAAAAGTAAAGGTAAAAAGACAACACTGACTTTGAAAACATTTACATTAGAAATGGAACATTAGAATTAGAAAAATTTCATAGGTGGAGAGTGTAATATAATAGGGATAAATGAGGGAAGAGACAGAAAAAATAATAATGGCTAATATATATATATATATATATATATATATATATATATATATAAAATAAGAAAAGTTTCAATTTATAAATATATAAAAAAAAAATTGTAAAACTTTTTTTTAATTTTATTTTTTTAAAAAATGAAAACAATTTTTAAAAATTACAAAATTTAAAAATAAAGTTCTAATAAAAAAAATAGATTATAAAAAGTGCGGAAGAAGTAAGAGAAAAGTAAGAAAAGGGAAAAGGAAAATAAGAAAGTTAAAATCTAAATCAACTCAAATTCTTGGAAAATAATCCATCAGAAATTAAGTGTACTCCAGGATAAAATGAAACGAAAGTTAATATTCAGTACACTCGCATGCAGAATAATACAAAAGAAAGATTTCAGTGTCTTTAATGAGTCCAAAATGCACCAAAGAAGTAATCCGAATAGGTAATCTGAAGTCGGGTTCTTGAATAAGGAAATCATCACGGAAGAAACGTGTATCAGCGCTCCTTGTGCATAAAATGTATATTCACGCATATTAAAAATTTGATATAGAGGGTACTGAGATTTGGGAAAATCTTTGTGATCGGTTTTCGGCCAGAAATTTGGCTGTTAAGGGGTCAATGTCCAACGATTTGAGAACTCTACCAAACCACTCCGAGAATTTGGGGTCTAAACACTTGAACATTTAGATATAGGTTCCTTAGGCATGGATCTAACTTAATAACTTGATTTGAACCCAAAACAATAAATGTAAAGGGGTCATAATAGGGGTCAAAGTTTTAAAAAAATTGACCGCTTTTTTTTCTTTTCTTTTTTTTTTTTTTTGCTTAACATACAACATACACCTCCAAACACGCGGGCAACGCCGGGCTGAAATGCTAGTATATATATATATATATATATATATATATATATATATATATATATATGTGTGTGTGTGTGTGTGTGTGTGTGTGTGTGTGTGTGTGTGTGTGTGTGTGTGTGTCTCCATATTTTCAAACTATCTCCTTCGAGACTAAAAGTCGAAGAGTGGCGCTTAGGACCTCACATGATCGGATTTTTTACGGACCATTCTTTTATGGGTGTTTAGCTTGGCAAAATAGTTTTTAAGGTGTCAAAATGGGTCAAAATTGAAAAATCGTTATACATTTTGTACATTTATCTTAGTTTATTTTTAATTTTTAATTTTTAATCAGTTCATACGCGTATCAGGTTGGTACAGTGGTTACGTCACCAGCTTTTAATGTTACTATTTCGGTTTGAATTCTAATTGGCACCCAAATACTTTTTTCTACTTTTGAAATCATGACTATAATAATATATACGAAATAATAATAATAATAATAATAATAATAATAATAATACAATAACAATAATAATAATAATAATAATACAATAACAATAATAATAATAACAACAATAATCATAATAATAATAAAAATAATAATAATAACATCAACTATAATAATAATACAATAACAATAATAATAATAATAATAATAATAATAATAATAATAATAATTATAATAATAATAATAATAATAATAATAATAATAATCTGGACCGTTTATAGGGTGGACAAAAGAAGAACTGAGACAACTCGACCAGAAAACCAGGAAACTCATGACTATGCATAATGCACTACACCCAAAGGACGATATTGACAGGCTCTACGTGAAAAGGAAAGATGGCGGGAGAGGACTGATCTGTATAGAAGACTGTCTGAAGACTGTGACATGAAAAAGGAACTAGAAAAATACATAATGCAAAACACTGAAAGGATAATTATGGCAGCGAGAGACACAGAAAAAAACAACAAAACAGAAAACAGAGAGACAAATGACAAAACGAGAAAAGAGATGTGGGAAGAGAAACAACTCCACGGAAGATTCATAAGAATGACAAAACATGGGAATAACGAAAACGCCTGGACATGGATGTGAAAAGGACATCTAAACCGAGAAACTGAATCTCTAATAACTGCAGCACAAGATCACTCGATAAGAACCAACCATATCAAAGCAAGAATCGATAAAACACAAGAAAACAGCAAATGCAGACTCTGTGGACAAAGAGACGAAACGAGAAACCATATAGTAAGTGAATGCAGCAAACTGACCCAAAAGAATACAAAAACAGGCGTGAGCAAGTGGGGAGGGTTGCACTTGGAATTGGGCAAACGACTGCATTTTGAGCGTACAGACAAATGGTACAAGCATAAACCCGCAACAGCACTCGAAAACGAGAACCACAAAATCCTATGGGAAATGCACATACAGACGGACAAACCCATCCAAGCAAGAAGACCAGATGTAATAATTAACAAGAAAGAAAAATCCTGTCAAATCGTAGACTTTACTGTCACAGCTGACCACAGGATGAGTATAAAAGAAAAGGATAAATGAAGCAAATACACAGAGCTAGCCAGAGAGTTAAAAGGGATTTGGATGATGAAGAAAATCAAAATAGTACTGATAATAGTAGGAGCACTAGGAACAATTCCGAAAAACTTCGAAAAAAGAATGTCAGAAATTGGAATCAGAGAAATAACTGCAAAAGTACAACGACTAACGATAATGAAAACGACTGAAATATTAAAGAAAACCCTTGAATGCGGAGAATAATACAATATAACGAATAAGCGTTACAGGGAATGAAGAACACCAAAGCTGCATATCTACAAGTTCTACACCCCCATCATGCATCCCCCTATAGTTTCACCACAGCTCCTCCCAATAAAAAAAGTGACGCCAAAGAGCTGAGAAGGTTCAAGAAGGACTGAAAGACCGAGGAGAGCGCCAGCCAGACCTCGGTTGGACAAGCGCAAAGAGAACTGGGACACTGGGGAGGCTTAGTGGCACTCAAATTCCAGTATAAATCAATGGTAAGAGGCTGTTGCGATGATGCAAATTCATTTGCAAATGCTATCGAAAGAGGTGGAGAGAACTGGACGTCTGGGGAGACTTGTTGTCGTTCAGCCTCCAGAGAACACCACAGGTTTCCAATCAGATCGTTTGTTGACTTGTGTAAAAGCTCCATGTAAGCCAATAATATAAATATACAAAAGCTGGACATAAGAAATATAACATGTAAGCGTATTTTACGCCCGGACAAAGCCGGGCAACCCCCCTCTCCACTAGTCTTATACATAAAAGGCTACATGTCTGTCCGTCTGTCCCATATTTTCAAACTCTATCAGAGCGGCATTAGGGGCCTCAAATGATTGGAGCTTTATGTGCCATTCTTTTATGGCCCGTTAAAATAGTTTTTAAGGGGTCAAAATTGGGTTATAATTGAGAAAAAAATAATTATACATTTTGTACATTTATCTGTCACCTTAATTTATTTTTTTTATTTTTAATCAGTCATATGCGTGTCACGTTGGTACAATGGTAACGTCACCAGCTTTGAATGTTACAATTTTGCTTTAAGTTTCGATTCTAACTGATGGCACCAAAATACTTTTTTTTTTACTTTTGAAATCTATAATAATATATACGAAATCTGGACAAATTAAAATATCATATTTAAGCGTATTTTACGACCGGACGACGCCCCCCCCATAGTATATATATATAAATTTTAAATCTAAAAGATGAAATTAATTCACACTCCTAGTTTTTATACTATTAAGCAATTTAATATTTTTAGAGGGGAAGCAATAAATGAAGTTTTAACGCGGTGCATACAAGAGTGCTCAATATCAGAATGAATACCTGAATGTGTAGCGACATATAAATGGTTATGTAAAACAAATAAAAAGCATATATACATATATGTGTGTGTGTGTGTGTGTGTGTGTGTGTGTGTGTGTGTGTGTGTGTGTGTGTGTGTGTGTGTGTGATTAATTATGAATTTCATATTATGGAATTAATTCAGACTCATAGTTTTTTTTATATATTATCAAGCAGACGCCTAAATTTTTAAGCTACGTCTTACATGTGTTTTGTTTTATAGAGAAACTAGCAGGGCGACCCGACGTTGCTCGGGATTTAAAGACGATTAACAAATGTTCCACACTTCTAATACTTTTATTGTCATTGAAATCGGTTAAATCGCTCATTCGTCAATCAAATCCATTTATTGCCTGCTCTAGTCGGGAACTCTCTGTTGTGCCCTGGGAGGAAGCTTCACATGCCTCCCCGTAGTAACTTAGTCCATAATTCATTGTCTTCTACATTGCAATGTAAAGAACCTACTTTTGATTTTATGAAATTATTTTAATTTTATGTCATGACCTGTAATTAAGTTTAAAATGCAAAAGTCAAGTACAATGGTCCAATTTTACTATAAACAGAAACGTTCATTTTGAACGCGCCTCTGTCTTATCAAAGAACCTACAGTTGATTTTACAGACCGAGCCATTCTGCTTGCGTGGTGATAAAAATTCTGGAATACAATTATGTTGGTAAGCTGTATAAGTGTTAACTTGGACCAAAATTGGATTGTTTCTTCTTGAATCAGATTTCTTCGAGTATCGATTTTTGATACTTATCAGATGTATTCCGATACAAAACCTATCTAAAAAAAAACATAAGGAAATTTACGTACGAGGTTTGAACCTACAGACTACGTCATGCAAAAAAAAAAACGTAAATTTTCAAGTCCTATAAAATTCCTTGCAGTTAATTAAAAAAAAAAAAGAAATTTACGTGCGGAGTTTTAACCTACTGACGACGTCATGCAAAAAAAAAACAAAAAAAAAACACGCTATCAACTTACCCAAAGTAAAATTTTCACTGCTCATTGCCCTATCATTGTTGCTAAGCGACGACATGGAAAAAAATTGCTTTACCGATGATAGATAAATTAAAATAACGGTTTCGATTATCGGTAATTATCGGGTTATTCTGAGACAAAACTTAACTAAGATCACTCCCAGACTTATACATTAAAGTTCTGTAAATTTGAAAGAAAATATGTTCAACCGTTTCGGAGTCTATAAGGAAGGAACTCACACAGATAAAGTTGCAGTTATATAATTGTAGATAGGAGATAGAGATATCAGTATTTAACTCATCAGAGACAAATGAAAAATTGATAGAAAGTTGAAATTATGAGATGAAAAAAGAAATAGAAAAGAAAATAGAAATATGTAAAGTCTGCAAAAATATAAATTTAAAAACACTTACGGTAATGTTTAATAGAAACTTCACCAAAAAATACAATTCAAAACAATGTCGCCATCTTCGATTTCAGAAAAACATCAGAAACATATTTTCCAGATTGCGTATTTAGAGTTTAAACCAAAAACTAAAAAAAGCTACAAATATGCCAAAGAAGATGTTATTTCTAAATTATTAATAATAAATTATCAGTTTTAAAATCTAATAATTACATTCATAAGTCAATAAAAAAATCTTAGGCATAAAATACGAAACTAAAGCTACAATAAAACAAAGTAATTGTTATTTCAACAAAAGTTTCATCACGTAAGTTAATGAATCGGTTCTATCAAACAAATGTAATATTTAATCCTTTGTTACAATTGTTTGTGTGTTGAGCATTATCGAATAAATCAAATGATTATTGTTAGCATTCATTTTCCTGATATCTTTCTAGTTAGAACACTTTTTAGAACGATATCAAGTACTTATGCGAGGAATTACGTGAAAGTTGGCAACATACCTAAATGAAAGTATTTCTGTGGAACGAACTGGATTTGAACTTGAGAATCTTGTTTTTTTCAGCTCGTACTGCTAACCACATAACCACCACACATTCCCTTTGCAATAATATGGTTTGTGAGGCTTTTTATCTATCCTTGCGCTCCCCTTTTCTCTCTAAGATCATAGTCCCCCACCCTATTACTTTTCTCCGTCGAGTTACCATAATAACAAGTTGTTTCCTTTCAAGAAAGCATGCGGGGTAGATTAAGATAACTTTAAAATATTTGTATGGCTTTGTTTATTTAATTACTGCCATCACGAAAATATAGAAACATTGTAGACTTTGGAGGTGTCATTAAACAGGCGATCACGAAGACGTGAATTGAACGCTGTTTAAAACGTGACGGAAACACATCGAATTCGTGCTGCGATTGAAACAGCTGCTCACGTTTCGTTGACGGATTTCATTGTTTTATTGTCAGGTGGTTAATGAACATGTGAATTATGTTAGGCATCATTAAATATATACGGACAAGAAACAAGCATAAATAGTACATGCAAGTGTCGACAGACAAAGTTATTTATATCAGAGTAGCAGTTACTCGCTAATCTCCGAGGTCGATACCTCCGTTCAGTCTAAAGATGTAATGGATACCTCTGTAAGAGTAGCTGCACGTGTATTTGTGAAGCAAGGGTTGCGCAATATACAACCACGCCTTTACTGAATCTGCACTGCTTGAGTCTAGCGGTAAAGAGAGGCCGAAGGCTGACTGGAAACAATGCCGAGATAAGCGGAGACAGCACCTGGAATTCACAAATGGTCATCCATTTTAGTACTAACCAGCTAAACATTCCTTAACTTCGGTGATTTAACGGTAATCGGTGTATCGGCGTGATTATGCAGAATATTCTCCTGGATACTGGAAAGGAAAAGAAAATAATTTTAAAAGAAACTTTGTATGACTTTTTTTCTTTTTTTGTTTCTGTTGTAGTCTTGCAGGTCAGCAATAATCAAGACAAAGATAGTGGTATAGTTAACATTAGTAAAAGTATGTTACAGAAGTATACGTCATGATTCTGTAGGCCATAACTGCCATAAATCGCTGTTATTTACTTCCTTCCCACTGCAAAAGGTGTGACACAAAGTCCGAATGTGAGGAGAGACAAACTAGCGTCCCTAAAGGAAGAGTACATTGACATTTTGAAGATTGCCTGGGCAGACCCATCGGCATTACAAGCAATAAACTAACTTCTCCTGAAAGACAGGAAACAAGTCGTGAGAGAGGGGGCCTCCTAGGACTACCCAGATGCCTCAGCCCGCCAGATAAAAGGTTATTGTAATGACCTAGTTTCTGCTGGTTGTCGACATCGAAAGCTTGGATTAACCCTAATCCTCGAGTGGCCTCCGGGACTTGACAAGTGATGCTTCCTGTGTAAAAAGGAACTATCTTGAACTAATTCCTACGCAAACATATTAAACTGCTTAATTCTTATAAAAAGGGAAGAAAACGTAATCAGTGTCCAAATTTTTCTTGCCTATTGTTAAAATAGGTAAAAAAAAAAGTAAAAAGCCAATGTTGTTTTTCAAACATTTACCTCGAAGAAAATGATACGTGTGCATCAAATGGTTTCTTACTAGATTCAGGCGAATGAATATTATAGTATTTTAGCTTGAAGTTTGAATAAGGAACTTTATCCCTTCTTATCTCCAACCCATGATACGAAAAATACAAATTATAGAATAGTCTATGAATATTATGTAAGTTACTGTATGTATCGGATGTAAATATCTGTTCTTTGTGTGGTTTTCTAGGATCCTTAATATATTCATGTGCCAAGATAGAAACCTTAAAAACTAGAGAATGGATAGTCATTATATTGGCTTGGTTTGATTGGTTTATATTGCAGTATATCAACTGATTTTCAGGTCATTTTGGTAAAAGTTTTTATGCTTCAACTTCTTTATATCTTCAAATATTTATTCATGGTGTTTGGTTTGATTGTTTTGTTTTTGCAGCATATCGACCGTTATCAGGTTATTTAATGTCGAATCCAGTCATTTTGGTAAAATTTCTACGTCTCGCGTTTTTTATATTTTCAAATAACCATTTAAGCCTCAGTTTCCACTATATTTGGGGGGGTAATTATTAGTATTTATTAGTCGGGTTGTAATGGGAATATTACTTGTTAAGAGAATGGTTGTGTGAGGTTTATATAATGGGTTTTGACGTAACCAGTCGATTGGTCGATTTGGACTCTTCGACCGTCCGTGTCACCCAGTTATTGACCAAATCCATTTTTTTCGAGCTATGGACTACTCAGCTACAGGGATCCTGTCCTTAAGCATCATGAATTGCCGACTACGGCAATTGTCGGTCCCTTTCGCAACCCAAGCCAAGTAAAGAAAAGGCAGGAAAGAAATAGAAAGAGATAAGAAATTTTTTGTTTTGTTTTTGGAGTTTGCAGAATATGATTGAGTTTTGTGAAGGGAAAAGAAAAACATAAACATCAATTTTTGGTGCAGTTTGAGTCGGGAATTAAATATCTTCAGACAGCCTGATCTGATAACAGTCATTAAAACCGTGGATTAAGTTACGATTTATGATTATTTCGTGATCGAAGACAAGTTCTTGCTGTGAATGCCTTACAAGAAAGAAATAGAGATCTGATCTTAATTAATCACCTTCCATGAAAATAACGATAGAGCAGAGATAAACTAGCAACGCTTAGAGTAAAGTTGTCGTTCAAATAATATTTCTAATGGAATTATTTTGTTGGTGCTTCAGTGTTTATCGACCCGCGATTTCCACGAAGTTATTCGGGTTGGGCCGGAAACGACTGAGTGAGCCTTATTACAAAAAATACAAATTGTTACAATACTCTTCCGAATTTAAGAATGGCGACGATCATTGAAATTCATTAAGAAAACTTTCATTGGAAAAAATGGCTTAAGATCCAGAAAACTACTTGTCGACCGTTTTCGGTTCTTCCCGTCATCTTCCGGGCACACCTGAGTAACTTTGTGGAAATCGCGGGTGTGTTTGGCATATCACCTGGTAGCTGAGGGAGCAATGCCCGTGTTTTGCAACGACTTACTATATTAACAAATAATTCATGACAAATTACTATGTATTTTTAACAAGGATTGTATGCAATGGGATAGCAATTATACAGCAAAGAAAACTCATAATAATAGATTATGAAGATCTGGAAGAAGACATTGTGTTTAAAACTCTTGAAAGATTGATAACATAAGAAACCAATATGACAAAGAAAATAGATCAAATAATTATGCGAACAAGGTTCGGGCTGTGGAGTGGTTTTCTAAAGAAGATGATAATTTGCTTGAAGATGACGATAATCAACATGTTCATCTTATCAGTAATTATGTATGGCACAGAGATGTGGACAGTCAGGAAACACCAGGAAAGGAAAAGGTTAGTGGCTCAAAGAAGACGGTAAATGTCATTACTGAACTTTATGGGAAATCACAATAGACAGGAAGATTATGCGAGATAAGACTAAAAGCAAAGATGTATTTGGAAAAGTAGGATATACGAAAGGACAATGAGACAGATTTTGGCTAAAATGTTCAACAAAGAGTAACACACACACACGTTTGTTTTATTTTACAACCTAAAATGTTAACTTAGTCCATTACGATCGTTCAGCAAACTAGAGTGTTTTTCTTCTCACTCTAGCTTTGACTATCCGAGGATGCAAACAGAAAAATGTTTGCTGGAATGATCATAATGGACTAAGTTAACACTTGAGGTTGTAAAATAAAAACATATCCAGCTCTACGAAAGTATTGAGCACTTTTTATCCGGTTTTTACCACTTCTACATCTATATATTGTCATCCACATACAGTACTGTTTCGCTGTATCACAGCTCATCAGTGCGGCTAGACAAGCCAGGATCGAAACTCGACCGCCCAAACGACAGTCAGAGCTTCTAACTACGTATATATTAATATAAAATAGACCAGGTAACAGAAATTCCTCATATCTTAACTCGGCGCTTTCCTACACTCTACACGGAGTTTTCTATCTTCTGTCTCTGTAGGAAAGCGTCAAGCTAAAATACATGGAATTTTTATTACCTGATTTTAACAATTCAGATTTATTGTTATTTCAGTTCGCGATTTTATGTTTTCATCAGCCCATGGCCGGGCTTCGCCCAAAGAAGCTTAAGCGGACTTTTATTTTCTGTTCTGTTATGTATAAGGTCACGCGCCTGCTGAGTTAATAATCGAACTTGTATTAACACCTGCTTGCTTGGAGTATTTATCTTTAGTTGCTAGTTTTATGTTTCTTATGAATTCTCAAGCCAAAGCTTTAATAAGTTCTATTCATGGATTGAGTATTATGGAATTAAATACTGAAAATTGATAGATAAATATTATATCTCCTTATAACATTTTATACGGATACATACAAACTACCATGGCCGTATGAAGCGATGCTCTTGTGTAAATTGAGCATAGGCATTTGGACAATGTCAAAACATTGTTAATTCGCTGTTCGCATAGTGCAACGGTTAGAAGCTCCGACTGTCGTTTGAGCGATCGGGTTTCGATCCTGGCTTGAGGTAGTTGCTTGTCTAGCCGCACTGATGAGCTGTGAAACAGCGAAACAGTACTGTATGTGGATAACTATATATATATATATATATATATATATATATATATATATATATATATATATATATATATGGGGGCGCGTATGTGTGTGTTTATATGTAATTTAACTACTTGAGATAGTAGTTACATATGTATTACATATAGTTATAGTTATTACATATGTATTACATATGTGTAATTACTATCCTAAGTAGTTAAATTACATATAAACACGCACACACACAAAGTTCTCATTTAGATAGCTCAATAATTCAACATTTTCTTTAAAGATATGAAGTTAATAGTGATAGATACACAAATATTTACTTGTTTTCTTCTTTTATTGATCACAACATTATGTAAAATTGTTTCAGACTCCAGTGTTGACATATAAGAATATAACTTTTCATCAAGTTATAATTTGCACATACATGGGCTTCATCAGCGTGTTAGAAAAAAAATAATATTTCAAAAGTTTTCCAGCCCAGAAATAAGACTTTTCTAGTTAATACAGTCGACATTCAGTTTTATCAACAACATATATATAACGTTTCAAGCGGGTTTTATCTGCATATTTAAAGTGAATAGATTTGCCTGGAATGCTATAATTACTCGAATTTCATAGTTGTTTGATGGTCAGTTCGTTTCATCTATTGACGTGGTTTTCTTTCTTTTCTACTTCTGTTGGAACGGGCTTAGATTTTAGCTACGCAGCAAGTATTCGGTTTATTATTTTCTATTATTTTTTCAAGTAATTATTTAGTTAATATTTTTTCAAACATACATATTATTATTTCTAGACTTGAACCCAAATATTTTATTTTGTGTGATTTGTGTGATGTCTTTCGGCGGTCAGAGCCCTCCAAGGTCACTGCGGCAAGCGGCCTCCAGTTGGGACGGTATAGGCGGCGTCGAATCAATAGACCGCTGCACCGTTTCGCTGTCCCTCTTTACACAGACAAGCATGTGGCGTAAGCTATTGGATTCACTGCGTCTCATAGCGGTATAACAGGGGATCTGAGGTTCGTCTGGTACAGACTTCAGCCAGGTATCCAGCGCCGACTTGAACGATTCTGTTTTGCAGTTCGTGATCTCTCTGATGTTACGTGGCAGGCAATTGAAGAGCGTATACCTTGAGCTAACGTTTAAAGTTTTGACAATAACCTTTGCAGTCTACATTGCAGTACTGGGGTCAGGTTTTAAGATTCACATTTATTTTTCATAATTGAATTTCAAGTTTCCTATATTGGTATCCATTAGTCTAATGTTTTATATTATAATTTCATTCAATTTGTAAACATACTGGTTATTTTATTAGAGAATCAATCTTCTATTGATTATTATATATTACGAGGAATAATTTGCCCGGTTGACTAATTCGCAAAAACAATTTTTAAAAAATATATGATGATAATGTCGTTCATCAAACCTCGTCTGCGTTTGTTTACAATACTACGCCAGCTGATATTTGAGCTAAACAACGAATGCCCTGGAAAAGTCACTTCTAATTAATGTTTTCATATATACAAACAAGAAATGATTTGCGGGGATTTTAAATGGTACCTCTTCTTTTATCGTAAATTGAACCCATTAATAAGAAAAATTAAAATAAAATGGTGAGGTACACTCGGACTTGAACAGAGATCATTCAATCTGTAGTCGAATTCTCTACCACTAAACTATAGCTCCAGATTATAAGAAATCTGTTTATTTTTTTAAAAGAAATGGTTTGTTGAAATTTTATTATCTATCTTGCCGCTGTAACGTGAAGTATTATCCTGTAAAAATTATACTTTTTTCTCTATAAGACGGAAAAGCTATTTTTAAGATCGGGGTTTGTTTTTTTCGATTTTCGATATATATATATATATATATATATATATATATATATATATATATATATATATATATATATATAGGATGAATTTCTGTACAAAGCATATCTAAGAACACTGCCAGACATATAAATTAGCTTTGTGTGGAATGCGCAAAAGATAGACTCAGCCGTTTAGAGACCTATGAGGACGAACTCACATACACTCACACAAACACAAAGTGACTTTTATAAAATAGTATATATATATATATATATATATATATATATATATATATATATATATATATATATATAACGTGGCTGATTTACCGTATATTTCCATTCTTATTAACATGATATGATCAACAGCATCAGCATCTGCATCATTATCATCATCATGACGTCTGTTTTTTATCTTGACAAAAATAGTTTGTTTTTTTAAATAGATTTTACTTCAGCGTTCGACATTATTCTTGTTTCTTATTTAATTAGTTTACTGAGTGAAGATTAAATTTTGTTAATCTTATTAAAAATAAGAAATATATTTTCGCAAGATTTTGTTGCTCTTGGGACAACTTATTGTGTCAAGTCCCTCGGCCGTCAAAAAAAATGTTAATTCAATTTAGTTTGTCATTTGCATTCCTATAAATACCGCCAGTCAACCTTGTGTAAAAACAATACAATATTACCTCTTAAAAATAGCAAAATCACCTTGCTACCAGCTGTGCACATATATAATGGTATACGTCCAAAAGCATATGCACTACATAGATATAGAAAGAGGAGGGAGAGAAAGACAGACAAAGATGAGCATATAGTTGGGTGTATTTATGTGAGTGTAGATGCGTTTAATGGTGAAATTTGTTTTGTTTTGTTTTTGTTTTGTTTCTTCAATTTTCCCCCAAACACAGCACAGTGCCCGATTGAATTAGAGAGCTATTATCTGGGACATAAGTTGCAGGGATATTATGAAGGGATATGAGCAGAAAGATGTCTGTTCACATTATATTGAACTTCTGCATGTCAGTACAGTTGGGAAAGAAGAATCCCGAAAGGCAGTTCCAAAGTCTAGCAGTTCTGGGAAGAAACTATTGGAATAAAAGGCTTTCTCACACCTCGGGATCTCTATTGATAGGGGTGGGATTTAGCTGCTTGTCGAGTTTGTCCCGGGTATTTTCCTCGAGGGGATACAAATGCAGAGCATTCACCATTAAAATACAGATCAGAGCATTCACCATTAAAATACTTGTAGAATAGGCAGAAAGATGCAACATCTCGTCGATGGGACAGTTCAGGACGTATTAGGTTGGCGACTCTCTTTTGAACTCTGCCCAGGAGTGACATCTAGTAGCAGATGCACCAGTCCAAATGTGACAACAGTACTCGATACATGGGTGACTGGTGGCCTTATAGAGGTACACGATACTTTCAGGTGTAAGTAGCTTTCTAGCACGTTCTTCGCCGCAGCCTTGGCAATGCTCTAAATGTATCTGTTTAAACTCATGTTCCCTGTGAACGTTAAGCTGAGGCGTTTAAAAGAAGTACTTTCAGGTAATGTGTTTTTGGCCATTGCTATTGGTAGTACAGAATGTTTCTAGTAATTATCGAAGGAAATAAGCTTAGTCTTGGCAGCATTGAATGTGACCAGTCATTTTTCCCCCATTCCACTACAGATCAGAGGTCTTCCTCTAGTGTTTCTGCCATTTCCTTAGATATGTGTTGATTTGTTTTCCCTTTTATGCCTGTTAAAGAGTGTGGTGTCATCAGCAAATATACCCATCTCAGAGACAATTTTATCAGGCAAGTCATTTATGAATATTAGGAATAAAAAAAGGTCCAATGATAGACCCCTGAGGCACTCCCGCATTTATATCATATTGTTTGGATATACGACCGTCGAAGAGAATCTGAATTCTTCTCTTACTTTATAAGGACTTAATTACGTTATGTATTCTTCCAGTGATACCATATAATCTACTTTTCCTGAGAAGACCATCGTGCCATACCTTTTCAAAAGACTTAGATATATCTAGGGCTACCGCTCTACCCTTTGTCCAGTGAATGGTATATTGGTATATACGTTCAGAGATCATAGTTAGGATATCTGCTGTGGAACGGGCTTGCCTAAATCCATATTATTGGTCGGTCAGAAGTTTAGCAGCTGTAAGGTGATGGACTAGAGCTTGATTAATTATGGACTCAAATATTTTGGCGAAAAACGGGAGGAGCCTAATGGGGCGATAATTTAATGGGTCAGAGTTCTTGAAAACTAGTACCACAGAAGCCGTTTTCCAGCAATCAGGAAAGCAAAATTGTCACTCTAATTCATGTACAGACAGTACCAGTCGCCTTGCGCTGCCATAACTAATAACATTAACATTTTGTAAATATCTTATGTTAAATTATTCTTTTACATAGTGTGGCGATAAAATTCTCGTTCTAAAGAAAACAAAGCTACAGATTTGTTTTAAAACTTTATTGAAAAAAAAATCAATTTAGGTAACTTGATTACTGACATCTATTCAATGTAGCCGCCTTCAGCCTCAATCACCGACTCGATACTGGTCCAGAACTGGGAGCATGTCTTTTCCACAAGCACCGCTGGGAGCTCAGCGAATACTCGGCGGATGGTGGTGATCAAGCTGGCTTTGGTGTTGTGAGGTCATGTTTTTTTTAATGTTCTCGACGTATGACCAAACGAAGTAATCCAGCGGACTCAGGTCGGAGTAGGAGAGGGCCAGTGAGAGAAGGATACACAGTCGTAGCACTCCTTCTGAAGCCAAACCTGGGTCTCTTTGGACTTGTGGATCAGTGCTGAGCTCTGCTGCCACACTCAGAGTCTGTCAGAGGCCAGCTGATTGCACCAGAGGATTATCACACTCTTCAGCATTTCTAGGTACACTTTTGTGCTGACTTTCAAGTCGAGTTGAAACTACACCAAATGCCATAACCGTGGCCGGAAAGGAATGTCCGGAGCGTTGATCTGTGCCTTAAAGCGTTGGACCGTCCGGATTTTCACTTTGATGGGTCTGGCAATAATCCTGTTATCACGACTTGGATCGGTAGAGATCATGAGTTGTACGTTGAATATTGTGTCATTTTCAGACATGATAGATACTCCTATCGCTCTTGGGATTTGTACACAACTGACTAACTTGTAGATGGTTTCATCAAACGGAAATGGAATCATGTCTTCTTAGCTAGGGTAACAATTGTATCGTTCCACTCTGTACAATAAATGTTGTTTATACACTATGAAAATAGGAGTATTTGATAACAATTAAAATTTAACAAATAATCGAAACGATAAAGCATGTCAATAAATAGTTCTCCCTGCACCTTCACAACCATTAGTAGAGTCTCAGAGACATATCAAAAAGCAAGTCCTAATCGAGTTATACTTAAGAATGGTATTTGATGCTAAACATTTAGCATTATAAAGGTAGTTGGAGTAGTCCTAATAAAAGAGTGTCTTTCTACTTTCAGATTACATAATAGTAGAATGTAAAGTCATATTATACACTAGCATGGGTGCCCAGCGTTGCCCGGTGCTGGGAGGTGTGTGTTGAGCAAAAAAAAAATGGTAGTAGGAAGGCAGGCTTGAACCCGTACCGCGAAGGAGGAAAAGAACGGGGAAAAAACCTGACGTCTTTGCTGTTACGACCACCGCCAAACCGGAAGTGACGTAAGTTTTAATTAAGGCTAGACAATCGAAAAGAGGGTATGACTTTCGAAAATATCGGCGAAAAAAAACGCCCCCTGTCTGTAGAAAAGTGCCCAGTTGAGGGTGAAGACATAAATATTTTAGCCAATTTTTCGATATTTGTCATCTGAAGGGTCGAGCTTCAAAACGATACTGATCTTGTGAAAATCCGTCGCCTCTATCGAAAGTTTTAGGCAGACATGCAAACATACATACATACATTTATATATTGGTAGCTCAAATTTTCGACCCAAACCGATTAAAAAGTTTCCCTTATCTCTGAATACCCTTCATGTAAAATTTAAAATGTTTAGACCAGAAATTTTCTGAGTAATTTGGTAGAGACCGAAGCGGTCACATTTTTTTAACTTTGACCCCTATTATGACCCCTTAACATCTATTGTTTTGAATTCAAATCAAGTTATTAAGTTAGATCCATGTTCAAGGAAGCTATATTTAAAATTTCAATTGTTTACACCCAAAATTGGCGGAGGAGTTTGGTAGCGTTCTCAAAGGTCAAATCGTTGAACTTTAACCCCTTAACAGCCAAATTTCTGGCCGAAAACGGATTACAAAGATTTTCCCAAATCTCCAGGCCCTTTATATCAAATTTCGAGTCTGTAGACTAAAAGTTGACAGAGTTATTGTGTAGGGAAATGTACACAGACAGACTGAAAGACACACAGACAGACAGACATTTTCACTATTTACATATATAGATAGATATAGATTGAGCTCTACACTTGAAAATATGCGCTATATATAATTCCAATATGGTCGCATATTTATTCTCTCTCTCTCTCTCTCTCTCTCTCTATATATATATATATATATATATATATATATATATATATATATACTAGTTGTATAGACTCAGCGTTGACAAGGAATCTTTTAGTCCCCGATCTTTTTCAACTGCTCTGACATCACATATTCGACGTCATTTGTTACGGTCGTATATGACGTTATGTATTACGTCAGCTTCTATAACGTCATGCATGACGTCATAGCATATCTATATATGCACTCAATGATATGACATTATCCATGAGGTCATTGTAAGAAAACAAACGTGGATACGGATATATATATATATATATATATATATATATATATATATATATATATATATATATATATGATGAGCACGTTTATTAATAAAACTTCTCAAATATAATTTGTGATGTTAGGCCGTGTAAGGTATTAACTTTGGTCAAAATCGGACTGTATCTTCCTTAATTGTCATTTTTTCGATTATCTATTTTCGAGGCTGATGGGATTCATTTCGATACAGAACCTATCTAAGAACATTTTCAAACATATAAAGTACATTTATGTGAAATTGTAAAAAGATTGGCTCAGTCGTTTTGGAGTTCACATGGAACGAACTTGCAAATACAGAGACACACATGCACAAAATGTCATATATATATATATATATATATATATATATATATATATATATATATATGACATCGTATATATATATATATATATATATATATATATATATATATATATATATATATATATATGTATATGACATCGTCTTTCTTTCTAATCTTCTGTAAGCATCCTTGGGATAAACTTCACAGATCTTCAGTTCCTCGCGGATCATTGTGTATACAGTTCCCACATTGACATCAAACTCTGGACTTATTGTTTCTATATACACACGACGGACCTTATTCATGTCATTCTTTATTTGGCCAATCAACACTGGTGTTCTGACTTTCTCAATCCTCCCAAACCTCTAATCATCACTCGCAGACTCCCTGCCTTCCTTGAATCTCTCATGCCACTCAGTGTACCAGGAAAATTTAGGGATTTCCCAGTGTTCTACATTCTACTTCACAAACAATTGGATCGAATTAAATCGTCTCGTTAGTGACTAAATTAATTGCTACCTTCACATATGATTCAAAAGTGGCCATGTGTTTTGTTTGCGGTGAACAAGAGTAAAGAAAAATGCTGTAACTGACCTATATATTAATACGATAGCGTGTGTTCTATTTTTTATGTTTACATCCTTGTTCTTCCGAGTGACTGTTGTTTAATTGTTATGACCTACGATTTCTTGGAATAAATAATTTTGCCAAGAATACACACACACACACACACACACAAATACATATATATACATATATACATATATATGTATGTATATATATATGTATATATATATATGTTTAGATGTATATGCATATGTGTGTATATATACATACATTTTTTTCTTCATAAGTTTTGGTTTCGGTTTTGATTCAAGCTTGTGCATCGAAGTCATATGGATATATTTTTTTATTTTTAAAATCATAACTTTATAAAATATAAAAATCGATAGAAAATTGACTGAATAATAATATATACGAAATCTGCATAAATTAAAATATCATATGTAAGTGTATTTTACGACAGGCGTCCCCTGCTAGCTTAGATAAATACTTTTGCAGTTTTAACAAAAAATCTACAATAATATCAAAGCGTCTCCATTTATGCTGAACATCCACAATATGGCAATATCAATATATTACATATGAGTGAGTCCCCTGTGGAATATCAAAAGATCCCGCTAGTTTATTCATTAAAAAAATTATCAATACGTATTTTCCAAAATGCTACATTGCTCGTTCTGTCAGTCTCTAATTTATAATTACTATTATAGCAAACTAACTATATTCTAAAAAATATTTTTTGATCATTTTTCATCTTGTTCTAAAATATCTAATTAATGATAACGGTTTCTTCCGCTTGTTTGATTTTTTTAAAGGAACCAAGACCAAATCTAAAATCGACATATATTCCGAAAATCGATGAGCTCTAGTCCAAAATTATTCCTTGTAAAACTGTTGGATAATAATCGTGTAGAAGGATTTAATTGTCTATTATCTGTTTATCTATCTATCGATTAATATATCTATCTATCTGTCTATATAATTATCTATCTATCTAGCGATGCGTGGACAACAGAGATTTAAATCATGCTATGACAGGTGTAAAACTCTGTGACTTGGTGGGTTTGCATCGGAAGATGTGAACGGGGACCGGCTGTGACGTGTCACGTGTCACGTGTCACGTGTTCCGGTTTGCGAAAGCGTAGTTGGAGTTGGATTTGAGACGTGATACAAGATGGATAAAAGGGTTCCCCCGATGAGGGAGGTGAATGGAGAAACCACAAGCAAAGATTCACTCCAGTTCTGCTGTGACGAGATACTTGAGGAGTGAATAAAGAATATATATATAAACACTCATTTGTCTTGGGTCCCTGTCTTTCTATTAAACAGGTTCTAGCTACCCCAAGGACGGTTTGGCGAACCTCCCAGAAGCGACCAGCAGCAGAGACATGTAGGTTGGTTGGTTGGTTGGTTGGTTGGTTGGTTGGTTGGTTGTTTTTGTTTTACAGCATATCAACCCTTTTCAGGTTATTTAATACTGAATCCAAAGATTTTGAAGAAAATTTTTTTAATACAATATATTTGTTGTTTTTAAATCGGTTTTTATTTTACCCATAGTTGGGACCCTAACAGGTACTACCACTCCGGGTCAGAGTGGCCCTGGGAGCAATGGCAATTAAAGGGTGGCTCCACACTCCGCAAATCCCGCAAGCTGGGGCCTCACCACTGGATATAGTTTAAGGTCATATCCAGGACCAGACATGTATGTCGTCATGCGTATATGCATATATGTTGACATGCACCAACAACACTAGTTGAGCCATGGGCCGTTAAGATAGACATTTAGGACGAGGACAACAGTCCGTTATACCACAAACACAACGTACATATATACGCCCCGTTAGTTAATCAAGAAAAAAAATATAAGTATGATTTAGATAACAATAACACACATTCACGGCAAAAACTCATCTTGCTATTAATAAATTCAATTTAAATATTAATGCCTTTAACATACGTATATGCGTACGTACATACGTGTGTCATGGTTTCCAGATTATAAATTATTCGATCGGGAAATCCTATTTATTAAAAAGAAGCATAGAAGGTGATAACATACTACGAACATTAGATTAGTATATAGATACGCTAATTTAATGTTCGTCGTATGTTATCACTTCTGTCCCTCTTTTTAATAAATAGGATCTCCGATCACCGTAGACAAATATTAAAAAAAAAATCAAATTTAAAAAATTGTGTCGCTTTAGGGTCGTACGTGAAACTAAAATATACCTTTTGGGTCGTCTGGCTAGGATCCATGGTAGTATCTGTTCTGTCTAAAGATGGTGTAATGATATCGTGGGGTTTCCGTCCGCGCCGGGCGTCCATACAATGGAAATATGTCACAGACTCCTATAAGGATATTGGAGATAAACCGTAATAACCTGATATATTCTGACACTACATTAACCAGATTACTTAAATAAATACTTTTACAGGTTTAATAAAAGGGTTAAAATAATATGGCGAGGTTTCCATTCACGCAGAACATCCAAAGAATGTCTAGCAGCAATACATTATATATGAAAGATGCCGCTGTATTATTTCCACAGCTCCCATTTGTTTTAATAATTTTTCTTTCTTCCTCTGTATGAAAAAAAGAAATGTTTCCAATAACTGTCTGTGGAATACAATAATACAGGGCTGCTTTCCAGCTGACTACAACATACAAGTCCAATGTTAACAAATTCTTGTCGAACCGTTCCTCTCAAATAATCAAATTTGACCCAGTTGCAACCATCTTCTACAATCATCAATGTGTCATTTCACTGTGTGTGTTAACACTTGTCCTCATTTGTTTTTTAGACTTTGATAAGCAGTTACTCATTTGTGCAAAAACTCATTTCAATTGCCATCTTCAAAAGAGGTTTATGAATTTGTTTCTTTATTAGTAAAATATCGATGCATATTTTGTAGGAAAATTAAGTTACTTTTTTTACGAATGTTTGGTAGATTAGTAAATAATTCTTCATTGATTAAATTTATTCGATCTTGTACATATTTAAACAATTCAAATAACGTGATTTAAACTTCATGATAATCTTTTACAACCAACAAAAACTTTTACAACCAACAAAACTTTTACAACCAACAAAACTTTTACAACCAACAAAACTTTTACAACCAACAAAAACTTTTACAACCTACATTCGAAGCATCAGAGAGTTGTATCGAATATCGCGCTGGCCTGGGAGGCCGAGAGCCAACTCAGTGCATTTTTCCGAATCGTAGCGATGCATTGGCATTCGTAGAGGCAAGGCAATTTACAATGGTTTCCGGTGTGACGCGTTATTAATAGATCAAGGCTGTTTAGGAAGTATCTTGCGTGGTGGGGGTCAATCGCACTACTACTCGTCGCCATGGTTGGAATATAAATCTGTCGAGAAGACTGTCGTATTTTGATTGATTGCTGTCCTTATCTGGTGCTGTTACATGCACAAGGTTTGTCGCCGATACAGCTTTCCAATCGACAAATTTTATACAAAATGATGAATAGACTGTTGTCCGAAAATATTCCCATATAATAAAAAAATTGGAAAGATCACGATCTCACACACACACACAACAACAACAACAACAACAACAACAACAACAACAAAAATAACAATAATAATAATGACAACAACAACAATAATAATAATGACAACAACAACAACAATGATAATAATAATGACAACAACAACAATAATAATAATAATGACAACAACAACAACAACAAATAATAATAATAATAATAATAATAATAATAATAATAATAATAATAATAATAATAATAATAATAATAATGACAACAACACCAATAAAAACAACTTTTCATCCAAAACATTTCGACAAAAGAAAAGTTTGCTGTCGCCTGTTTCCCAGTTTTTTTACATAACCTTTCAATGTTTTTGTCGAATTCCTTAGTACGTTCCTACCAGTAAAAGCAAGAATGAAAAGTTACGATATTTTAAATACTGTGCCGTATTGACCAGTTCCAGATTACCATAATTCCATAAGAAGATTTCTCCAAATGCCAGATGACAACACAAATGTACAATGCCACCCTCTTACCTGTATTTCCACTTTAAGAATTCTTAGATGCTGTTATTCGGAAGAAACATTTTTGATCAGACATAAGTTTGGTTTTGCTTCTTTTTTTTTTGTCATTTGCTGTCTTTCACACACACGCGCGCGCACGCGCGCATACATGCGCACACATACATATATATATATATACACATACACACACACACACATTCCATAAACAAAGCTTCTATCTTAGAACTTCACCCCTGTGGAACTCTCTTCCGATTGTCTGCTTTTCAGCTGATTACAATCTGATTGTCTTCAAGTCCAACGTAAACAAGTTCTTGATGAACCGTCCCCCTAAGTAATCCAATTTACAAAATTCTCATTACTTATGTTTACTATGCTATAATCACATTGACTAATGTACATCCATTGACCCTTATCCTCGAGTGGCCTCCAGGCCTTGATAAGTGGTGATTCCTGTGTAAAAAAAAAAACGGTTGGTGTAAAAATAATGTTTTTGACGTAAATATATCTGATAAATAACGACATAATTTTTGTACCAATCTCTTTGTCTGCTCTTTTTATTCTATTCTTCGATCAAAGCGGGACAACTAGCAAGTGGTCGCTGATTTCATATCTTTTCAAGACTATGATTTTGTGTTGTTTTGTTTTGTTTGTTTGTTTTGTTTTGTTTTTGTTTTGTTTTTTTGATATTGTGTTGTTTTTTAATATTTTTTATTATATGTTGTTTTACTTTTTTTTTCTTTTTTTTTTATATTCCTGAGACACCAGACAGATCAAAAATTGTTTTACGTGTACTGAAATGATTATTGTAAACTTTTAATTTTCTGTTAGTCTCTGCTTAACATTTTTTTTAAAATAACTTACGTTATGCTTTTTGACGCTGCACTTTCTCATCTTTTACGTATCCGTTCACAGTGCGATGATCCTTCACGTCAACTAGTAAATGTGTGATTTTTTGTTTTCTCTTCAGTCGTTTACATATTTACACGAAGCATTTTAACAAAACTAAATATATTGCAAACACTTTTGGTTTACTCTGACGTCAGTAAATCATTATAAACAAGTAACAAATAAAAAATATTTAATTTAATCTAAATATTAATTAGACAATACAAGAAATATAAACGCTTTCAAAATTAAAACCTGTGATAATTTCCATTGAAACAATTCATAGCAAGAAACTTTTGGTTCGAATATATATATATATATATATATATATATATATATATATATATATATATATATATATATACTTGCAGAAGTACCCGTCGTTGACTGGGTTCAAAAACAGCCTACAGAAAATGGACTGTGATTGATGAAAGTATGATAGGTTATGAAAAGGAGGGGTTGTAAAGAGATAGGTTTTGATACTCAAAAATTTTACCCTAAGCAAAATATGATGAAAGTAAACATAATTTTCGCGAAAATATATTTTTTATATCAACTTTGTTTCCATTCGTAGCCAAGAGTGACCAACAAAATGACGTTTCCTTACAAAGAGAAAATGTTATATATATAATAATATAAATATACAAGAAATAAATGTTACCATAGTCAATAAAAGTTACTTTTATGGTATAAAAGTTCATTGGTTTGTATTTTTAAGTAGTTTGTAAAAAAAAAATTTTTTTTTAATTCACGAACCGGTTTAAAAAAATCAAAATGGCAGTCACTTTGAAATGGAGAGCCACGTTTTCAATTTTAAGGAGGGGTACCTGAGCATTCTGTGCTAACAATTTAAGAGAGTTCCGTCAACGTAAGGAATATTTATAAACATATTTTAATTTTTTCCGTTATTTTGTGCTTGAGGAATATTCGATTATGGCATGTGTAGTTTATATAAAAATTCATTTAAGTAGTTATCGCCAAAAATTTCGTTTTAATTTCGGTTCGCTGAAATTATTTCAAGTAAAGAGCATTAAAAACTATTTCAAAACAAAAAAACATGAACTGAACTTTTATTGACTATGGTAACATTTATTTATTGTATATTTATTTTTTCGGGTAGTCGTTTGTTGGCTTTTCTGCTAAACACTCTTACTAAGTAATATCGACGAAATATCGAAAAACAAAGAAACAAAAACAGTTTGGAAAAATAATGAAGCTTTACTTACTTTCGTAAAATAATCCGAAACAGCAAAATTGAATATTAAACAAGTAAACACGTAATTACTTTAGTTTTTTAAAGCAAAGAATCGATATAAATATGAATAAGAAGAAAATGGCGCCCTTTTCAAGCAGAACAGCTTCGTTTCAGTTTTACAGTATTGAACGGTGTAGTATTGCGCCGTCGGATTCGGGGTTGTACTATTGTAATGTAAAGAACACGCAGAAAGGGTTGTGATCAACTGAATTCCTTCTATTAAACTGACAAAAAAAAGCTTAAACAGATATATAAATGAAAATAAAAAGGTTATGGAAATGTTTTTAAAAAGACACGTAACCACGTGAGCAGGATTTTTTCCTTCTTTTGACACGATAACAAGTAACGTTCTTATTTTTTTATTATTTATCTATTTATCTATTTTCGAAAAAGGGCCACATGCAAGTGGAGAAGGAAGAAAACAGAGTTATGCAAAATTTGTGTCGAGAATTGTCTAATTAAGTATTTGGGGAGGGGGGTCACTTTAATAAGAACGTGAATTTATGAGGTGAATTTATTCGACACAATATGATTCAGCTCAAAAAAATAAATAAAAGCTAACGTGAATTAAGATTAAAGTTATGGTGGACCCTTACTCCTTTTAAAAAACCTTGTTAAACTTTGTGACATATTTACATTCTAAGCAGGTCAGGGGCGAACGAACACCCAATAATTTTATTATACCATATTTCTTCAAACGGAAACATAATTATCAAAGTATACTTACGCAAATAGATATGAAAAGTCTTTGTTAAAGTTTGTGCCATATTTCCATGGAGTAAAGGCGCGAACGCACACCTCACAATTTTATTATACCATCCCTATTTAAGTTGAAACATACAAAAGTATTCTTATGTACATCTATATCAAAAACACTTGTAAACGTTTTTTTTTTTTTTTCATTTTTTTTCATACTTTGGGGGCCAGGCGCGAACGCAGACCCCACAATTTTTATGAACCATCGTTCTGCCAGATCAAACATACCCATTTCTGATCCTCGATACATCCTCTATCATTATATGTAATCAGTTTTTTTTAATAGTCAACCATATAGGAGCCTATTCGTGACCAGACACACACACAGACGTTCAGCTTTATATATATATATATATATATATATAATCACGTTGACACACCGGTTCTCGTCAGATCACCAGAGTTAAGCAATGTCGAGATTGGCTAGTACCAGATGGATGACTATTTGAGAATTCTATTGAGATAAATAAACTTATGACATATTAAATTCGTGGAACTGATATAAATATGAACAGTATTTTTGATGTACGATCGTTTTGAAAACTAAAGTATTTTATTGATTCCAAGTTGTCTCTTTGTAAATAGCAATTCCCGTCACAAATTTATATATATATATATATATATATATATATATATATATATATATATATATATATATATATATATATATAGGAAGTGTGATTTTTATCTGTGTGTACATATAGTCATAGAAATTTGAACAAGCAAGGTATCACCTTCATAACCAATTTTACATTTTATCGAAATGTTCATTTCATATATATCTAGAGAGAGATTAGATTTTCTTTGAAAATGTTCAGTTTACTGGCAAAATATCAAACTAATGAATCCAGTAAGGAAGTTTAATGAGCTGGTCAATTTCCTGTTTGATTGACCTATTCAAATAACACTGACCCCAAAGAACTTCCTTAATTGTTAATCGATAAAATTGCTCTGACGATACATTTTTATCATTGCCTGTAGTGATTCTATGAACAGCATTAAGAATCGTTTCGCTAGAAAAAAACAAATGTGTCAAAATTATACTTTTCCTAATGGAGGACCATGAAAAGGTCTGTGGAACGACCAGGCGATGTAAATTTTAAGAAAATGATTGATATTTTTGTTTAATAAGAAATGTATATTAATATAATGTATTCTTCGATTACTTCGTCCTTTCACGCAAGGTTTTACCGATTTAAAAAAAAAAAAAGTGGTCTGTGCTATTGTGAAGTAATTATTTTTAAAACCCAAGGTAGCCGACAATTTCTTTATATGTCAACTAGCAGAAAGACTCGGCAATTCCTGGTATTAAAATGAGAAACCTGATGTCCTTCTGTTGCTTGTCTATGCCATCGTATTACATTATTTTATTCTTATTTTTTACATTTTGAGTACTTGTGCGAAATACGAACCGTGCTTTTTTAAGAATTTTCAAGTTAAATTACATATTTTACGGTACTTTTTGTTTATTAAATTGTTAAGGGAAAATACTGAATAGTTACTTAATGTTAATGTGCTTCTAAAAAAACATTACTATTTCAGCACGGTCCGTTATAGGTGTTCCACCGGGATCGCTTAAAACTTGGAGTAACTCTAGCTGATGCGTGTTCGGTAGGCAATTAAGGTAATTAGGATAGTTAGTTCTCAAAATTAGAGACAAAAAAACACGAGGCAGTGAAATAAATTTCGGATTTCAAAGTAATTTAATAATAGCCAGTTTAAAGGTTTCTTGAGCCATTTAACATTTTTGGCAATTCGAGTTCTTCGATCGATACATCTCCAGACCACAGGTCTGACATCTCTCAACCAGGGACGTGAACTGAGAAACTGTGTTGTAGAAACTTTGACCCCAGAAAAGACAACGGTCTAAGAGGAGGTAATTGGTAAAAAACATATTACAAAAGGCGGATGGTCGCCCTTCGATAGATTGATTACATATTTTTGGTTTGTTTTTGGTTTTTTGTTGTTATTTTTTTTTTTTTACAGGGACTTTTGATGAACGTTTTATTGAACTAAACGTCTAACCTCAGATCAGACTAGACAATGATTCAAGGGGAGATCATTTGAAAGTAGAAAGGTGAGTGGTCGTGCTTGATTAGAACTTAACTTTTGCTTTTAATAATAAACTATATATTTCCATTTCTTGCACGGAAATATAAGGACTTTTGCAGACGTGCATGCTGCATAAATTTTAATTCTTTTACAGGTAGAATGGTAAAATTCCTTGTACAAACTTGCTGACGTTGCTAAGCGATGAACTGTCGTCAGACGTTGTCTGTCAGCGACTAAGAAGCTCCAAGGCTGACTAAACATAAGTCAGTGATGAGTGAGAAACGTATGGATTGGTTAGACTCGCCCATTTCCTGCGGAAGCTGGGTGAGCTAAGGTTTGCTTAGCGTGAGAAGCCTTAATGTGATTATACAAAATTGGCCAATCCGGGTGAATTTAATTTTGATAATGCAGAGGCTGATTAGCTGAATGGGATTTCAGACTTCGTCATCCCTACCCAGCTCCCTAACTATAAGAAGGAGTGTAAGAGCAAATTTTGCCGTTTAGTTGAGTTGAATTGGCGTGTAGACAGAGTTTAAACTAGCTTCACCACCCACGCCGCCCGCTACCCCCACTCTCACTGACCACATGCGACGGGAATATTACAAGGGAGCGAGAGGAGGAAAGAAAAAAAGGAAGCAAATCTGCGAGAGGAGGAAAGAAAAAAAAGGAAGCAAATCCGAACGAACTGTTACATGCCACTGTAAATAGTTGCGTTGTTATAAAAATGCATATTTTTTCTTTATTTAATTCCACCGGAACATTATAATCACGAGTTTTATTTTATAATATACACCTTGTAAAAGCAAGAACTGACGACTGGAGTTTTTTATTCATTGTCTACGGGAGTTGTGACTTAACTTCTAAATGGAACAGTCCACTTGAGTGAATTTCTTTCAGGAGTCAGCAAGCGGAAAGGGGCACTTACCCACACGCCGGATACAGACTGCAGCCTGCGTCACAACTATTTCCTCTGGGGCTTTGACTTTGTTCTCTTTGTTTAATTTTGTTTTGTTTTTTGTATTTTTTGTTTGTTTGTTTTTGTTGTCTTTTGTTTGTTTTTGTTTTCTTTTACTTACGGACTACTTGTAAAAAGAGGAATAACCGGAGATGCGCATAAGACCTTGTCATGATATAGGTGATTATAGTCGGCTACTGAACTTTCTTGAGTGTTCCGAAATCGGAACAACCTAGAACTACACTTACAGTGATGATCATATTTATTGGCACGGTAAAATAAAAGTTAAATTTTGTCAAATAAATTCTAAAAAAGGGATTAAATTAAAGAAAATAACAAAGTATATTATGTATTTTTAACTGGCCTTTCCGATGCAGCAATCGGATTTTAGAAAAAATAAATAACAAAGGAACAACAAACATAATTGCAAAAAACCCTTGTTCAAAATTATTGGCACGGCTTTGTTTTTCTTTTAGTATCAGTATAATATCAATCAATTTCCGGTTTACGTGCTTTCTGAACTTTTTATAGCCATATTATGCTTGTTTAACGCTAATTCAGTGAATAATTTTTTTCAGATAATTTTTAGATAGCGATTTATTTAAACTATTATAAGTGACTAAATTATAATTTTCAATCGCCATGGTTAAAACTAAGGAACACAGCGAAGACGTCAGGAAGCTTGTTGTAGCATGCCATACCAATGGGGAGGGCTATGATAAGATTTCAAAGAAGCTAAACCTTCCCAAATCCACTGTTAGAGCCATAATAAACAAGTTCAAATCGCAAGGCCACGTTATGAGTTTAGAGGGTAGAGGGAGAAAAAGGATTCTTTCCCCAAGAGATGAACGAAAAATTGTTCGACAAGTAAAACAAAACCCAAGGATCTCTGTTGGGGAGATTGTTGATGAACAGAGCACCTCTGGAGTGAATGTATCTCGGCATACAGTTGGTAGAGTTTTGAAGAGATCTGGTTTAAAAGCATGTCGTCCGAGAAAGACTCCCTTATTGAAGCCTATGCACCTGAAAGCAAGGCTAGCCTTTGCAAAACGTCATATTGATAAAGATGTTGCATTCTGGAAACGTGTTCTATGGACTGACGAAACGAAAATAGAGTTATTTGGCCATAATAAAGTGTCTTATATTTACAGAAAATCTGGCGAAGCTTTCCTGCCTAAGAACACCATACCCACAGTGAAGCACGGTGGAGGCAGTTTGATGTTTTGGGGATCCTTTGCTGCCTCTGGACCAGGGCGACTTGTTAAGGTCACAGGTAGCATAAAAAAGGAAGATTATGTTAAAATATTGGATGAAAACCTGAAAGACTCTGCTAAAGAGCTCTCACTTGGTCGTCGTTGGTGGTTCATGCAAGATAATGACCCAAAGCATTCGGCTAAACTGACTAAGAAATGACTTGAGGACAATCATATTAATGTTTTGGAGTGGCCATCACAAAGCCCAGACCTTAATCCAATTGAAAATTTATGGAGAACATTAAAATTGAGGGTAATGCAAAGGAAGCCTAAGAATCTTATTCAATTGGAGGATTATTGTCAGGAAGAGTGGGCTAAAATTACTACTGAAGAGTGCAACAACTTGGTTGTAAACTATGAAAAGCGACTGAGGAAGGTAATCAAGGCCAAAGGCTATACAATTGATTATTAAATAAATCGTGCCAATAATTTGGAACAAGGGTTTTTTGCAATTATGTTTGTTGTTCCTTTGTTATTTATTTTTTCTAAAATCCGATTGCTGCATCGGAAAGGCCAGTTAAAAATACATAATATACTTTGTTATTTTCTTTAAATTTAATCCCTTTTTTAGAATTTATTAGACAAAATTTAACTTTTATTTTACCGTGCCAATAAATATGATCATCACTGTACGTACTTATGAACACTCCTTAGAGTCTTCGTCGGGTTACTTTTGCTGCCGTTTGACCATGATGTGACCTTTTGAAACTCCATAAACGTTTTCACAAGGTTACGGTATAAAAACATTCGGCAGTTTAAAAGGATAAAAAATACGACGACAACGAAATAAATGCTTACATTAACTTTGAACGTGTATAAAACGTAACTTCCAAATTTTACTAATATTTTTGCGAAACTGTTAGAGTCCATATTTATTGAATAAATATGCAGTTGATCTTAAAATTATATAAAAAAATTGGTTAATTTACTTAAAGCTATCTCTCGCTACACTTTAATGTGTTTTTTTTTTCAAATACTCAACGAAGGGAATTCATTTTGTTTAATAAAAAAAATATGGGTTAATACATGTATTAACCTAACACTAGTCGGCGTAGAGACCTTAAACGTAGGGAAAAGTTGGAAAATTGGATTAAGTGGTGACGTATACGAGTACAGGTAAAATTTCAGAATAGTCAACAAAATTAAAAGCAAGAAGTTTAAGGCAAACACGTGGATGTAATCCTTTACCGACTTGCATAGGAGTGGAAGTTTAGAATTTTAGTTGAATGAAAGTCGTCTCATCGATAACCAAATGATCAGAGATAATAATCCGAGGAAAGAGAAAAAAATCGCAGTCACAAACAAAATGCACAGTCCAATTTTACCGACATGGAGTAATTTGGATTCATTTGGACACAATATAAAATTTACACAATAAAACACCGGAAGACTTTAAGACTGAATATTCCGGTCGTTAAAATGGTGAAAAAGTAAGAACTGTTAATAAAAGAGGTTCTCGGCAGACATCTAACAAAAAAACTCGACAGATTTTCTGAATTTGCCAGTCATGAAAGAATCCATTGCATCTATAACGTTACGATAAGGAATCGTTGACCGTTTGTCGCGTCGATCTAACTGATTAGCACGCACTGTGATTTCTTTCAAGTAGTTCTTCATAAGATTTGCTATCATGGCGACAACCTCGTTGACGAAGTCAGCATTGTGCACAGTACTCTTCACAAAGGTTTTAATGTATTTGGAATATTTTCTCAATGATATACGAATTATCTTCCTGCGGCGACAGCTTCGGTTGGAATCTACTTTCGTGTTTTTTTCCTCTTTCCATCGGAATCCATTTTCGCTTTTTCTTTAAGCAACGAATTGTATTCTAATAAACTTCAGATTTTATGTAGGTGTAAATTCTCGTTTTAATTCGAACTGATTTGTATACACACATACACATGTGTGTGCATATATATATATATATATAGGTGTGTTTGTATGTATGTATGTCAGGTCATGTCATATGTATGTATGTGTGTATGTATGTCAGGTCATGTCATATGTATGTATGTATGTATGTGTGTATGTATGTTAGGTCATGTCATATGTATGTATGTATGTATGTATGTATGTATGTATGTATGTATGTAATGTCAGGTCATGTCATATGCTACTGGTACCATGTAACCCAGTACTACCTGCCTCATGGTCGGGTCACCGGCGACTGAACTGGTTCGCTCACCAGACTTGTTTGATGAGGAGGGCGGCTAGTCTTCCTGAAGGATTAAAAACAAGACCTTCCAAAGGGCGAATGAACTCTTTTTCTGGGTCAACGGCCAACTAGCACCGTGTATATTTGTGTGTATATATGTGTATTGGGGTGGAGAGGGCTCCCGTAAGCCGTGGTGAAGGCAACCTTTCTAGGAGAAGAAAATCTCTGATTTAAAAAACCATAAAGCGGGAGACCAGTACCCGCATTAAGCTGGTCTGCAGTTTAATTTGTTGCTGGCTATCTTGCTCTTGGTTGTTGCTGGATCTCAACATTTTGAACCGAGAGAGAGACTTAGCTGTCGTACAAAGCTAAGACTTTGTAACATCATCTTTGTATATTCCCATTTGGGCTCATGGATTTAAATGTCTGCGTGAGTGGCACTCGTCTGACAAGACGTTGCAATCATCATGTATGTATGCATGTATGTATGTATGTATGTATGTATGTATGTGTATTTATATATACTAGCGGAACCCGTGGAAATTCCATGGTAGTTGAAAATGTTAAAAAACATACATCAGTAAAAACATCTTATCACATAATCAAACTATTACATTGAGATTGGACCATGTACTATTGAAAACTTAAGTAAATCACGAAGCTCTGAATCTTCAAGTCCTTCAATCTCTGCTGACAATTGCATTAATTTGATGAATTGTTCTGATCTTATCCTGATCTCGCAACATTTTTGAACTTCAATAACATAAACATTTGCGAACAGAATTCCAAGCACATGTCTGTCTTTAATGTCTTTTAAAAGTTCAGCTATATGTACATGATAGACACGTGATATTAAAGCAGATCGATTTTGTGTAAGTTTTGATGGCTTCAAAGTTGTTTACTTTTAAAGGACATCTTAGATTACACGTGTATGTAGATCTGGGTTTCCATATTTACAGAAAACTGCTTTGTACTAATTGTTTTGCAATAATTTCAACACGGCATGTAGGTAGGTAATAATGTTTTAACCTGAAATGTGTAGGTTTAAAAGATCCCTAACCAACAAAAGCGCTTTATGATTGTAAATATTTCGACATGATACTTAAGTAGGTAATAATGTTTTAACCTGAAATGTGTAGGTTTAAAAGATCCCTTACCAACAAAAGCGCTTTATGATTGTAAATATTTCGACATGATACTTAAGTAGGTAATAATGTTTTAACCTGAAATGTGTAGGTTTAAAAGATCCCTAACCAACAAAAGCGCTTTATGATTGTAAATATTTCGACATGATACTTAAGTAGGTAATAATGTTTTAACCTGAAATGTGTAGGTTTAAAAGATCCCTAACCAACAAAAGCGCTTTATGATTGTAAATATTTCGACAGGATACTTAAGTAGGTAATAATGTTTTAACCTGAAATGTGTAGGTTTAAAAGATCCCTAACCAACAAAAGCGCTTTATGATTGTAAATATTTCGACATGATACTTAAGTAGGTAATAATGTTTTAACCTGAAATTTGTAGGTTTAAAAGATCCCATACCAAGAAAAGCGCTTTATGATTGTAAATATTTCGACATGATACTTAAGTAGGTAATAATGTTTTAACCTGAAATGTGTAGGTTTAAAAGATCCCTTACCAACAAAAGCGCTTTATGATTGTAAATATTTCGACATGATACTTAAGTAGGTAATACTGTTTTAACCTGAAATGTGTAGGTTTAAAAGATCCCTAACCAACAAAAGCGCTTTATGATTGTAAATATTTCGACATGATACTTAAGTAGGTAATAATGTTTTAACCTGAAATGTGTAGGTTTAAAAGATCCCTAACCAACAAAAGCGCTTTATGATTGTAAATATTTCGACATGATACTTAAGTAGGTAATAATGTTTTAACCTGAAATGTGTAGGTTTAAATGATCCCTAACCAACAAAAGCGCTTTATGATTGTAAATATTTCGACATGATACTTAAGCAGGTAATAATGTTTTAACCTGAAATTTGTAGGTTTAAAAGATCCCTAACCAACAAAAGCGCTTTATGATTGTAAATATTTCGACATGATACTTAAGTAGGTAATAATGTTTTAACCTGAAATGTGTAGGTTTAAAAGATCCCTAACCAACAAAAGCGCTTTATGATTGTAAATATTTCGACATGATACTTAAGTAGGTAATAATGTTTTAACCTGAAATGTGTAGGTTTAAAAGATTCCTAACCAACAAAAGCGCTTTATGATTGTAAATATTTCGACATGATACTTAAGTAGGTAATAATGTTTTAACCTGAAATGTGTAGGTTTAAAAGATTCCTAACCAACAAAAGCGCTTTATGATTGTAAATATTTCGACATTATACTTAAGTAGGTAATAATGTTTTAACCTGAAATGTGTAGGTTTAAAAGATCCCTAACCAACAAAAGCGCTTTATGATTGTAAATATTTCGACATGATACTTAAGTAGGTAATAATGTTTTAACCTGAAATGTGTAGGTTTAAAAGATCCCTAACCAACAAAAGCGCTTTATGATTGTAAATATTTCGACATGATACTTAAGTAGGTAATAATGTTTTAACCTGAAATGTGTAGGTTTAAAAGATTCCTAACCAACAAAAGCGCTTTATGATTGTAAATATTTCGACATGATACTTAAGTAGGTAATAATGTTTTAACCTGAAATGTGTAGGTTTAAAAGATCCCTAACCAACAAAAGCGCTTTATGATTGTAAATATTTCGACATGATACTTAAGTAGGTAATAATGTTTTAACCTGAAATGTGTAGGTTTAAAAGATCCCTAACCAACAAAAGCGCTTTATGATTGTAAATATTTCGACATGATACTTAAGTAGGTAATAATGTTTTAACCTGAAATGTGTAGGTTTAAAAGATCCCTAACCAACAAAAGCGCTTTATGATTGTAAATATTTCGACATGATACTTAAGTAGTTAATAATGTTTTAACCTGAAATGTGTAGGTTTAAAAGATTCCTAACCAACAAAAGCGCTTTATGATTGTAAATATTTCGACATGATACTTAAGTAGGTAATAATGTTTTAACCTGAAATGTGTAGGTTTAAAAGATCCCTTACCAACAAAAGCGCTTTATGATTGTAAATATTTCGACATGATACTTAAGTAGGTAATAATGTTTTATATGAAATGCATTGGAATTTGTACTAATTTCAACATAACATGCAAGTATAAAGTAATGTTTTCACCTGAAATGCGTTGGCTTAAAAATCCTTAACTAACAAAATCACTCTTTGATTTAACTTACTTTGACATGACACTTACGTAGGTAATGTTTTCACTTTAAATGCGTTTGAATTTGTATTAATTTCCACATGATATGTAAGTAGGTAATAATGTTTTTACCTGAAATACGAGAATTTAAAAGATCCCTAATCCACAAAAACGCTATATTATTTTACTTATTTTGACATAATACTTAAGTAGATAATAATGTTTCACCTGAAATGCTTAAGTTTAAAATATCCATAATCGACAAAACCATCCTATGATTTTTATTATTTTTACTGAACATATTAGTAAGTAATGTTTTCACCTTAAATGCGTCAGAATTTTTACTAATTTCAACATGACATGTAAGTACACTTTATGTAAAATTTCAAATGTTTACATTTTTAATTGGCTGAGTAATTTGGTAGAGACCACATAGATTAATTTTGTTTAACTTTGACCCCAATTTTGACCCCTTAGAATTTATTATTTTGGGCTCAAATCAAATGAAAAAGTCTGATCCGTGTCCAAGTAATCTATGTATAAAATTTCAAGTGCTTAAACCCAAAATTAGCGGAGGAGTTTTGTAGAGTTTTCAAAGGTCAAATTGTTGAACTTTGACTCCTTGACAATCAAATTTCTGACGGAAAACTGATTAAAAGGATTTTCCCAAATCTCAATACCCCTTATAGCAAATTTCGAGTCTGTAGACTAAAAATTGACAGAGTAGTTTGGTAGGGAAATGCACACACACACACACAATTTCACTTTTATAGATATATAGATTGGGACAGTTGTAAAAGCCAAACGCCAATAAAGATTAAAATTGTTCAAAAATATTTCATGTAACAGCTAATTATTTCTAGGAACCCTAATTGTTTTACTAGTGGGACATGTGAAAATTTCACAAGGGACTCATTCATATTCATATTGTAGTTGGCATTCTGTGGGATGTTCAGTGTAAATGGAGATGCTCTGATATTATTGTAGCTCTTTGTTAAAACTGCAAAAGTATTTATCTAAGCTGGCAGGTACGCCTGGCGTAGCCCGGTCGTAAAATACGCTTAAATATGATATTTTAATTAATAAAGATATTATTATAGGAGTCAATTTTCTTTCGATTCTTATATATTATAAAGTTGTGATTTCAAAAGTAAAAAGATATATCCATATGACTTGGGTGCATCAGCTTTAATCGAAACTGACACCAAAACTTATGAAGAATTCTTGGTAAAATTATTTATTACAAGAAATGGAAGGTCATAACAATTAAACGATAGTCACTAGGTAGAAAAAAGATGTAAGCGTAGCACACAAAATAACACACGCACTATTGTATTAATATATAGATTTTTAAATTGAAAACTTTTTTAATGAGTGATCAAGATCAATGACCACTCGAGGATTCAGTTGGTACAATGGACAGAATATTACTTAAAAGGAATTGGTTATCCCAGAGGATGTATCAGAAATTATTTATTTACATGAGACTTGAAAACAACACGATTGTCGCAAGATTGGAGGCAGTTCAATAGTATTTTGCTGCACAAATATGATATTCTAGGTTAAAAACTTTGTTCATGGAAGTTTCGCTTTGTTTTTAGTACTAAAATAGAGAAAAGAAAGTTCATTGTTGTAAGTATAGCTAGGCGAGTTCTTGTTGTGAGTGTTTTCTTCTGTATGCGCCAGGTATTGGAACTCTGTTGAACACCTACACATACCATAAGCATAATGATACAATAGGTATTTATTTGCTTCCCTATGAAAAAAAAATGTGACACAAGGTCGTTTTTAATGTGAGAGAAAACCAGCTCCTCCAAAAATGGGGCACTCTGGAAGTATGCAAAAATAAAATTGCCTTAATATAGAAGGGCTTCCCTCTGCATTGACTAAGGACAAATTAATTTGGGTGTAGCATCAGAACAAATACTACACTCTGGTCCTGGCCTCACCACCTAATCTGTGTTAAAGAGGGTGTAGAGAAGATAAGATAGCTGATGCCAGTAGATGGTAATGTTGTTTCTGTATTCTTCTAAGGCAAAGAATGGTGCTTAGAATGGCATCTCCCCATAGATGACAGCAGTACTCCATTGTTATTCAAGAACATTTCTGATTGATATTTATATTAGTATTATCTGAAATAATAGTTAATTCTTATCTTCGGTGAAAAACAATTTTTCCCCCTAGAATTTGTATATCTGAAAAAGGTATAAATTATCTGGAAGCGTCATATACCGTATCGAAGCGCACTCATCCTTGGTGTGTTGAACAACACCATCGAGAATCCAGGCCTGTTAAATGATCTATAACGTCACGTTTAGGTAGCGACTAGTAGGCAATAGGCGAGACAATCGGTAATCTCGCCTATTGCCTACTGGCCGTCAAAGAAAAATAATAATTCTCGATTTGGATGCGTGCAATTAGGAAGAATAATATAAATCGAATAAAATATAGCAAAGTAAATGGCGTTATTTTTTATTAATCGAAAGCGTGTTTAATTAAAACTGTAATAAGTAATGACCTTTGAAAACATTGTCAATATAAATTAAAGAAATAATTATTTTTATTGATAATACAGCGAATAATATGTTGAATTAATTTTTCTTTTAACGGTTCATTTTCTTATAAGGGTAAACAAGAGTTTCACGTGTGTCTGTCGGAGAAAGCTTAAAATTCTATGTGGGTGTTTTTTTTTTTTAGTTTTTATAATTGTGAAACAAATGATTTTAAATGGGAATTTTTGCAGTCTTACCTTATGATAATAAATAAAAGTTTTCAATAGGTATTTCCAAATATTTTAAAGTTACGTGTATTTTTCGAAAGAGACATCATGTCTTTAGAACGAATATATAAATTTACACTGTAAGTAAAAAGCAATATTTTAGCTTCCAGCATAATAGTTTTAACTTGATTTGTTTCGTTGAAATATACAAGGTGTTCCACAAGTCGTGGATACATTTGGATATTAAATATCTCAAAAACTATTAAGGATATAAAACGTATGTCAATATATATATATATATATATATATATATATGAAATTTATTCATACAAACATTGATGGCTACATATGTGCATACATGTTTCTGTAATCACCCGCGTTGGGGGATTACGTCTTCAGGCCACGAATTATCGTCGATAACTGATATTTCAAACAAAAACATTTTCTTATTTCGTTTACAAAGTTAGAATGTAACATGGTTAGGGTTATAAGCGGGGGAGGACAAGTGAGGTCTTTGAAGATAATAAACATCTTTTTTATTTCCCTTTTTTTATATTCCCTTTTTTTAAGTTCATCTATCCCATCTTTTGGTTTTTATGGCACAAGGTACTTGAGAATGTAGCATTTTTGTCTTGCGGTCTGTAAATTAAAGACATTTACATGGGCATTAAGTACTGACCGGTGCCATTCAATCCCCACACGCGCACACGCACACACACACACACACACACACACACACACACACACACACACACACACACACTAGAAGCAAACATACGCTTATATCTACACTCAAGAGTGTTGTATTTTACTCACACACACGCACTGGAAACAGACCATAACTATATCCACACAGGAATAAAATTAAATTTCAAAATTAAAATAAATTAAATAAATAAAACAAAACAAAACAAAAATAAAACAAAAACAAAATAAAAAACAAACAAACAAGCCAAAAATAAAACGCCGAAAGTTATCAAACTCCTCACGTATACATATATATAAATACACGTATATATACCCACACCTTGATACAACCGCGCCTATATACACATACACACACATATATATATACACATACATAGACATATAATGCTCATATACGGTTAGAATATGTTTACATCTCTACCTACATACACAGTTATGTCAATGCATAGACGCTCAAACACAGATATCCATGTACACACCTGGATACCATACATCATGACTGTTATTATATCAAAACTAATATTAATCCCGCAAACAATCCTAGTAATAATAATTCTTATAATATTGATCATACTAATGACACCACCAATACCAATAATAAGACTGTCGATTGGGAACCCAAAAGCCTGTGGACCCCAACCGGACAGACGTCCCGAGAAAATACAGATATACATATATATATATGCATATATATATATATACACATTATATACACATACATACACATATACATACATATACATACACACACATACATATATACATACACATACACATAAAAAACGTATATATATATAAAACATATATATATATATAAAACACACACACACACATACACACACATATGTACACACCAGTATACACACTCCAGTCACCACGGGCGTATATATACATACACAACATACATGTATATATACCCAGACACCCATACATTTTTGTAATATACATTATTGCAATCATTGTATACGAGACAGCCTATTTTAATAGTTCATATATATATATATATACATATATACATACATATATATACATATACATCTATATACACACACATATGCACATATACACACATATATATACACACATGAATACAGATACATACATAAATACACTTATACATACATATTTACACAAAATACAGACATATATATATATATATGTACACTGTCACCAAATGATACATCCAAAATAGAAATAGAAATGAACTCATTCACTACATAATTCTCTTTTCTATCCAACCCGACACGCAAGGTTATATTCCCCGCCCCCATCCGCTTGTTATTTTTTCATAAGTTGTATGTTTTTTGTACTACGTAAAAATTTATACTACGTAAAAATTTATAGTGAATTCAGCTTGAAGTCCATAGGTCTATTCCCATATTTAGTAAGCATTCTTTCAGGTGTTACACAGATATACATACGATATACAATGATATTACAATAATATATAACATATGACAAAAAATCAGAGTATTTAGGTTATATAAACGGAGTATAAAGGCTTATACATTGTGGTACTTACCTTCATCTTTATTTATTCCCCCTATTTCTTTATTTCATTTTCTTCTCTTTCACTTTTCACTGTTACTTTTTTTATCTATTTATCCATTTATTCATTATTATTTGTTTATTTCATTTATTCTATTTTATTTCATTCATTCATCTATTTATTTCTATTTATTTATTTATCCATTTATTTATTTTATTTCTTTTATCTTTCTTTCCCTTTATGTTTTATTTCTTTCTTTATTTTTTTTTCAACCGACGTATATATACATACAGATCATAAACCCATACATGTCTACACCCAAACATATCCACATGCATACATTATAGGTTCACCTAAACAGTCTATTACTCGCTTGGTCCAAATATACTTTCATACAGGTATTTATTTAGGTTGGTAATATTATAACTGCTTGAGAAAGTAGAATATTAAGCGACTCATGTAATCCATAGAGGTATGATCATAGTTACGATCTCACTTATCCTCTTTGGGGGGTACTGGATGGGGGATAGTTATACTCATAGTTGTTCTGATTTTCTAATTTAGAGTTCTTTAAGTGCATGTATTCTGAAATGTTTGCAGGATATAGCAGTTTCTTGTTTAATATTTAGCAGTTTATCCCTATCTTTAAACCTAGTTATCTCAAGTTTTTCTGATAAGCATAATGGACATGGTGAGTTTAATGAGTGGCAAGTATTGGCCCTTCTAATAATCTTCCATTCTATTCTAGGTGTTTTATTTTCTCTAACTAATTTCCAGTAGTATAACGATAAGGAAGTGTCCTTTTCATACATTTGATTATTCATCAAACGCGTATGCCCATAGGATTTATTTTTGAAAGTCATTGGGGTACTACCTATGTAGAATATATGTGTGTGTGTGTGTGTGTGTGTGTGTGTGTGTGTGTGTGTGTGTGTGTATAATCAATAATATTAAAATTGAACTTGATAAATTTAGCTTTAAAATTATGTCACTTTCATTTAACATGTAGAGTTCAGTAGATAGAAAGACTTGAAACGTGTCCAAGACTTCTGAAACAACCTGCATTTAAATCCGTTAACATTTTGTTTGTTTGCGTTTTATCACACTTTATCTGTAAATAATAAAATCGATAATTAAAGAAAAGACAAGAAACGCATAAATGTTACAATCGTGCGAAAATATAATGTTCTATCAGTAATTATGATAAAATACAAAAAATAGTAATGATAATGTCCCCCTCCCAAATTCAATAAAATCAACAGTGTAATTTCTCTCTAAATTTGATTTATAAGAAATATTTCTGCAATAATAACTCATATAGTTTGTTTGTATTGGAATTATTTGTTTGAATTTTATTTGCTTCATTTTTATTTTTTGTATTTTATCCTTTATACACATATATATGTGTGTGTGTGTGTGTGTGTATGTGCACGTATATATATATGCATATATATAAATATATATACACATATACATACGTATAAATATATATAAATATATAAATATACAATGCCGGCAAAAAGAAAGTCTGCACTTGTAATTTTTTTTCAAAAACTGCTTAAAATTTGCAGTTTTTGAAAAAAAAATACTAATGCGGACTTTTTTTGCCGCCTGTGTACATACACATATTAAAATATATATACACATATGTATACGTCTATATATACATATATATACACACACACATATATATATATACATTTATATATATATACGTGTATGTACATTACATACATATATACATATATATTTTTTAATTGGAATTTATTATTGAGATGACGAAGGCCAGAGGAATTGTTGGCTGAAACGTTGTGAAACAACAACTAAGAAAGATGAGGATAATAGTCCGCAATAAATAGATTAATATGCATACATACACACACATATATGTGCATACACACATAGGAGTAACAACGACATGAAAGTAATGACATTCTCAGCAGAGACTACACTGATAAGTGTAATTCAACGACCATTGAATAGTTCGGAGATATATATATATATATATATATATATATATATATATATATATATATATATATATATATATATATATATATATATATATAAAATAAAAAGGAACAAACCGTATTTCGAGACTTCCTCTGGATATATATATAATATATATATATATATATATATATATATATATATTTATATATATATAATTTATTTATACAAACATTAATGGCTACATATGTGCATACATGTTTCTGTAATCACCCGCGTTGGGGGACTACCTCTTCAGGCCAAGAATTACCGTCGAAAACTCTTTTTTCGACGGTAATTCTTGGCCTGAGGACGTAGTCCCCCAACGCGGGTGATTACAGAAACATGTATGCACATATGTAGCCATTAATGTTTGTATAAATAAATTTAATATACCTGCTCTGTTCGCTCATTGAGCACTCTTTGGTAGACACATGTTGTTTCATTGGATGTACTTCTAGGAAACTAAACTCTACTGGCTATATATATATATATGGCACTACTTGATTAGCTTTTGTTTTTATTTGAATAAATATGAAAAAGTTGTTTTCAAGTTATCCACAATAAAAGTAATAAACGAATTTTAGTCTTTGGAATCCATAATAAATCACGATGTTCATCTTTTGATGCAGGAACATCGTACAACTTTTCTTTTTGAATTAATTCTTATTTTTCTTCTTTTTTTTTTTAATTAATATTGAATAAAGTTTTATTTAGGTATAAATCCTGTTAATTATTTTTCTCTTTTTCAAATATATTTACCAAAAGTTTTTCACCCTCTTTTTTTTTTTAATCTGTCATTCTATTATCGCCTACTCGGCAGATCTTCTCCTACTATGTGTGACGTTATTTTTCATTTAACAGGCCTTGTCTCTCGATGGTGGCGGTTGAACCGGCTTCCTCTGAAGCGTCGCATATTAGTATGAATTTTTATATTGTAAAACTTTTACTTCGCCTTGTATATTAAGGTCTCTTAGTCTCTTAAAATAAAAACAAATTTTATGTTTACCTAAAATAGTGTAAAAGGATGACATTACTTTTCTAGATTTCGCAAACAGTTTATCTTTCTTAGTCAAAAAAATTATCCCAACTTCGAGTTTACCAGTTGACCTCTTAACAGGAGACAATCTAACGCTGCACGTCGACGACAACGACGCGCTATAATGACGCTTTAATTTGGCCTTACGTGATGCCACAATAGACCTCTTACGTATCGATCTAGACGCTCACAGATATTTATTTACAGCACGGACACACGAACACATGTAGATCTTAGTTTGAAATGTGCATGTATAGAATCAATAATGCGTGGTGAATTACCATCTACGCTCGTCGGATGTAGATTTATATTTACACTCTATAATAGATATGGAGTACTCTCTCCTTAAAAATATAACAACTTATACATTTCTTATATGTGTGTGCTTGTGTGTGTGTGTTCTTTATATACACATATATGTTTTATACGCACACACACATACAGTCGAGAGTTATGTTATCGCTGTAAGTTGTTCCTCATTATAAGTGTTCTACAATCTGAAATATTATTTAGAAGGCAAAATAACGTAGATATTGTTAATGCATATCTATTTATTTCAAAGCAACTTAGTTTCGACTATATATAGCCTCCTTCAGGAATGATGACATTTTTTTTTCTTTTTTCATTAAATTGTCTTACTAGAAAAATCCCTAAGGCCTCCAAAGTTAGATTTTTTTAAATATTTTACTCGATATGTTAGCGGGTAATTCAATTAGCAATTGTAATTTGAATTTGAAATAAAAATGTGAAACTTGAATTAAAAATTGATCCTAACTGTAATCGTTATGTAATTTGAATTTGAAATAAAAATGTGAAACTTGAATTAGAAATTGCTCCTAACGGAATCGTTATGTAATTTTTATTTGAATTAGAAATGTGAAACTTGAATTAGAAATTGCTCCTAACGGTAATCGTTGTGTAATTTTAATTTAAAATAAAAATGTGAAACTTGAATTAGAAATTGCTCCTAACTGTAATCGCTATGTAATTTTTATTTGAATAAAAAATGTGAAACTTGAATTAGCAATTGCTCCAAACGGTAAACGTTATGTAATTTGAATTTGAAATAAAAATGTGAAACTTGAATTAGAAATTGCTCCTAACGGTAATAGTTATGCAATTTTAATTTGAATTAGAAATGTGAGACTTGATTTAGCAATTGCTCCTAAAGGTAATCGTTATGTAATTTTATTGTAAATAAATATGTGAAACTTGAATTAGATATTGCCCCTAACGTTAATAGTTATGAAATCAAAACGTATCAAATTGTTTACGAGTTTACATTTTTTTAAATATTTAAGGAACGAGTGAATAAAATTCCATGAAACTTTGAGAAAGTGCTTGCAATACTACTCAGCTACTCCAGTCAGAAAATAAAAGTATTTAAAGCAGTATTAGCGAAACTATGGCAGAAGACAGGAATATTTGTTGATTTCAGTGCGTCAAGTTATTAACGAAGTTAAGAAAAAAAAACACAATATACCAATAATTTTCAAACATTAAATGAACTAGGAAAAATCCTTAGAACACAATAACTATATAGCAATTTCTACATTGACATAATTAGTAGGGGATATGCGATCCTTTTTTATGAATGACTTGTAAAAGAGGTTGGTCCAGAATTAGTCAAATTTGTGATTCGTCCACAGTTATTCCTTGCGATACTTCTTGGAGAGCATCCCACAACTCATCTTTGCTCTTAAATTAGTGTCCACTTGCATAGAGACGTAGCTTCATGATACTCCAAAAGTTCTCAATTGGGTTCAAATCTGGTGAATTCGCAGGCCACTCCATCTTCCGTAGCCCAGAGAACTCCATTTGTTGCAAATACTCTTTGTTTTGTTTGCATGTGAGGGAGCATTATTCTGCATAAAAATAATCGTTCTTCTGAACTTCAACCTTTGCTTCTTCAGCCATGGTTCAAAGTACTCCTTCAGAACAGCTATTTAAGCATTTGGCATCATTTTTACGCATTCTGGGACTCTCCATGGGCCAACTAAAACACCTCCAATAATACCAGCCCAAATCATTATCTCACCACCACCTTGTTGGCGCCTTAAACGCTGTGAAGATGTCGTCCATCTAGGACCCATCCCTTGCTCCAGCTATCTGGGCCATCAAGGGTGGCACACACTTCATCTGTGAACAAACCTTTGGAAAAATCCCTTTTCATGTTGTTCTCTGCCCATTTCAATCGGTTTTGTAGGCGATGTTGCTTTAATGATGGCTTTATCACAGGCTTAACAGACTTTGCCACTTTTTTCAGAAGGCGATATCGAGTACTTTTTGAGACATTCTTCAATCCGGCTTTGTCAAAGACTTCTCGACTTGTCTGCCCAGGATTCTTAACAACTTCACGTTTAATTTGGAGTAGAGAACGGCGTGAAACAACTCTAGATTTACCTTTATCAGCTCTCTTATGTACCTTTGTAGAGTCGTTGACAAAGTTCTTCAGAGTTTGATGATACATTCCTATCATTTTCGATATTTCGAGGGTAGTTTTACATTTTGTTAACTGTTCTGTAATAGTACTCTTTTCAGAACTACTCAAACATCCTTTACGACCCATTTTATTGAGGAAACAAACTGCCTTGTTAATAATTTGACACACCTCAAATACCGTGGAGCCAACAATTATGATGGCAAGTTGTTTACGTTGCGCGAAACAGTATGAAAATTTCACAGTACGCGCAGCTCAGCATTGCCAACGTTTCCGAAGCTTTTGATACGAAACTACCAGTAAGTCTCTGAAATTGGTAAAAAAAATGTTATCTCGTTAATAATGAGACACGCAGTGTATAGATATAGATAGATAGATAGATATAGATAGATTGGACGCAATACGTTGTAATGATTGAAAAAAGCTTTAAAAAAAGACTTGTGCGCCACCACCGAGAATCGAAACCAAAACGTTCAGCTCACAATTTATTTTTGCCTCTGTCGTCAATGACTGGGCTATGAAGAGATATATAATGCAAGGCTAAAAATTAAAACATGAACCAATAGCTACTACATTATGCATTCGTAATGCCGGCGTTCGACCTTCACCTGGCGAATTTCTTTTTTTTAATTTTCACATTTTGCACCGATTTTTCCCGGGTAAAACCCAAATATAAAGTTTTGCATGGATTCAATTACCTTATATATGAAGTTTCATGTCAGTAGATGAAAACTCTAGGGGGAGTTTGGTAGGCAAAATTTGTTAAACAAAAATATATACGTATACATAAATATATATGGAAACAGTTTTGTGTTTAGTATAACCTTTTTACGCAAATATTATGCAAATATAAATTATGTAGAATATCTGCATGAATATAATTACACGTAATAGTTAACAAAAGATGATCATCCCCGAATGAACTAATAGGGAATTAAGTAAAATGAATGTTTAAAAGAATATGCAAATAGGCTAGATCTTTTGCTAGTGAATGCAATTCCACAATCCATATATAAGAGAATTGTATTTTCTTTTTAAATAAATAGAAAAGAGGGTTTTAATATGAATATCAATACACACAGTAAAAAAAACGAATTCATAGGAGTATAAAAGATATATATGTATATATATATATATATATATTTGTGTGTGTGTGTGTGTGTTAGTTTTAACTAAACAAAAAATATATGAATAAATACAATTGCCCAATTACGTTTACACATTTATTATACACTGACAAACATTTAAACAACAATAAAACACAATACAATAGCGACAGTTCGATAAGACTCACCGACTGGTGGTAAAAGTTCTCAGAGCTCACCTCGTGGTGGAACGAAGGTTCTCCTCTTCTTGTGAGGGAAAGGCAACACGTCTGCCCGTGACCAAAGGGAAAAACTAACCAGCTTTAGAGCAGGGCAGATTACTCCTCCCCGGTGTCCTCTAATTTTTAGTCCCCTACATATATATATATATATATATATATATATATATATATATATATATATATATATCTTCAAGCTGATGCACCCAAGTCATGGATATATCTTTTTATTTTTGAAATCACAACTTTATAATATATAAAAATCGATAGAAAATTGACTCTATAATAATATATATGAAATCTGCATGAATTAAAATATCATATTTAAGTCTACTTTACAACCGGGCTACGCCGGGCGTCCCTACTAGTTTATATAAATACTGTTACAGATTTAACAAAAGAGGTACAATAATATTAGAGCGTCTCTATTTATGCTGAACATCCACAGAATTTCAACATTACTATAGTACATATAGAGTCCGCTGTTGAATTTCCATAGGTCCCGCTAGTCTAATATTAATTTGCTTGTTGTGTTAGTTTGTTGGATAAAATGGTCCTAAGGAGTGTAAAATCCTAATTATGAGACATCGGCCTAAGTTCTTTGTTGAGAAGAAATGGGTATATTTCAAAGTTGGATTTCGCCATGGTTTGCGAGATCTGTGTTAGTCAATAAACGTTCTTGTATGTGACATGGTGGCTCACGTGGCAGGGTGCTCCCCCCACATGCACGTGACTATTAAATTGATCAGATTCAAATTTTGCATGCTGATTATAGGGTAAGTGTTATCACAAATCATCAGATCACAAATCATCAGATCCATATATGAAACTTGCAAAAATCGTAAGTCGAAATTATGCTAAAATTTTAACCGAACTGTTCACAAATAAGATTATGTGATAAAATCTTATGTACTATCCCGCTCGACAACAAATGCTGCCACCAACGTTGTTTTCCGAGGAATTCTTTTCTTTCCTCTCCTCTTCTGACCATGTCGTTGTCTCTTACATTGGCGGTTGCCAAGCAGTGTGAAATGGTTCACAAGTATAAAAAAATAAAACAAAACACAAACTCCGACAAATTTTGCAAATATCCGTTACATTCTCTGTGTGAGTGTGTGTGACACCATCGTTAAGATCCACATCTACATGGTCTGTCGAGACGTCTTTGTTTTCAGTTAACGTCAGCTCATCTCGATCTAATCCAAGTGATAACCTGTCTTAAATTGTGTCCAATTCGCAACTGATCTCAACTCTCGCAAACCAAAGACTATCCGTAAACCATAAAATGTCTACAATTGGCACTAAAATATATTGACCAATCCCTTACTCTCGTTATATTTACACGTTGATTAACAATCCTATTTAGCTTTCTTTTGTGTTCCTTTGTGAACAACTTCCTCTACCTTTATTCTGTTGATAAATTTATTTCCTCTTGTTTTGTTATATTTTTCTATTTTCTTTTATTTCTTAACACTTTTTAGGAGAGCGTCGATAATATCGTTGTTAAATGTCAATGTCAAAATCATATATGAAGATGCAGAACTTCATTGTCTACAATATGGAACATATAGTGCGTCTCTACGATGAACAGAATCGAAGTTATCACCAAAATATTTTAATGTTTTCTGTGACTTTTACCTTTGACCTAGATAACTTAAAATTATTAGGTTAAGAAGAATGTTCTTGTGGAATTTTTATTTGGATTTCAAGTATTCTCGAATAACTTTTCGTTATAAAACTTTTACTTTATATATCATCGTAAAGAGCGTTTGTTTCTCTATCTAATCGTTTAAATCGCAATTGTTTTAAAACAGTTATGTCTTCTTTTAAAAACGTTGAATTCAAGATGGAAAAAGAGCAAATTCGCACAATTTTCTCATTTCAATTCAAGCTAGGCCGAAAAGCTGCTGAAGCAGCTCGCGATATCAACAAAGCGTTTGACCCAGGAACCACTACGGAACGCACAGCACAATGGTGCAGAATTAGAATGGTGGTTTAAGAAATTTCGTGGCACCGACAAGACTTGAAGATGATGAGAATAGTGGTCGGCTATCGGATGTTGACAACGATCAATTAAGAGCTTTAGTCGAAGTCAAGGAACCTGATTTTGAATTGGACGTAACGTCTACGATGATTTCCAGCCACTTGAGAGAGATTTTTAAAAAATTGATAAATGGGTGCCTCACGAATTGGATAACAACCAAAATAAACGCCGTTATGAAATATCATCTTTCCTTCTTTTACGCAATAAGAATGACCCGTTTCTCAGCCGGGTTGTGATTTGCAATGAAAAGCGGCGACGCTCAGCTCAGTTGTTAGATGCCAATAAAGTTCCACAACATTTCCGAAGCCAGAGTCTCACAAAAAGAAGGTCATGCTGATTGTTTGGTGATCTGCGACCAATCTCATCCATTACAGTTTTTTTTTTAATGCACGCGAAACCATTATGGTGGAGAAGTATTCATCTATTTATTATAAGACAGTTTCAGATACAAAAAATGCATCAGAAACTTCGACAACACCAAGTATTAGTCAATAGAAAAGCCCAATTCTCCTTCATGACAATGTCCGACCGCACGTTGCTAAACCGACCTTGCAAAAGTTGAACGAATTGGACTACAAAACTCTGCCTCATCCATTATACTCTTTTAACCTCTCACCTACCGACTACCACTTTTTCAAGAATCTCGATAACTTTCTGCGCGAGAAATGCTTCAAAAACGCCTTCAGCGATATCAAAAACGCCTTCAGCGATTTCATCGCCACCAGAACGCAAGATTTTTATGTTGAACTTGTTTTGCGTTGGCAAAAGTGTGTTGCTTACTTTAATCAATTATTTTTTGTTTGAGCCGAGATATGTTTATCTGAATTTAAAAAGTTAGAAACCGCAAGAATTTTCTTGTCAACCTGATAAATAAGCTTTAATAAATACGATGACTTATAATTTGATCAGCTTTGTTGATGATTGGTCAAGCAACATGTACAACAGACTCTACGCAAACCAACACACAAACTCAACTGAAAACAAAACTCTGCAGAAAACATAACCTCCTACTTGACAAATGTAATTAGAATATTTCCATACTTCTTATTTTCCTATGATTTCTTCAGTTCTTTAATCTGATGTCTGGACTCTACACGATGGGTATCTTCTTTTTTTTCTTTTTGTGTCTGAAACTGTCTTACAATAAATAGATGAATGCGGACAACGTTTAATATTCATAATTTCCAAAGTTGCTTCAAAAAAAGATTGACTCCCTCTACCGTGCTAGAAAATTACTCACATTTGAAAGTATCCTATACAAAGCTATCATGCTTTCATTCGTGGAGTATTGTTGCCACATCTGGGCTGGTGCCTCTACCAAAAGTGTCTCGCTCTTAAAAACGGTCCAAAACAGAGGCTCAAATCTAATAGATCCTACATGATCAGTTCAGCTCCAACCTCTCTCTATCAAGTGTAATAACGGGCGTTGATAAAAAAGAAACGTTTACTAATATACGAGAGAAAGATACAAAATGTCTCTAAAGAGAGGTTTTGTACCCGAAAAATTAAAGACAAACGCGATAAAGTAATATATCTTAACAGTTGCTTTCAACGACTTTTTCGTTAATTTAAAAAAAAAATTTAATAAAATATGTTCCATGAAAATACCATCTTTTTCTAGTATTCAAATTGTTTTCTTTGACTTGAAGATTTGGTGTAATCAAATCCAAACCAAATTCATTTCAAGCAGTTTTATCGTTTGGCAAATATCAGTAATAACAGACGAAAAACGCAATTACACTAGACGCTAATATTAGTCTAATAAATTTCCATTAATTTGAATTCTGTTTGCCAATCTCAATGCGCATCGATTTTTTTAAAATAACATCTGAACTGATAATTCAGTAATGAATTTATTAATTCTCATATTAAATAGCCAAACGAGTCATACATGATAACTTAGGGAGTAGTAGTTGTTCTAGTTTCCAGTGGCGATTAATGGTCGTTGCCAACGAGAAGTGAAATGGCAGGAGGTTGTTGCAATATCGCAAATTCATTTGCAAAGGTTGTTGAAAGAGGTGGAGATTATTGGAAATCTGGGGAGATTAGTTGTCATCCAAACTCCAGTGATACCAACGAGTAATCTCTTATGATGATCTCCTTGTGAGTACAAATAATAATAATAATAATAATAATAATAATAATAATAATAATAATAATAATAATAATAATAATAATAAAGGCGGGGAAAGAAAATGGATCGACAAAACCTGGCTAAGAATTGTGGCTGAAAACTCAGATCTACAAACTTAAAAAAATAAGTTAAAGCGAATAGAAGAGGATGGGAAAGTAGAAATGTGATTAGCAGGGAAAGGCTTAACAAGAAACAGGAAGAATTAAAAAAAAAACAGCAACAAAAGAAGGCAGATTAACACAATACAGATACAAATCTGAACCGTGCAAACAAAGCAGGACGTTTGAAAACAATGAAAGCCAGTTCTATAAAAATGTGAACAGAGGAAAAGCACAAACAGAACAAGCAGACCCTACAGAAATAAAACGCTACTGGAGCCAGATATGGGCTGGTTAATATAGGAGTCTGTGTAAATGACAGTAAAAACAGAATTAGAAAAATACATAATGCAGAACACCAAAAATAATTATTGCAGCAAATTGGATAAACAAACAAAACAGTAAAAGAGGAGATAAAGGATAAGACGAGTAAATAAAAATGTGAAGAGAAGCAGCTACACAGATGATTCATAAGGATAACAAAATGTGAGACGAAAGAAAGAAAAACCTTTAACATAGCTACAAAAAGGGAACCTAAACAGAGAAACTGAATCCCTCGAAACAGCTGCACAAGATCATGCAATTAAAACCAAACACATCAAAGCAAGGATCAATACGACACAAGAAAATGACTGTGTGGACAAAGAAGCGAAACAATAAACAACATAATAAGCGAATGTAGCAAACTAACACAGAAAGAATATAAAAAATAGACACAATAAGGTGGGGAAGGCAGTACACTGCGAATTATGCACGCAACTAAATCTTGAACACTCAGATAAATGGTACAAACACAAACCGGCAACAGTACTTGAAAATGAAGGTCACAAAATCTTATGGGGCATGGATATACAAACGGATAAATGCATCCTAACAGGAAGACGGATGTCATCATAGTTAACAAGAAGGAGAAGTCCCGCCAAATTGTAGGCTTTGCTGTTTCAGCAGACCAAAGAGTGGAGATCAAGGAGACAGAGAAGCGGAGCAAATACATGGAACGGGCCAGAGAGTTCAAAGGGATCCGGAAGATAAAGAAAGTCAAGATAACACCAAACACTAATAGTAGGAGCACTAGGAACAATACCGAAAAACTTTGAAAATAGAATGGGAGAGATTGGAATCAGGGGGTTGGCTGAGAAGATGCAACATTTAACAATTATGAAAATTGCTGAAATATTAATATATATTAAGTGAATGCAGAGACTAACACACATGAGCTACAGGCGCAAGCCGGACATATAGAAACTGCTATAGACGTAAAACAAATAGGAACATCACATGGAATCATAAAAGCTGCAACTGCGTAATTGTAAGTTGTTCCCCTAGGCTCCTGCTTCCCTCCCTTTTTTTTTCTTTTTGTGTGCATGTCACCATCAACTGGTGCCACACCAAATGAGTGAGGGTCAAGGAGGATGGAAAGACAGAAGAAAGAAAGCACTAGCCAGACCTCATCTGAAAATGATATCGAAAGAGGTGGAAAGTACTGGAAATCTGAGAAGACATGTTGTCACTCAGACTCCAGAGAGCACCAAAAGTTGTTCTCAAAGAGAAATCTTTGATCATGGCCTTTATGACTACTCCTAGTGAGTAAATAATAATGGTAATAATACAAAATTATTCAAAAGAAGGCATCAATCTCAACTGATGCCACAAACAAATAATTGCAAAGATTGAGGAGGGAGGACACTAATCGGACCTCCATTGAAAGATTGCAAAGAAAACTAGAACATTGGGGAGGTTTATTGCCACCCAAATCCTAGTAAAGACCAATTGTTGTTGCCTACGAGAAATAAATTGAAAGCGGTTGTTGCGATAATGCAAAATTATTTACAAAGGTTAACGAAAAAATGAAGAGTACTGGAAATCTGGGGAGATTTGTTTTTAGCCAGACTTCAGGGAACACCACCGGTTGTTGTCAGTGAGTAATCTCTGATGATGGCCTGTGTGAGAACTTTTACTGAGTACAAATAATAATAATAATAATAATAATAATAACTAAAAAAATGTTGGCATCAACATCAGATGACGTCACACCAAAGAGTCCTGAATGGTTTTGGAAGATTGAGACGGAAGAGCATTAATACCTCAACTAGAAACGTGCAGAGAGCATTGGGTTCTTGAGGAGACTTTTTTCCATTCAAACCACTACGTATACCAGTGGCCATTGCCAGCAAGAAATCAAAGAAAAGCGTTTGTTGTAATAACGTTAAGTCATGGGCACTGGATATTAAAATATTCAGCACTGAAAATTGTGGAGACTTGTTCTCAGCCAGACTTCATAGAACAGCACCGGTTATCAGTGAGTAATTTCTAATGATGAATTGTATTAGAACTCCTAGTGAAGAAGAAGAAGAAGAAGAAGAAGAAGAAGAAGAAGAACAGCAGCAACAACAACAACAACAACAACAACAACAATAATAATAACAACAACAACAATAATAATGATAATAATAACAGCAACAGCAACGACAATAATAATAATAATAATAATAATAATAATAATAATAATTGGAGAGGCTTATTGCCACTCAAATTCCAGTGAAAATCAATGGTCGTTGCCAACGAAAAATCATCGGTAATGGTTGTTGTGATAACGCAAATTCATATGCAAAGGTTATCACAAGAAGTGGACAGAACAGGAAATCTGGGAAGACTTGTCACTCAGACTCCAGAGAATGCCACAAAGTGTCTTCAAAGAAATATCGTTGATGACGGCCTGTATGACTACTCCTCGTGAGTAAATAATAATACACAGACTCCAAGGAACACTATCAGTTGTTGTCAGTGACTAATCTCTGATGATAACCTGTGTAAGAACTCCTGGTGTGTACATATGAAGATATGGAGACTTAGTAGACGAAAAGACACAATGGACGCCAGGTCCAACAAACATTAATTAGCCAAGTACACCCTTTCACTTGTTTAAATTGGCTGAACATTTAATGAGCATGGAGTTGAAAATTCCTTTGATAATTATTCCAAGGCAAATGAAACCAACATAATTATGGTGGCGCATTTGGTCAGGTGATGCCACGTCGGCGCGTCGATTATTTAACACCTACGTTAATCAGTTGCTGAGAAAGCGATGTTCATCTCTTGAATTATTCATCTGCGACACCTTACTCACGCGGAAATTATCTTAGCTCTAATGAAACTGATACCTGCTTGTAAGAGTGTTTCATACAAACAAGACACGTCGGCAAGTCTGTGAACATTCTTCAAAGAAGCAATATCCAGCAGTTCTTATTTGAAGATCAATTTTTAAGTGTCCATTTAAAATTTTCACCAAAGTCATAATTACAGAGCAATATATAGTTCACATGTTCAGTTGCACACAACACTCTTGTCTTATTATCAGCCAGGACACAAAATCGAACGGTATATATATATATATATATATTCATTTTTATAATAAGGGAATCTGAGAGATTGGTTCAGAAATGTCATGTCTGAGGAAAGAGGGGCATATTTGAAATAGCCAGTAGTTGAATAGTTAGTGACGGAAAAAAAGTTTCCTTTTTTTCTAAGTGCACCTAATGTCAGGCGGAATTTGTTTGCAAGTGATTCTCATCCATGGAACACATTATTACAGGACTACTGCCCTGATGGTTACAACATGGTCGTCTTCAACTCTAATGGCAACAAATACTTGTCATAAACCGTCCTCATAAGTAATCAAATCTTATTAATTTTATTTATTGCAGACTATTATCCTCATCTTTTTATTAGTCCGCAATAAATAAAATTAATAAATAATACTCATCTCAATGAATTCCAATTAAAAAAAAAAAATAATAATAATAATAATAATAATAATAATAATAATAATAATAATAATAATCAAATCTTGTTCATTCCTTTAATCATTTTCAATCGTCTTATAATATTCTTCATCTTTCAAATGACAATCGTTCAATCTCATTAACCTTTATTCCACGATGACTCATTAGGAAGAAAAATAAAATAAACTGAACGTTTTCAAAATTGAAACAATTTTTATTCAGACAAACCCTTTCTTCAGGAATTGGATTTACACCACATTAAAACTTTACCTTGTGCCTATCTTTGTCCCCGTGTCCAGATATTGTACTGCTTTTGTCACGATTTCGAGGTGGTCGAGATTTCGCAACAAGCATATATTCTTTGACTCTTTAAGTCCTTTTCCTGCCCTATGTTTTGTTTCAGAAAGTCCACAAAAGGAGGCTGGAGATGAACTGAAGGGGAGAAGTCATAGGATTTGGCAACTCCATAAAACAGAAAAACACATTGTTATAAACAACCAACAACGCACGTTGGTGTAACAATCTATATATATAAAAATGTAAAGTTGGTTCGTTCTAAACAAATAAAACCCTATTTCTAAGTTACCAATTTATTTGAAATTTTCAGACAACCCATCTTTAGAGTCGAGGTATGTTTTTATGTTATTGAAATAAATTTACCTCGCGATTTATTAAAATTAAAATATTAAATAAAATAAATATATATTTTTTTTACTGCGAATCTGTTCTGTTGATAAAACTGAACTTCCGGTTCGATTCATTTCACAGCCACGAATTGACGAAAGATTTCATTTTCTGTTAACTCGATAAGTAAAAAAAAACAAAAAACTTACTCATGCAGAGAGTGATCCGTGCTGAAATAATAATGTTATTATTTAAAAAGCCATTCTTAACATGGGGAAGGGAGGGTGTTTTGTACCTATTCTGTACTTTAACCTTACAATTGAATAAAAACATATCATAAAACTTTAACCGTGGAAAACGATTTTAAAAAAATAGCACGGATCACTCTCTGCATTAGCACACACACACACACACACACACACACAAAAATAATGATAATCCCATATTTTAAAACTTTAAATTCATTTATGTACTTATGTTTTTTAAATTTTATTTATGTTAAGGCTTCACTCATGAAACATTACGTTTTAATTGTTTAGTTTATTTTCACGGCATTGTTTACATAAAAAAGTTTGTTTTAACTTTTTCTAAACTGTTTCATTTTTACGACATGCCTCAACGTATTATAAACACCCTAACCCCCCCCCCCCATGTTAAAAAAAAACAAAAAAAACGCCCTTCCATAAACTTCGAAAGCCGTTCTTAACATGGGGAAGTTAGGGTGTTTATAATATGTTGGGGCGAGTCGTAAAATTAACGAAGTTGCTATCTATTATTTATTGCAAAAATTGCTTGAAATTTATTTATTTGACAAAAAAATTAAATTTTGGTATTCCTTTGGCGTTGAGTTCCATGGTGACCAGTAGAAAAAAATAATAGTCGCTCCCTTAGTCTCCCACCTCATCCCGCGCGTAACATATTTTATTTACTGACGTTGCCGTAACTAAACGATTATCTGTCACATTTACAAACATTTATTTATTTATTTATTTTGAAAAAAGTTTTACTTTTTATGAATATTAAAAGAAAAATGGGTACTCATGCAGAGAGTGATCCATGCTGAAATAATAACGTTATTATTTAAAAAGCCATTCTTAACATGGGGGAGGGTGTTTTGTACCTATTCTGTACTTTAACCTTGCAATTGATTAAAAAAAAAACACGATTTAAAAAATAGCGCAGCGCAGCTCTGCATTAGCACCGAAAAATGTTACTAAACATTTATTAATAATTTCTCACTTTTTACAAACATTTGATTTTAAATTTCTTTTTAAATGACGACTTTTATCGACTTTTTTTTAAATATCCCCCCAATGGTGTTTATTCCGAAATCCGTTGTTAACATGGAGAGGTTGGGGGTGTTTATTCTGAAAGCCGTTCTTAACATTTGTGGAGGTGGATCTAAAGTAAAAAAAATAAATAAATAAATAAATTTAAAAAAAAAAACTAAATCATTTACTAATAACTTCTCACTTTTACAAATATTTTTTAATTTACATGCACAGATGAACAAATTGTTGAATAGTGCGAAAACAAAACATTTAGGTCCACCTTCACAATTTTCTTTTTTAAATGACGACTTTTATTGATAAATAAATTTGCTTCTCCGCAACTTTTATTGATAAATAAATCTACTTCTCTGCCACGGGCACTGAACCCCTCCTTTTTTTTTAATAGTATTTTCGGGTGGGTATGCTGACAACAAATATCAGTTAAATTTTGCAAATAGCCCCCCCCCTCCAAAAGTGGTGTTTATTCCGGAAGCTGTTCTTAATATGAGGAGGTTGGGGAGGGGGGTGATTATAAGGTGGACCTAATCTAAAAAAAAAAACAAGTTGTTTATGCAAATCTTCCGGCATGCGTTTAAGGGTTACGAAATTATCAATAAATCGTTTAGTTACTAAGCCAACGTCAGTAAATAAAAAAAATGTTACATGCGCATGCATTAGCCTTGACTGGGAGGGGGGGCTAAGGGAGCGACCATTAAATAATTATGCTGGTCGCCATGGAACTCAACGCCCAAGGAGTACCTAAAGTGGCACTTATGCACTTATGTTACCGTGCTATTTTTTAAAATAGTATTTTCCTGTTAAATTCAAATTTTACAATATGTTTTTCTTTTATTAATTTGTTAAGTGAAAGTACAGATAACCCGGTCGGTTTCTAATGCGAGAAAAATCTAGCCCCCCCCCCAAAAAAAGGGGTACTCTGGATAATAACAAAACATTAAAATTGCCTCAGTTTCGAAAGATTTCTTCTCTACTGAACGAGGAAAAAACGGTGAAGTGTAGTTCACCTTCTGTTTCTCTCCCCCTCTCTCAATATCTCTCTCTATCCATCTCTCCTTTTCCCTCTCTCAATCTATCTTTCTCTCTATATCACCCTCTCCATCTCTCTTTGAGCCCCTTTCTCTCTCTAACTCCCTCTATCTCTCTCCTTTCCTCTGTTTCATCCCTCTCTGTTTCTAACACTCCACCTCTCTCTCTGTTTATCTATCAATCCCTTTGTCTCTCTATCTCCTTCTCTTTCTCTATTTTCCTCTCACTGTCTCTTTTCTATCTATATATCTTCCTCTCTATCTGTCCATCTCTAATCCCTCATCCTATTTTAGTCTCCTAAATTAATTACAGTGAATAAGGCATTGTCAAAACATGGATAAATCCTATTGTAGTCACCTAATTTACTGACTGTGAGAATAGAAGTTATTTGGAAATTACTGCTACCTTGAACAGCACCAGAAGTAACTGGTAAAACCTTTCTAATTAAATTGATTTTGGCAGCCATTTGGTAACAAAATGACATCGCCTTAGCCCTTGCTGCATGAGGAATACCTGCGACCTTGCTGCCAAGTAGAAGAATTATTTATTCTACTTTAAAACATTCAACTTTTCAAAAATCTCATCTTCGACATCTCCAAAACATCCAATATGAGGAAAAATATTGCAGAAATGCAAACTTATTGTTTAGGATGAATGCACAATGGTACGCAAAAAATCACTTGAGGCTCTTGGTCGATCCTTGCAAGATTTGCGTGGCAATGTCAGACCATTTGGGAATGCAGTAATATTGCTTGCAGGAGATTTCAGACAAATGTTACCTGTTATTCTTCAATCAACACCAGCAGATGAAATAAATGCTTGCCTCAAATACTCTACTTTTTTGTTCCATGTGAAGACATTAAATTTAACTCAAAATATGCATGTACAGTTGCAGACTGTTCGATCCGCACAAAAACTTTTGCATCACTTGTGGGAAATTGAGTACGAAAAAGTGCCAGCTGATGAGAGTTAAGGGCAAAATTCTTTGACTTTTAACTTCTGTAATTTCTGTAATTTTATTTCATCAAAAGAATAGTTAGTTTAAAAGGTTTTTGCAGATATTCAAAATATAAGAATTCCATTTGACTGAGTGAATGAGCTATTCTTGCAGGTCAATACAAAGATGCCCATGAACTTAACGCTATAATTAAATGTAAAATTCCAAGCGAGGTAGTCAAATACAAATCCATCGACACTGTTGTGAAAGCAGATAAAGTGGTTAATTATCCAACAGTTATATTTGCCAGGGATGCCACCGCATGTATTGTAACTGAAATTTGGTGTACTAATTATCATGTTGTGAAATATAAACCAATCCAAGCTTTGCAATGGCACATAGCTTGCAGTAAAAAAATAACAAACAATATCATAGAAACAGCAATCTTAACAGGACCTTTCACAGATGAATATATCTTCATTCCATGCATTCCTATGATTCCACCGGATACATCATTACACTTTAGCAAATTGCACTTTCCAATTTTATTGTCATTTGCAATAACCATCAACAAAGCACAGGGAACAATCTTTACAATTGTGGGCCTTACAGTTACACACTGACTGTTTTTTCACATGGACAATTTATGTTAGATATTCAAGAGTCACCAAACCGGAAAATCTCTATATCAGCTAAGAAAATGGAACAACAAAAACTGTGTCCCCATGCAAAATGGAAATTTAAACCTATAAGAAACATGCTTTTTCTCATTTTGGAACTTTTTCCATTGCGCCAATTTGAGCCACAGCAAGGCGTGGCAGGGTACAGCTAGTAGATTAATAAAATCAATTAAAATACTGCGAGATAAGGGTGAAGGGAGTTCACTGGTGAACATTTTGCCTGTGAAAGTCGAGCAGAGGTCAATGGCATTGATGGTGGAAAATTGAGACTATGACAATCGCAAAAGTCGACTAGACTGGTTCTCTAATTCTTCTCTTAAAGGTTTGTTCTCTTGAACTCTACCACCTTGACATATTCTTTTATTTGTTTTAATTCCTGTTATTTTCACCTGACTATCTTTTCTAAGGTTTTGGGTCACCCTTTTATTTCTTAGGGTGGCCCTTAGAGGCTTCCTTGATTATGATTTTTAGTCTTTGGTCTACTGTGAGTTACTAGCACTTCTCTTTTGTTAATCGACATATATCTACCGTTTTCTCCTCTATTCATCCCTTGAATTCTATTCGGACTAATTCTATTGTAAGAATCCCCACTTATGTGTTCTCTTGCGCTTCTTCTATCTGTGTTCCTGTCATAATGGCAGTTCATAAAATGGACGCTCTTATCAAACCCAACATATGCCTGTTTTTTCGAGTATTTATTTCCCTTGAACACTCATCGTTTTTTTCTTCATTATTAGGTATTCTTGCCATACTACGGGAGCCCCTCAACAAGTAAATAGGCAAATGAGAAGCTGCTGAAGATAGAACATTGTATCCAAAACAAAAATAATGACAAAATTTATCCACACAAAATTAATTCTATTTTACTGGCAACGTATTAAGACAATAAAAATGCAAGGTTAGTTAAAATTGACAGTTCAAAGAGTCCAAGAAAAATTTTACGCAAAAGGTGCTTTTTTGTAAGAAGAAATTGAATACAAGTGTTTGTTTCGGTTGGCGTCGCATGCATTTATGCATATGTAGAGTGAATATAATTTAATATGGGTGTATGTGAAGATTTCCTTTTTTCTAAGGAGGGTCACCTCTTATCAAGACACAAAGGCTACTCAAGGATAAGGATTAATGAGTGTTGGGTGACCGGTGAGGCAACACCATGATCATCGGTATGGTTGCACTTGGGTAGATTTTAATTCTATAATAGGACGTCTAATGTAAACAAGAATTTGTTTACATTAGACATGAAAACGACCATGTAATAGTTAGCTGGGAAATAACCCCACAATATTGTATTCCAGGAGAGAGAATTGCTGTTTTCTGTGTGGGAATTTATCCATCTAAAACTTATTGTTGACAAGCTTTTTACTTTGAATTTTTTTTTAGCTCCTTATGCTACCAAGGCAACTGATATAGTATTGAAAAAGCTGCAACTGGAATTAGCACCCATTCGTGCAAAGCTGTTCAATCGTGGCCTAAAGGATAAATGCTTCCCAACACTTTGGAAAAAGTCATTAGTCTGTCCAGTATTTAAAAATATTGGAGATCGGTCTTCTCCATCTCAGTACAGACCAATTAGCCTTCTGTGTGTCGTGAGCAAGTTGCTTGTATCTGTGTTAAATACAGAAATTATCAACCACATCAACAAAAACAACCTTCTCGATGGCAAGTAATATGGTTTCAGTCCTATACACTGCAGCTGATATAATGACTGTAATCTCATATAGGACCAGTGAATCTGTCGATGGGGTTTGTCTCTAGAGCAATAGCTCTTGATATATCAAAGGCATTTGATAAGGTTTGGCATAAAGGTCTACTTCACAAGATTTTCAACTATGAAATATCAAGAAATGTTTTATCAACCATCAGAATCTTTTCTCTCTAAATTATGCTCGATGGGTAGAAGTCTGAAACTCAAAATATTAATGCTGACATGCCTCAAGGATCAATATCTTCATGAATTATCTTCCAAATCACATTCTAAATTATATACACAGATGACTCTACCATCTATGGCAACATTTCAAAGTCCAGTAATGACCAAGATCTCTCTGAGTCTCTCTCCTCCAACTTTGACCATGTGGTGCTTGAGGCAAAAGGTGGCTGGTTAATTTTAATGCATTCAAAACCAAGCTTTCCTCTTTTCATCACTAACGTTCTGATCTCAACTTGGCCCCAATTGATATGGATTGCTCTCGTCTTGAAGAAGCTCTCTGCTTCAACAAACTTCTGGGTCTGTGTAGAGTTGAATATAATAATCAAAGAAGAAAGCGCCTGCATGTGTGCACATTGTGTGGTTATACAACTTACCTTCGAATGGGATCTGAGAGAAATTAAAGATGGCAGCCATGAATTCATAAGGTATAGTCTCGTGAAATCTCACGAGATCTCATCTTCCACTGCACACGTATGCAAATGGAATGGAGTCAGTTTTCGGGGGGGGGGGGCGTTGAGAGAGAAAGTTGACATTGACGAATTCTAGCTGAACTCATGCTTATTGTATTTATTTTATTTTGTTTTGCTGTTTATCAGCCCATTTAATTGCACTGATAATTAATCCTGACCTAAAATACAAAACTTACATCAAATCTGTTGCCAAGGTCGCCGGAAAAATAGTTGCATCATTCCATCACTTCTGAAAGTATCTCACTCTCGACGCAATCCTCTACCTATACAAGAATCAAACATGTCATAAAATGAAGTACTGTTGCCATATTTGTGGAAAGTGCCGCTCGGAGCAGTCTATCCTGCCTTGACAGAGTTCAAAATCAGCTTCAAAACTTAGTAGAAGATGCCCTTTTCTTCTCCCTACAATCTCTTTCCCACAGAAGAGACGTCGTAAGCCTATCTCTGCTATATCATTATGTTCTTGGCAGGTGCTTGTCTGAGTTTCAATCTATAGTCCTCCCTGCATAACAAAAAGCACTCGCCTAACTACAACTACTATCAAAAATTTCCCTCACTCTTTACATGTGCCTAAATCTAATCATAAATTCCTTGGAAAAAGCTTCTTTCCTAGAACTGCACACTTGTGGAACTATTCCGCTTGCCTGTTTTCCAGCTAACTACGACATGGTCGTCTTCACATTCAATATAACCAAGTTCTTGTTGAGTCCTGCTGTTGTCTCAGTGACCACCATGCATATATTAACCCTTTCCAAGAGTGGCTTTTGGGCCTTGATGAGGGGTGACTCTCTTGTAAAAAAAAAAAGTGGTTTCATGCCTTGTCTGAAATGATTTTTATAAAATATCCACCGAAATAATCACACAACCAAATACCAAACACTTCTTCCCTGTGAGCAAATATCTCATCTCTGTTACAACGGCAGCTTTAACAAGATGTGAACCTAGATGATACATTTAGATTTTTTTGTTTACAAAGGAGATCTCATAATCATATTTTTTAACTGAATCAAAAAAATCATTTGGTTGAATAATAAGAAACGTTATTTCAACGCATGCAAATGGCATTTGTGTGCAAAACATGTAAGAAAATGGAAATAGATGAGAACCCAGATGTCGAGAAAGGTATTACTATGTCGTGAAGCTTTTGATATTTTCAAGATGTTTTGTTACCTTGGTGATACCATTGAAGCACATAGTGGAACAGGTGTTTGTGTGGTTGCAAGATTTAGAAGTAGATGGATTGGGTTTACGGCTGCCATTACTAACAAACAGAACGTTAGCATTGTTATTTAAGTGAAGAGTCTATCACACATGTGTAAGCAGTATGATTTATGTAAGTGAAATTTAGCCAATCAAGGTTGTGGACATGCGTTGCATGGAGAGACATGACATGAGAATTATACGATGAGTGTGTAATGTAAGTGTTAAAGACAGGCTTAGATCTGATGACCTCGGAGGAAGATTAAATTTGGACAATATGTGTGCAGAAGATATCGATGACATTAACACATTCAAAGAATGGATTGGAATTCTTGAGTTAAAAGATGTAGAAGAGTTGAAGTAGGAGTGTTACTTCACAGGAGAAGTCCCAATGAAAAATGATAAATATGAACATGCGAAAAATACGGGAATAGCTTAGTTTGGAAGTCAATTTCTAAAAGTGGTCCAATGCATGACATCATGTAAAACGAACGCTAAGCAGTGTAAAAGAAAATACTGCATTCGATTCTTCAAAAAGAAAAATAACCTAATCAAATGAATAAAGCAGTTCAATTATAAACAGGTTAGAACCCTTAGGATTAACTACTTTACTAGAGGAGAGAATCAACAAAGATTAAATCGATACTTTCAAAAATGATTAATGAGATTTCTTAAATATTGAACATAGCTTTTGCTATCTCCCTCCATATTGGAATTGTCTAGGTTGTTCGTGGAATCTATAAAACATTATATTAATTGTATATTAAATTGAACAGTGAGAGAGAAATTCAAATTTTATTTGGATGCAAAAGCGAAAAAAAAACAAACAAACATATAAATCAACATGTTCACCCTTTTAAACTTCTGCTTTGCTTGAAGTAGCGACAGGAAAAGGGCAAATTCTCTCTTCACCAAAAGCCATGTGATTTCACTGACTTTTGTTTTACTGAGGTCACCTCTAACCTCTAGGTATTACTAAAACTTTTTCATTCAAATAACGGTTTTCATTATATAACAAATATATGTATAACTGGCATTGCCCGGACAAAGGTGTAACATTATATTTATCTCTTTCTCTTTTCCCTCTCCCGTTTCTCCTCTCCCGTTACCCCCTCCATGCTCTTCTTTTTTCTTTGTTCAGCTCATTCCTTTCTCTTCACATACACATGCAAAATTTGAATCTGCATAAGGGAAATAATTCTGTTGTGCTATATCCTTAAGCCATACAGAGCGTCCCCAAGTTGCGGATAGGGGAAACCCCTCTATTTATAGGGAGTAGCTTTGAATATTAAATCAAAAGCCGCTGACAATGAGGAAATAAAATTAAAATGAAAATGAATACCAAAAATAATGCATACTGGACGGCCGTCGCCCAGGATAAAAAGGGTCCCTTACCTCGTTCACACACCAGACGAGAAAAGGTATTTGAAGGTGTGAACCCTCTTACCTCAGATAATGGCACTACCATGACAGAGGTCCACTTGGATCAGCCAACAGATCGTGAATTAGATCCTGGCCCCAAACCATCATGTACAACTACAAGAAAAGGAAACAGAAGAGGCCTAAAAACCCAACCCTGGACAGTTGCACAAAAGAGGGTATTATTATATTGCTACCATTATTCAAAGTTTGAAAAATGGAGCAGAACGTTGAATGAGATCCTACAAGAGAAAATCAAGAATTCTGACCTCCCTGAAGATAAATAATAATCAGAGATATTTTCCTTTAGTTAGTGGCTGGAAAGCAAACTACATGATAACGTTTAAGGATGTGTATACGTCTTGATAACATTAACTGATATAAGCGCCATTTAACCCCAACTAATAAATCTTTGTTTTTAATTTTATATATTAGGCATGAAGAGCTGATGAAAAAAATACCAACTGTCTGGATATTTGTTGTGTATTTTTCAAGTTTTAGTCAGACATGCAAACAGACATTTGTGCATTATATAACAGATGTGTTGGCAAGAAAGATGTCTAAATTTAAATCTACCTCACAATTAGATTTTTTTAGATAGCGCAATATATTTTGAGGACAAGTTGCTTAGTCAGGTAACAAATAGCACTGGAGTGGTACTTAAAATAGCCCAAGATGTGTCTTTGTTCTAGTGTTATGAAAGCACTATTTTTTTATTAGTATATCCAGACTATAAATCTATTTTTAAGGCCACTGTGTCGTAAAAATCACAGGTTGTGTTAATTCTGAGTATCAAGATTTTTCCAACTGCAATTGGTCAGCAAGCTGATATTATGAGATAGAGAAATCATTATAAATCATTTCTTTCTTTCTTTTTCTCTCTCTCTCTCTCTCTCTCTCTTTCTCTCTCTCAAACACACACACTTTTTCTTTTCTTCTTTCTCTTTCCCCATCTCTCTCGCTGTTTCTGTCTCTGTCTCTCTCTCTCTTTATATATATATATATATATATATATATATATATATATATATCCTTCTTACGCTCCCCACTCTCTCTCTCTCTCTCTCTCTCTCTCTCTCTCTCTCTCTCTCTCTCTCTCTCTCTCTCTCTCTCTAAAGATTTCTGTCACGATATAATCTATCAATGTAAAATTTATTTCTAGATTTAATTATTTCGGTTGCTAAAGTAATTATTCTCTCATATTCATCACCTTGAAAATGACCTGAGCCGTCACTCTTAATGAGCTGGACTTTGCAAAAAGGTCATAAGAAATAGACGATAAACATTCGAATTCAATTTGGCACGAGATCAATGTCTGTATCCTGTAATAAGAATGGTCAGATATCAATGTATGAGCAGATCAATTGTAACTCAAAATTAGGGTAGGTTGATTTGACAGTTTTTCCTTTTTTCTTTTAAGTTTAACTTTGGACAAGTCAAGTCAGTTTAATGAAATATGAAAATCTGTCACCAAAACTTAAATTCTTAGCACTTAGTTCTATTTTGAGTATTGATATCCGGAATTAGCTTTAGTGTTAGGAAATTTTAAAAAAAAACATGTTATTTTGAATCCATAACAGCGGCTAAAGAAACGAGTTGCCGTTCTCCCAGGACTATCACCTTCTTTCAGAGAGTAGATACATTTATTTCTGTCAGTGCATACTAATTCGTGAAGGAGTGTCGATGTGACTAAGCAGGATATTTGGGGGCGGCATATATATATATATATATATATATATATATATATATATATATATATATATATATATATATATATATATATATATATATATATATATATATATAAATGTAAATGTTGGTTCGTTCGGAATGAATTTTCTAAAAAACCACTGGACGGATGGCTTCCACGTTTTGGTATAATATGTTTACTATATCCATGTGTGTTTTTATATATTTCTTTTTAATTATAACATTATACTTTATTTTTCTATGATAAAAAGGTGGATTTCTTTTTACCGAGAGGCCATTTTTTTTATTTAGGGACAATTATTTATTACTGCTTCCTGTCACGTGACCAACCAGTGTTACAATTTAGCAGTTTTCCTGCTATATCTGGAGATTTCGGTTACAATCTAGCGGGAAATTCTAGAAAATCTGGAGGTATTTGGCACCCACACATCCGCATTAGATTATTAAAAAATAAAGAAAAGCGATTGAAAATATTCAATGTAAGTAAGAAAAAGTAGCATTTATTGCCTTTGGTAACAATTATTTATTGATTATTTGTTTTGTTTTTCACCTTTTTTTTCGACTAACAATTCTTAAATCTCACTATAAAATCGATTTTTCCAAGTACATTTTAGGTGGGGGGAGGGATTCCAACCTCCGAAGTTTGGGTTTGTATTACTGTACACATAGATTCGAAAAAGTTGTCAAAAAACAAATATATAACAAATAAATGTTATCAAAGGCAAGATAAGTTACTTTTCTGCCAAACTGGATATTTAAAATGAATGGTGGTCTCAAAATGAATGCCGACGCTCAAAGTGTATACACATTTTGACTCCTCCCTTTACTTAAAAATTCACCAAAAATCAGGAAATTAACGAATTTTAATGAAAATTGCAGTATTTTTCAAATAATGATCGCAGAATATAATGAACTAATTATTTTTACTTAACTATTAGTGAAAATATTTTATTTTGTTTAAACAAAAAATACCTTTACTAAAGTTATGGTTTTCAGTAGTAAATAAAAAACGCAAGAATTTATTTTTGCTTTTTTTTAAAGCATCGTAATTTGTAACAATAAAAAATAATTTTTACAGTAACATTACGAAAAAAGCCCCTAAAGTCCGTATTAATGTATTCGATATAACTCGAAGAAAAATGAATTATAGGATACTATTCCGGAAATTAAAGATTCAATTAGATTCCTATTTTAGTCACCTAAATTATTTAGGGTGAAATAAGTTTAGGAATTTATAGCCAAACCTAAATATATTTTTTTGGTAAATATCCAGATACGCTACTACAGAACACCGACCACTATAATTTGTTTTTTTTTGGGGGGGGGAACAAATATATAACAAATAAATGTTATCAAAGGCAAGATAAGTTACTTTTTAGCCAAACTGGATATATTTTTCGTGTTTTTATTCAATGTAACATATTTATTCAGCTCGAAAGACATACAGTGTTTACCGATGTATTGGAAAATTCAAGATGGCGTCTCACACCCTCTTTAACACCGTAAGTTTGGAAAAAGGTGTTATAAATAAAAAACTATACAAAATACGGGTTTGTATTACTGTACACATAGATTCGAAAAAGTTATCAAAAAACAAATATATAACAAATAAATGTTATCAAAGGCAAGATAAGTTACTTTTTTGCCTAACTGGATATATTTTTCGTGTTTTTATTCAATGTAACATATTTATTCAGCTCGAAAAACATA
>NC_136505.1:66180555-66183444 GCF_053919585.1 Euprymna scolopes
TCTCTTGGTCTAGTAAGATTTCAGGACACGAATTTATATGGTCTGGTGGAGTATCCAGCTTCATGCTATTACTTGAGGTAACATCACTTGGAGAAAGTGCACCATTCCTTTTAAAAGCTAATATGAGTTAACCATAGTAAGGAGATCTTATTTAGGCATCGAATACTATGCGATTTTGAATATTTGGTCAGGTTTTTACTTGTAGGAAAATTATCCTCATGCCAGGTTGTTTTGACAAACCCTTGTATAGAGAGACCTTAGACACTCGAGGATAGCGTCTAGTAGGCATTCAAGTTTTCTTCAACAGTATGGATCAAATAGTGGCGAATGTATTTTTTTCAACTTTTCATTTATTATATTCAGTCCATGCACATTTGTCATACATTAATAATTTATAAAATCAATGAAATAAATATTACACAATTTTCTTGCACATGACAATGCTGCATAGGCCATTTCAGCTGAAAAGATATCAAATCCTAAGTCAACTATGATGCCATTTACAGAAATCTCTTGATTTTTATACACAGTAAGACCATAACTAAATGATAAAGGTATCTGACTTCTAGTGACAAAAAGTCCAGATGTACATACTCAATATCAACTACTTGATTGATATTGTCAAATTTGACAGTAACAGAAAAAACATTGCCATTTTTTAAATTGATACCAGTAATTATTCTCATAGTACCATTGCACAGTTTTTTATTTATATCAATATTTCGTCTCAAAATGCACCAAGCCCCAATAGCAAGTCTCAGTACAGTTTTAAGGTCAGCTGTAATGGTCACTTTGTTAGTTTTAAATTTTTTAAGTTGTTTTTTTTTTTAATTTACTTTTATTAGATGACTTTTGTCTTAATTTTTAATCTACAGCTGCATTTTCAACTTTATTTATTATTTTTTAATCTACAGCTGCATTTTCAACTTTATTTATTATTTTTTAATCTACAGCTGCATTTTCAACTTTATTAATTATTTTTTAATCTACAGCTGCATTTTCAACTTTATTAATTATTTTTTAATCTACAGCTGCATTTTCAACTTTATTTATTATTTTTTAATCTACAGCTGCATTTTCAACTTTATTTATTATTTTTTAATCTACAGCTGCATTTTCAACTTTATTTATTATTTTTAATCTACAGCTGCATTTTCAACTTTATTAATTATTTTTTAATCTACAGCTGCATTTTAAACTTTATTATATATTTTTTAATCTACAGCTGCATTTTCAACTTTATTTAATTATTTTTTAATCTACAGCTGCATTTTCAACTTTATTTATTATTTTTTAATCTACAGCTGCATTTTCAACTTTATTTATTATTTTTTTAATCTACAGCTGCATTTTCAACTTTATTTATTATTTTTTAATCTACAGCTGCATTTTCAACTTTATTAATTATTTTTTAATCTACAGCTGCATTTTCAACTTTATTATATATTTTTTAATCTACAGCTGCATTTTCAACTTTATTTATTATTTTTTAATCTACAGCTGCATTTTCAACTTTATTTATTATTTTTTAATCTACAGCTGCATTTTCAACTTTATTAATTATTTTTTAATCTACAGCTGCATTTTCAACTTTATTAATTATTTTTTAATCTACAGCTGCATTTTCAACTTTATTAATTATTTTTTAATCTACAGCTGCATTTTCAACTTTATTAATTATTTTTTAATCTACAGCTGCATTTTCAACTTTATTTATTATTTTTTAATCTACAGCTGCATTTTCAACTTTATTTATTATTTTTTAATCTACAGCTGCATTTTCAACTTTATTTATTATTTTTTAATCTACAGCTGCATTTTCAACTTTATTTATTATTTTTTAATCTACAGCTGCATTTTCAACTTTATTTATTATTTTTTAATCTACAGCTGCATTTTCAACTTTATTTATTATTTTTTAATCTACAGCTGCATTTTCAACTTTATTTATTATTTTTTAATCTACAGCTGCATTTTCAACTTTATTTATTATTTTTTAATCTACAGCTGCATTTTCAACTTTATTTATTATTTTTTAATCTACAGCTGCATTTTCAACTTTATTAATTATTTTTTAATCTACAGCTGCATTTTCAACTTTATTTATTATTTTTTAATCTACAGCTGCATTTTCAACTTTATTAATTATTTTTTAATCTACAGCTGCATTTTCAACTTTATTTATTATTTTTAATCTACAGCTGCATTTTCAACTTTATTTATTATTTTTTAATCTACAGCTGCATTTTCAACTTTATTTATTATTTTTTAATCTACAGCTGCATTTTCAACTTTATTTATTATTTTTTAATCTACAGCTGCATTTTCAACTTTATTTATTATTTTTTAATCTACAGCTGCATTTTCAACTTTATTTATTATTTTTTAATCTACAGCTGCATTTTCAACTTTATTTATTATTTTTTAATCTACAGCTGCATTTTCAACTTTATTTATTATTTTTTAATCTACAGCTGCATTTTCAACTTTATTTATTATTTTTTAATCTACAGCTGCATTTTCAACTTTATTTATTATTTTTTAATCTACAGCTGCATTTTCAACTTTATTTATTATTTTTTAATCTACAGCTGCATTTTCAACTTTATTTATTATTTTTTAATCTACAGCTGCATTTTCAACTTTATTTATTATTTTTTAATCTACAGCTGCATTTTCAACTTTATTTATTATTTTTTAATCTACAGCTGCATTTTCAACTTTATTTATTATTTTTTAATCTACAGCTGCATTTTCAACTTTATTTATTATTTTTTAATCTACAGCTGCATTTTCAACTTTATTTATTATTTTTTAATCTACAGCTGCATTTTTCAACTTTATTTATTATTTTTTAATCTACAGCTGCATTTTCAACTTTATTAATTA
>NC_136505.1:66183544-66361044 GCF_053919585.1 Euprymna scolopes
AGCTGCATTTTCAACTTTATTAATTATTTTTTAATCTACAGCTGCATTTTCAACTTTATTAATTATTTTTTAATCTACAGCTGCATTTTCAACTTTATTAATTATTTTTTAATCTACAGCTGCATTTTCAACTTTATTTATTATTTTTTAATCTTCAGCTGCATTTTCAACTTTATTTATTATTTTTTAATCTACAGCTGCATTTTCAACTTTATTTATTATTTTTTAATCTACAGCTGCATTTTCAACTTTATTTATTATTTTTTAATCTTCAGCTGCATTTTCAACTTTATTTATTATTTTTTAATCTACAGCTGCATTTTCAACTTTATTTATTATTTTTTAATCTACAGCTGCATTTTCAACTTTATTTATTATTTTTTAATCTTCAGCTGCATTTTCAACTTTATTTATTATTTTTTAATCTACAGCTGCATTTTCAACTTTATTTATTATTTTTTAATCTACAGCTGCATTTTCAACTTTATTTATTATTTTTAATCTTCAGCTGCATTTTCAACTTTATTTATTATTTTTTAATCTACAGCTGCATTTTCAACTTTATTTATTATTTTTTAATCTACAGCTGCATTTTCAACTTTATTTATTATTTTTTAATCTACAGCTGCATTTTCAACTTTATTTATTATTTTTTAATCTACAGCTGCATTTTCAACTTTATTAATTATTTTTTAATCTACAGCTGCATTTTCAACTTTATTTATTATTTTTTAATCTACAGCTGCATTTTCAACTTTATTTATTATTTTTTAATCTACAGCTGCATTTTCAACTTTATTTATTATTTTTTAATCTTCAGCTGCATTTTCAACTTTATTTATTATTTTTTAATCTACAGCTGCATTTTCAACTTTATTTATTATTTTTTAATCTACAGCTGCATTTTCAACTTTATTTATTATTTTTTAATCTTCAGCTGCATTTTCAACTTTATTTATTATTTTTTAATCTACAGCTGCATTTTCAACTTTATTAATTATTTTTTTATCTACAGCTGCATTGTCAACTTTATTTATTATTTTTTAATCTACAGCTGCATTTTCAACTTTATTTATTATTTTTTAATCTACAGCTGCATTTTCAACTTTATTTATTATTTTTTAATCTACAGCTGCATTTTCAACTTTATTTATTATTTTTTAATCTACAGCTGCATTTTCAACTTTATTTATTATTTTTTAATCTACAGCTGCATTTTCAACTTTATTTATTATTTTTTAATCTACAGCTGCATTTTCAACTTTATTTATTATTTTTTAATCTTCAGCTGCATTTTCAACTTTATTTATTATTTTTTAATCTACAGCTGCATTTTCAACTTTATTTATTATTTTTTAATCTACAGCTGCATTTTCAACTTTATTTATTATTTTTTAATCTTCAGCTGCATTTTCAACTTTATTTATTATTTTTTAATCTACAGCTGCATTTTCAACTTTATTTATTATTTTTTAATCTACAGCTGCATTTTCAACTTTATTTATTATTTTTTAATCTACAGCTGCATTTTCAACTTTATTTATTATTTTTTAATCTACAGCTGCATTTTCAACTTTATTTATTATTTTTTAATCTACAGCTGCATTTTCAACTTTATTTATTATTTTTTAATCTACAGCTGCATTTTCAACTTTATTTATTATTTTTTAATCTACAGCTGCATTTTCAACTTTATTTATTATTTTTTAATCTACAGCTGCATTTTCAACTTTATTTATTATTTTTTAATCTACAGCTGCATTTTCAACTTTATTTATTATTTTTTAATCTACAGCTGCATTTTCAACTTTATTTATTATTTTTTAATCTACAGCTGCATTTGCAACTTTATTTATTATTTTTTAATCTACAGCTGCATTTTCAACTTTATTTATTATTTTTTAATCTACAGCTGCATTTTCAACTTTATTTATTATTTTTTAATCTACAGCTGCATTTTCAACTTTATTTATTATTTTTTAATCTTCAGCTGCATTTTCAACTTTATTTATTATTTTTTAATCTACAGCTGCATTTTCAACTTTATTTATTATTTTTTAATCGACAGCTGCATTTTCAACTTTATTTATTATTTTTTAATCTTCAGCTGCATTTTCAACTTTATTTATTATTTTTTAATCTACAGCTGCATTTTCAACTTTATTTATTATTTTTTAATCTACAGCTGCATTTTCAACTTTATTTATTATTTTTTAATCTACAGCTGCATTTTCAACTTTATTTATTATTTTTTAATCTACAGCTGCATTTTCAACTTTATTTATTATTTTTTAATCTACAGCTGCATTTTCAACTTTATTTATTATTTTTTAATCTACAGCTGCATTTTCAACTTTATTTATTATTTTTTAATCTACAGCTGCATTTTCAACTTTATTTATTATTTTTTAATCTACAGCTGCATTTTCAACTTTATTTATTATTTTTTAATCTACAGCTGCATTTTCAACTTTATTTATTATTTTTTAATCTACAGCTGCATTTTCAACTTTATTTATTATTTTTTAATCTACAGCTGCATTTTCAACTTTATTAATTATTTTTTTATCTACAGCTGCATTGTCAACTTTATTTATTATTTTTTAATCTACAGCTGCATTTTCAACTTTATTTATTATTTTTTAATCTACAGCTGCATTTTCAACTTTATTTATTATTTTTTAATCTACAGCTGCATTTTCAACTTTATTTATTATTTTTTAATCTACAGCTGCATTTTCAACTTTATTTATTATTTTTTAATCTACAGCTGCATTTTCAACTTTATTTATTATTTTTTAATCTACAGCTGCATTTTCAACTTTATTTATTATTTTTTAATCTACAGCTGCATTTTCAACTTTATTTATTATTTTTTAATCTACAGCTGCATTTTCAACTTTATTTATTATTTTTTAATCTACAGCTGCATTTTCAACTTTATTTATTATTTTTTAATCTACAGCTGCATTTTCAACTTTATTTATTATTTTTTAATCTACAGCTGCATTTTCAACTTTATTTATTATTTTTTAATCTTCAGCTGCATTTTCAACTTTATTTATTATTTTTTAATCTTCAGCTTCATTTTCAACTTTATTTATAATTTTTTAATCTACAGCTGCATTTTCAACTTTATTTATTATTTTTTAATCTACAGCTGCATTTTCAACTTTATTTATTATTTTTTAATCTACAGCTGCATTTTCAACTTTATTTATTATTTTTTAATCTACAGCTGCATTTTCAACTTTATTTATTATTTTTTAATCTACAGCTGCATTTTCAACTTTATTTATTATTTTTTAATCTACAGCTGCATTTTCAACTTTATTTATTATTTTTTAATCTACAGCTGCATTTTCAACTTTATTTATTATTTTTTAATCTACAGCTGCATTTTCAACTTTATTTATTATTGTTTAATCTACAGCTGCATTTTCAACTTTATTTATTATTTTTTAATCTACAGCTGCATTTTCAACTTTATTTATTATTTTTTAATCTACAGCTGCATTTTCAACTTTATTTATTATTTTTTAATCTACAGCTGCATTTTCAACTTTATTTATTATTTTTTAATCTACAGCTGCATTTTCAACTTTATTTATTATTTTTTAATCTACAGCTGCATTTTCAACTTTATTTATTATTTTTTAATCTTCAGCTGCATTTTCAACTTTATTTATTATTTTTTAATCTACAGCTGCATTTTCAACTTTATTTATTATTTTTTAATCTACAGCTGCATTTTCAACTTTATTTATTATTTTTTAATCTACAGCTGCATTTTCAACTTTATTTATTATTTTTTAATCTACAGCTGCATTTTCAACTTTATTAATTATTTTTTAATCTACAGCTGCATTTTCAACTTTATTAATTATTTTTTAATCTACAGCTGCATTTTCAACTTTATTAATTATTTTTTAATCTACAGCTGCATTTTCAACTTTATTTATTATTTTTTAATCTACAGCTGCATTTTCAACTTTATTTATTATTTTTTAATCTACAGCTGCATTTTCAACTTTATTTATTATTTTTTAATCTACAGCTGCATTTTCAACTTTATTTATTATTTTTTAATCTTCAGCTGCATTTTCAACTTTATTTATTATTTTTTAATCTACAGCTGCATTTTCAACTTTATTTATTATTTTTTAATCTACAGCTGCATTTTCAACTTTATTTATTATTTTTTAATCTTCAGCTGCATTTTCAACTTTATTTATTATTTTTTAATCTACAGCTGCATTTTCAACTTTATTAATTATTTTTTAATCTACAGCTACATTTTCAACTTTATTTATTATTTTTTAATCTTCAGCTGCATTTTCAACTTTATTTATTATTTTTTAATCTACAGCTGCATTTTCAACTTTATTTATTATTTTTTAATCTACAGCTGCATTTTCAACTTTATTTATTATTTTTTAATCTACAGCTGCATTTTCAACTTTATTTATTATTTTTTAATCTTCAGCTGCATTTTCAACTTTATTTATTATTTTTTAATCTACAGCTGCATTTTCAACTTTATTTATTATTTTTTAATCTACAGCTGCATTTTCAACTTTATTTATTATTTTTTAATCTTCAGCTGCATTTTCAACTTTATTTATTATTTTTTAATCTACAGCTGCATTTTCAACTTTATTTATTATTTTTTAATCTACAGCTGCATTTTCAACTTTATTTATTATTTTTTAATCTTCAGCTGCATTTTCAACTTTATTTATTATTTTTTAATCTACAGCTGCATTTTCAACTTTATTTATTATTTTTTAATCTACAGCTGCATTTTCAACTTTATTTATTATTTTTTAATCTACAGCTGCATTTTCAACTTTATTTATTATTTTTTAATCTACAGCTGCATTTTCAACTTTATTAATTATTTTTTAATCTACAGCTGCATTTTCAACTTTATTTATTATTTTTTAATCTACAGCTGCATTTTCAACTTTATTTATTATTTTTTAATCTACAGCTGCATTTTCAACTTTATTTATTATTTTTTAATCTTCAGCTGCATTTTCAACTTTATTTATTATTTTTTAATCTACAGCTGCATTTTCAACTTTATTTATTATTTTTTAATCTACAGCTGCATTTTCAACTTTATTTATTATTTTTTAATCTTCAGCTGCATTTTCAACTTTATTTATTATTTTTTAATCTACAGCTGCATTTTCAACTTTATTTATTATTTTTTAATCTACAGCTGCATTTTCAACTTTATTTATTATTTTTTAATCTACAGCTGCATTTTCAACTTTATTTATTATTTTTTAATCTACAGCTGCATTTTCAACTTTATTTATTATTTTTTAATCTACAGCTGCATTTTCAACTTTATTTATTATTTTTTAATCTACAGCTGCATTTTCAACTTTATTTATTATTTTTTAATCTACAGCTGCATTTTCAACTTTATTTATTATTTTTTAATCTACAGCTGCATTTTCAACTTTATTTATTATTTTTTAATCTACAGCTGCATTTTCAACTTTATTTATTATTTTTTAATCTACAGCTGCATTTTCAACTTTATTTATTATTTTTTAATCTACAGCTGCATTTGCAACTTTATTTATTATTTTTTAATCTACAGCTGCATTTTCAACTTTATTTATTATTTTTTAATCTACAGCTGCATTTTCAACTTTATTTATTATTTTTTAATCTACAGCTGCATTTTCAACTTTATTTATTATTTTTTAATCTTCAGCTGCATTTTCAACTTTATTTATTATTTTTTAATCTACAGCTGCATTTTCAACTTTATTTATTATTTTTTAATCGACAGCTGCATTTTCAACTTTATTTATTATTTTTTAATCTTCAGCTGCATTTTCAACTTTATTTATTATTTTTTAATCTACAGCTGCATTTTCAACTTTATTTATTATTTTTTAATCTACAGCTGCATTTTCAACTTTATTTATTATTTTTTAATCTACAGCTGCATTTTCAACTTTATTTATTATTTTTTAATCTACAGCTGCATTTTCAACTTTATTTATTATTTTTTAATCTACAGCTGCATTTTCAACTTTATTTATTATTTTTTAATCTACAGCTGCATTTTCAACTTTATTTATTATTTTTTAATCTACAGCTGCATTTTCAACTTTATTTATTATTTTTTAATCTACAGCTGCATTTTCAACTTTATTTATTATTTTTTAATCTACAGCTGCATTTTCAACTTTATTTATTATTTTTTAATCTACAGCTGCATTTTCAACTTTATTTATTATTTTTTAATCTACAGCTGCATTTTCAACTTTATTAATTATTTTTTTATCTACAGCTGCATTGTCAACTTTATTTATTATTTTTTAATCTACAGCTGCATTTTCAACTTTATTTATTATTTTTTAATCTACAGCTGCATTTTCAACTTTATTTATTATTTTTTAATCTACAGCTGCATTTTCAACTTTATTTATTATTTTTTAATCTACAGCTGCATTTTCAACTTTATTTATTATTTTTTAATCTACAGCTGCATTTTCAACTTTATTTATTATTTTTTAATCTACAGCTGCATTTTAAACTTTATTTATTATTTTTTAATCTACAGCTGCATTTTCAACTTTATTTATTATTTTTTAATCTACAGCTGCATTTTCAACTTTATTTATTATTTTTTAATCTACAGCTGCATTTTCAACTTTATTTATTATTTTTTAATCTACAGCTGCATTTTCAACTTTATTTATTATTTTTTAATCTACAGCTGCATTTTCAACTTTATTTATTATTTTTTAATCTTCAGCTGCATTTTCAACTTTATTTATTATTTTTTAATCTTCAGCTGCATTTTCAACTTTATTTATTATTTTTTAATCTACAGCTGCATTTTCAACTTTATTTATTATTTTTTAATCTACAGCTGCATTTTCAACTTTATTTATTATTTTTTAATCTACAGCTGCATTTTCAACTTTATTTATTATTTTTTAATCTACAGCTGCATTTTCAACTTTATTTATTATTTTTTAATCTACAGCTGCATTTTCAACTTTATTTATTATTTTTTAATCTACAGCTGCATTTTCAACTTTATTTATTATTTTTTAATCTACAGCTGCATTTTCAACTTTATTTATTATTTTTTAATCTACAGCTGCATTTTCAACTTTATTTATTATTGTTTAATCTACAGCTGCATTTTCAACTTTATTTATTATTTTTTAATCTACAGCTGCATTTTCAACTTTATTTATTATTTTTTAATCTACAGCTGCATTTTCAACTTTATTTATTATTTTTTAATCTACAGCTGCATTTTCAACTTTATTTATTATTTTTTAATCTACAGCTGCATTTTCAACTTTATTTATTATTTTTTAATCTACAGCTGCATTTTCAACTTTATTTATTATTTTTTAATCTTCAGCTGCATTTTCAACTTTATTTATTATTTTTTAATCTACAGCTGCATTTTCAACTTTATTTATTATTTTTTAATCTACAGCTGCATTTTCAACTTTATTTATTATTTTTTAATCTACAGCTGCATTTTCAACTTTATTTATTATTTTTTAATCTACAGCTGCATTTTCAACTTTATTAATTATTTTTTAATCTACAGCTGCATTTTCAACTTTATTAATTATTTTTTAATCTACAGCTGCATTTTCAACTTTATTAATTATTTTTTAATCTACAGCTGCATTTTCAACTTTATTTATTATTTTTTAATCTACAGCTGCATTTTCAACTTTATTTATTATTTTTTAATCTTCAGCTGCATTTTCAACTTTATTTATTATTTTTTAATCTACAGCTGCATTTTCAACTTTATTTATTATTTTTTAATCGACAGCTGCATTTTCAACTTTATTTATTATTTTTTAATCTTCAGCTGCATTTTCAACTTTATTTATTATTTTTTAATCTACAGCTGCATTTTCAACTTTATTTATTATTTTTTAATCTACAGCTGCATTTTCAACTTTATTTATTATTTTTTAATCTACAGCTGCATTTTCAACTTTATTTATTATTTTTTAATCTACAGCTGCATTTTCAACTTTATTTATTATTTTTTAATCTACAGCTGCATTTTCAACTTTATTTATTATTTTTTAATCTACAGCTGCATTTTCAACTTTATTTATTATTTTTTAATCTACAGCTGCATTTTCAACTTTATTTATTATTTTTTAATCTACAGCTGCATTTTCAACTTTATTTATTATTTTTTAATCTACAGCTGCATTTTCAACTTTATTTATTATTTTTTAATCTACAGCTGCATTTTCAACTTTATTTATTATTTTTTAATCTACAGCTGCATTTTCAACTTTATTAATTATTTTTTTATCTACAGCTGCATTGTCAACTTTATTTATTATTTTTTAATCTACAGCTGCATTTTCAACTTTATTTATTATTTTTTAATCTACAGCTGCATTTTCAACTTTATTTATTATTTTTTAATCTACAGCTGCATTTTCAACTTTATTTATTATTTTTTAATCTACAGCTGCATTTTCAACTTTATTTATTATTTTTTAATCTACAGCTGCATTTTCAACTTTATTTATTATTTTTTAATCTACAGCTGCATTTTCAACTTTATTTATTATTTTTTAATCTTCAGCTGCATTTTCAACTTTATTTATTATTTTTTAATCTACAGCTGCATTTTCAACTTTATTTATTATTTTTTAATCTACAGCTGCATTTTCAACTTTATTTATTATTTTTTAATCTTCAGCTGCATTTTCAACTTTATTTATTATTTTTTAATCTACAGCTGCATTTTCAACTTTATTTATTATTTTTTAATCTACAGCTGCATTTTCAACTTTATTTATTATTTTTTAATCTACAGCTGCATTTTCAACTTTATTTATTATTTTTTAATCTACAGCTGCATTTTCAACTTTATTTATTATTTTTTAATCTACAGCTGCATTTTCAACTTTATTTATTATTTTTTAATCTACAGCTGCATTTTCAACTTTATTTATTATTTTTTAATCTACAGCTGCATTTTCAACTTTATTTATTATTTTTTAATCTACAGCTGCATTTTCAACTTTATTTATTATTTTTTAATCTACAGCTGCATTTTCAACTTTATTTATTATTTTTTAATCTACAGCTGCATTTTCAACTTTATTTATTATTTTTTAATCTACAGCTGCATTTGCAACTTTATTTATTATTTTTTAATCTACAGCTGCATTTTCAACTTTATTTATTATTTTTTAATCTACAGCTGCATTTTCAACTTTATTTATTATTTTTTAATCTACAGCTGCATTTTCAACTTTATTTATTATTTTTTAATCTTCAGCTGCATTTTCAACTTTATTTATTATTTTTTAATCTACAGCTGCATTTTCAACTTTATTTATTATTTTTTAATCGACAGCTGCATTTTCAACTTTATTTATTATTTTTTAATCTTCAGCTGCATTTTCAACTTTATTTATTATTTTTTAATCTACAGCTGCATTTTCAACTTTATTTATTATTTTTTAATCTACAGCTGCATTTTCAACTTTATTTATTATTTTTTAATCTACAGCTGCATTTTCAACTTTATTTATTATTTTTTAATCTACAGCTGCATTTTCAACTTTATTTATTATTTTTTAATCTACAGCTGCATTTTCAACTTTATTTATTATTTTTTAATCTACAGCTGCATTTTCAACTTTATTTATTATTTTTTAATCTACAGCTGCATTTTCAACTTTATTTATTATTTTTTAATCTACAGCTGCATTTTCAACTTTATTTATTATTTTTTAATCTACAGCTGCATTTTCAACTTTATTTATTATTTTTTAATCTACAGCTGCATTTTCAACTTTATTTATTATTTTTTAATCTACAGCTGCATTTTCAACTTTATTAATTATTTTTTTATCTACAGCTGCATTGTCAACTTTATTTATTATTTTTTAATCTACAGCTGCATTTTCAACTTTATTTATTATTTTTTAATCTACAGCTGCATTTTCAACTTTATTTATTATTTTTTAATCTACAGCTGCATTTTCAACTTTATTTATTATTTTTTAATCTACAGCTGCATTTTCAACTTTATTTATTATTTTTTAATCTACAGCTGCATTTTCAACTTTATTTATTATTTTTTAATCTACAGCTGCATTTTCAACTTTATTTATTATTTTTTAATCTACAGCTGCATTTTCAACTTTATTTATTATTTTTTAATCTACAGCTGCATTTTCAACTTTATTTATTATTTTTTAATCTACAGCTGCATTTTCAACTTTATTTATTATTTTTTAATCTTCAGCTGCATTTTCAACTTTATTTATTATTTTTTAATCTTCAGCTGCATTTTCAACTTTATTTATTATTTTTTAATCTACAGCTGCATTTTCAACTTTATTTATTATTTTTTAATCTACAGCTGCATTTTCAACTTTATTTATTATTTTTTAATCTACAGCTGCATTTTCAACTTTATTTATTATTTTTTAATCTACAGCTGCATTTTCAACTTTATTTATTATTTTTTAATCTACAGCTGCATTTTCAACTTTATTTATTATTTTTTAATCTACAGCTGCATTTTCAACTTTATTTATTATTTTTTAATCTACAGCTGCATTTTCAACTTTATTTATTATTTTTTAATCTACAGCTGCATTTTCAACTTTATTTATTATTGTTTAATCTACAGCTGCATTTTCAACTTTATTTATTATTTTTTAATCTACAGCTGCATTTTCAACTTTATTTATTATTTTTTAATCTACAGCTGCATTTTCAACTTTATTTATTATTTTTTAATCTACAGCTGCATTTTCAACTTTATTTATTATTTTTTAATCTACAGCTGCATTTTCAACTTTATTTATTATTTTTTAATCTACAGCTGCATTTTCAACTTTATTTATTATTTTTTAATCTTCAGCTGCATTTTCAACTTTATTTATTATTTTTTAATCTACAGCTGCATTTTCAACTTTATTTATTATTTTTTAATCTACAGCTGCATTTTCAACTTTATTTATTATTTTTTAATCTACAGCTGCATTTTCAACTTTATTTATTATTTTTTAATCTACAGCTGCATTTTCAACTTTATTAATTATTTTTTAATCTACAGCTGCATTTTCAACTTTATTAATTATTTTTTAATCTACAGCTGCATTTTCAACTTTATTAATTATTTTTTAATCTACAGCTGCATTTTCAACTTTATTTATTATTTTTTAATCTACAGCTGCATTTTCAACTTTATTTATTATTTTTTAATCTACAGCTGCATTTTCAACTTTATTTATTATTTTTTAATCTACAGCTGCATTTTCAACTTTATTTATTATTTTTTAATCTTCAGCTGCATTTTCAACTTTATTTATTATTTTTTAATCTACAGCTGCATTTTCAACTTTATTTATTATTTTTTAATCTACAGCTGCATTTTCAACTTTATTTATTATTTTTTAATCTTCAGCTGCATTTTCAACTTTATTTATTATTTTTTAATCTACAGCTGCATTTTCAACTTTATTAATTATTTTTTAATCTACAGCTACATTTTCAACTTTATTTATTATTTTTTAATCTTCAGCTGCATTTTCAACTTTATTTATTATTTTTTAATCTACAGCTGCATTTTCAACTTTATTTATTATTTTTTAATCTACAGCTGCATTTTCAACTTTATTTATTATTTTTTAATCTACAGCTGCATTTTCAACTTTATTTATTATTTTTTAATCTACAGCTGCATTTTCAACTTTATTTATTATTTTTTAATCTACAGCTGCATTTTCAACTTTATTTATTATTTTTTAATCTACAGCTGCATTTTCAACTTTATTTATTATTTTTTAATCTACAGCTGCATTTTCAACTTTATTTATTATTTTTTAATCTACAGCTGCATTTTCAACTTTATTTATTATTTTTTAATCTACAGCTGCATTTTCAACTTTATTTATTATTTTTTAATCTACAGCTGCATTTTCAACTTTATTTATTATTTTTTAATCTACAGCTGCATTTTCAACTTTATTAATTATTTTTTTATCTACAGCTGCATTTTCAACTTTATTTATTATTTTTTAATCTACAGCTGCATTTTCAACTTTATTTATTATTTTTTAATCTACAGCTGCATTTTCAACTTTATTTATTATTTTTTAATCTACAGCTGCATTTTCAACTTTATTTATTATTTTTTAATCTACAGCTGCATTTTCAACTTTATTTATTATTTTTTAATCTACAGCTGCATTTTCAACTTTATTTATTATTTTTTAATCTACAGCTGCATTTTCAACTTTATTTATTATTTTTTAATCTACAGCTGCATTTTCAACTTTATTTATTATTTTTTAATCTACAGCTGCATTTTCAACTTTATTTATTATTTTTTAATCTACAGCTGCATTTTCAACTTTATTTATTATTTTTTAATCTACAGCTGCATTTTCAACTTTATTTATTATTTTTTAATCTACAGCTGCATTTTCAACTTTATTTATTATTTTTTAATCTACAGCTGCATTTTCAACTTTATTTATTATTTTTTAATCTACAGCTGCATTTTCAACTTTATTTATTATTTTTTAATCTACAGCTGCATTTTCAACTTTATTTATTATTTTTTAATCTACAGCTGCATTTTCAACTTTATTTATTATTTTTTAATCTACAGCTGCATTTTCAACTTTATTTATTATTTTTTAATCTACAGCTGCATTTTCAACTTTATTTATTATTTTTTAATCTACAGCTGCATTTTCAACTTTATTTATTATTTTTTAATCTACAGCTGCATTTTCAACTTTATTTATTATTTTTTAATCTACAGCTGCATTTTCAACTTTATTTATTATTTTTTAATCTACAGCTGCATTTTCAACTTTATTTATTATTTTTTAATCTACAGCTGCATTTTCAACTTTATTTATTATTTTTTAATCTACAGCTGCATTTTCAACTTTATTTATTATTTTTTAATCTACAGCTGCATTTTCAACTTTATTTATTATTTTTTAATCTACAGCTGCATTTTCAACTTTATTTATTATTTTTTAATCTACAGCTGCATTTTCAACTTTATTTATTATTTTTTAATCTACAGCTGCATTTTCAACTTTATTTATTATTTTTTAATCTACAGCTGCATTTTCAACTTTATTTATTATTTTTTAATCTACAGCTGCATTTTCAACTTTATTTATTATTTTTTAATCTACAGCTGCATTTTCAACTTTATTTATTATTTTTTAATCTACAGCTGCATTTTCAACTTTATTTATTATTTTTTAATCTACAGCTGCATTTTCAACTTTATTAATTATTTTTTGATTTCCAAGTTTTTATTATTATCGGGTGGAACGATAAAATTTTCGCCCTAATGAAAACAACACTACAGCTTTATTTTTAAACTTTTATTTAAAAAATCAATTCAAGTAACTTGATTATGTAGTAGAACTAACATCTATTCAATGTAGCCGCCTTTAGCCTCAATCACCGCCTCGATACAGGTCTGGAACTGGGAGCATGCCTTTGCCACAAGCGCTGACAGGAGCTCGGCGAATACTCAGTGGATGGCGGTGATCAGGCTGGCTTTGGTGTTGTGAAAGGTATGTTAGTGATGTTCGCGACGTATGTCCAAACGAAGTAGTCCAGCGGATTCAGATCAGAAGAGGAGGAGGTGGGGGGGGGGGGCAGTGAGAGAAGGGTACAAAATCGTATAATTCCTTCTGGAGCCAAGCCTGGGTCTCTTTGAACATGTGGACCGGCACCGAGTCCTGCTGCCAATCCAAGGTCTGCCAGTGGCCACCTGATTGAACCAGGGGATCACCATACTCTTCAGCACATCTAGGTACACTTTGGTGTTGACTTTCAAGTCGACTCTGAAAATGTAAGATAGCATGATGTAGCCCTCATTTGAAACCACACCAAAGACCATAACCATGGCCAGAAACTTTGTTTTCATCACCGTGGGCATGTCCTTATTATCTGGATTTGCATTTTAAGGGTGCTGTCAATGATTCTTTTTTCATAACTTGGATCAGTAGAGAGCATGAGTTGTACAGTGGCACATCCCCAATCTCGCTCGTTGAACATTGTCTCACTTTCCGACATGATAGAAGGCTCCTATCGCTCATGAGATTTATACACAACTGGCCAACTCGTAGATAATCTGCAAGAAAAAAAAGAAAACTGGTTTTCATCAAACGGAAATGGAATTATGCTGTCTTTTCTAGGGTGACAATTTTATCATCACACTCTGTAATTTCATTGACAGCTTCATTTGTTAGCAAAATGCAAATAATATTCATTTTATTTTGCTTTTTTATGAAAAGCTAAGCTGCTTCTAATATATTAGCTCTTCGTTCAGTATTAATTTTATGCGAATTTAACATTTTAATGTCATTATCATTTGGTGATCCCAATGTAATTCTCTTTGAAATGTCATCAAAGTTTTCAATGTTATCTACCTGGTTAATTTACCATTCATGTAGACGCAGAAATACCACTAATTGTACACCCACCTCAACAAATCCTGATAGCTTTAAAAGAGAAGTTTAAAAGGGGATTGGACTCCTAAAAAGCTCAGGGAATAATATTCCCTGTGACAGAACCAACATTACGGGTGAATTCATTTATTTATGTAACCAAAACCAATAGTTCAGTCAAACTATGTCTAGACCCTCGTGACTTAAACAAAGCAGTGTGCATACCACATTAAGTCACACCAACATTTAAGGACGTCACCACTGAGCTAAATGTTGCAGGATGGTTCACAACCATTGACATCGAGTCTCGATACTGGATGAGAATTTCAGAAGACTTACGATATCTATAATCATATGGTAGATATATGTTTAACAGGTTTCGTATGACAGTAAAATCTTCCCAAAATGAATTTTAGAGAGCCATGAAAAAGAATTTGGATGACTGTAAAAACGTCCTTTCTATATGTGACTAGCCTGGGTGCCCGACGTTGTCTGGGTGTTTAGAGGTGTGTGTGTTGAGCAAAAAAAAAAAGTTGTAGTAGGCAGGCACGCTCGAACCCGTGACACAAAGGCGGAAAAGAAAGTGAAGATGTGTGTAAGGGTGTTGGTTGAGCAAGAAAAAAAAAAATTGCGAGCCAAAAAAAAAAAAAGAAAAAATAGGAGTAGTAAGCACGCTTGAACCCCTACGAGCCAGAGGAAAAAGAGGTGAAAAAAAAACTGTCTTACCGATGTGCCTACCATGGTTGTGACGTCACAGGCGGTCGAAATAACGCCTTTTAAGCGACATCCTGAACGCGAGGGTTGAATGACTTTCAAAATATGTCAGCGAAAAAATCTACCCTCCCTGTAAAAAAATGCCCCGTTGAGGGTGAAGGAATTAATGATTTTTGGCCATTTTTCGATATTTGTCGTCCGAAAGGTTGATCTTCAAAATAATATGAATCTTGTGAAAATCTGTCGCCTCTGTCGAAAGTTTTAGGCAGACATACATACATACATACATGATGATTGATGATTGCAACGTCTTGTCAGAGGAGTGCCACTCCCTCAGACATTTAAAATCCATGAGCCCAAATGCCTAAGGGAGTATTTATACAAAGATGATGTTACAGAGTCTTAGCTTTGTACGACAGCTAAGTCTCTCTCTCGGTTCAAAATGTTGAGATCCAGCAACAAGCAAGAGCAAGATAGCCAGCAACAAATTAAACTGCAGACCAGCTTAATGCGAGTACTGGTCTCCCGCTTTATGGTTTTTTAAATCAGAGATTTGCTTCTCCTAGAAAGGTTGCCTTCACCACGGCTTACGGGAGCCCTCTCCACCCTAATACACATATACACACACAAATATACACGGTGCTAGTTGGCCGTTGACCCAGAAAAATAGTTCATTCACCCTTTGGAAGGTCTTGTTTTTAATCCTTCAGGGAGACTAGCCACCCTCCTCACCAAACAAGTCTGGTGGGGGAACCAGTTTAGTCGCCGGTGACCCGACCATGAGGCAGGTAGTACTGGGTTACATGGTACCAGTAGCATATGACATGACCTGACACATAACATACATACATACATACATACATTTAAACAGACTGGTGAGATTTATATTATAGATGATATTTTCGTACGAGTATATTGATTTGAAGATGGTAGTGATCATGACAAAGCATCAAAGCAACTAATGCTTAGGACAAGGGAAAAAATTGCAAATACAACTCAGAGAAATTTGTGGTAAAGATATCTGAAATACAGTTTTTCAGTCATATCATCTCGAAACATGGTATCAAATCAGATCCTTTGAAAGCAGGGGCAATTATACAAATACAACCACTCGAGGATGTAAAACAGCTGACCAGTTTTCTAAGATTTGTGAATTACCTAAACAAATTCTCACCACGATTTGCAACCTTGGCTAAACCATTTTGTAACTTTATATAAGAAATGATTTCAAGTGGTCATCCTAGCAACATAAAATATTCGCAGAATTCAAAGGAGAGATCAGAAGAAATACAACACTCTATTATTTTGACCCAAAGGAATCTGTTATGTTTCAGGTGGACCTCAGGTATCGGTGCAAAAAGGTTACAAAAGGAGATACCAGTTGTATTTGTAAGCAAGACACTGTAGTGCCGAGAAGCTCAATACTCAAATATAGAGAGGGAAATGTTAGCCATCGTTTAAGGCTTGGAGAGATGTCATCATTGTGTGTGGAATCACAAAATAACTTTTCCCACAAATCAGAAGACAATTCTCTATCTATATTAAAGCCAAGTACGTCCAAAGATGGAGTACTGCTACCACATCTGGGAAGAAGCTGCTAAAAACAGCCTACAGCCTATCCTGTCTTGACGGAGTACAAAATAGACTTCGTAGCTTAGTGGGGGATGCCCTTTTCTCTTCCCTGCAACCTCTCTCACACAGAAGAGACGTTGCGAGCCTGTCTTTGTTTTATCGATATTTCCATGGCAGGTGCTCGTCTGAGCTCCAATCTCTAGTCTTCCCTCGCCAATCTTTCACAAAAAACACCCGTCTAGCTGAAACCACTGTCAATAATTTTCCCCACTCTTTATCTATACCTAAATCAAAGCGTAGATTCAATGAACAAAGCTTCTTTCTTAGAAGTGCACGCCTGTGGAACTCTCTTCGATTTGCCTGTTTCCCACCTGACTACAACTTGGATGTCTTCAAGTCTAACATAAACAAATTCCTGATAAACCGCCCCCTTAAGTAAGGCACTTTATCAAATCTCCATTACTAACGATTACTACGATATTATCCCATAGATTACTGTACACGCAATAACCCGTATCCCCGAGTGGCTTCCGGGCCTTGATAAGTGGTGACTACCATGTAAAAAAAAAAATCATAAAACATTATAATCGATAGTACTATAGAACCTATCACAAACACCTCCAAGATTTGCAAGAATGATATTAAAAGTGGAAGGATATGATTTCATAGCTACTTTTGTTGAGAATATGTTATAAAATGGATCTAAATTTAAATTTTGTCCGATTATTATTACTTTGTTGATTAAATGAGATGAATTCAAGAAGTCGTTATGTTCAATTCTATTAAAATTTATAATGAGAGTTGATCTTTATTAATTTATTTATTGCGGACTATTATCCTCATCTTTCTTAGTTGTTGTTTCACAACGTTTCGGCCAACTATTCCTCTGATAATAGTCCGCAATAAATAAATTAATAAATGATACTCATCTCAATAATGAATTCCAATTAAATAATATATAAGAGTTGATCTTTGTCGAGATTTACGTAAAATGAATTACATGAGTCTAGCTTGTTTAAAATTAAAAGAATGGTCTTGTGATCCATGAGAGAATATTGCATTTCGGGAATTGTTATTTTTTCATGTCTTTTATGTTCAAAGTTTTTTCTTTAGTGTCATTAAGTTTCACCAACATATATCTGATGACAATGCAAGTGATAGCATTACATATGGTTGTTTTCAGAAAATGTTTTGTTGTTTGTTTTATGGTGTAGTTAGTATTGTTGGAATTTCTAGTTTATTTAGACTGTTGTAAATTATTGTATGATTTTTCCTATTGCACTATCTTGCTTACCGATTCTCTTTGCTCTGCTGCCATATACAATAATGTCATTTGCGTCGATGTCAACAAATGACTTCAGAATATGACCTGAAAGGTCATTAATGAAGATTAAGTAGAGGGTTGGACTGAAAGTAGATATTTGAGGTTCACTGGCATTGATACTATGTGTTCAGATTTCTGTACATCAGCAACTATTTTCATAGACATATCAGAGATAGATTTATATTAGCTGAACATAAAATCACTATTTTATCAACACATGGGGATAAATTGTGAGTTAATACCTTTGCTAATGGTATTAGTATACAACTGAACAGAATAGTATACCTGATTACATGGTTTGCAAACGAAACCATTAGGCTAATCCCAAACCAAAAAAATAATACTGAAGAGCTTCGCTACATAATTGAGTACAAAACTTTCATTTAAGAAGCCCTTGCTTCGTTATATTAACATATGTGTGGATGAGCAGGTTGTACTGAAGTATTTGTTAAAGGCTTTCTTGTGTGTAAAGACATTCTTGAAATAGAAAAATGTGGTTCCAACAAAAGAACGCAGTATAAATTCGGTTAGAGAAGATTTAATCCAATCACGATCAGCAGAAACATAGGAGTCTTCTCGTTTTGACATGGAAAGCCATACAACAAAATTTAATGTATTTTATAAAGCTGTTCCATCATCTGATTTGTTCATTCTTATTACACATGATTATAAATAGAATCTCCCAGATTTATGACGGCATATACTTCCTATAAGGCAAAAATATTGCAGTAGACTTCTTCATAGCTGGTTTCACCGTCCTTCCAAATACAGCATCTAGTATCCCCAAATGGTCACTCATCTGGTACTGACCAGACTCAACGTTGCTTAACTTTGGTATCTACTTTTGGTCCATTAAATCTTCATTAATGACCTTTCAGGTCATATTCTGAAGTCATTTGTTGCCATCAATGCTGATGACATTATTGTATATGGCAGCAGAGCAAAGAGAATCGGTAAGCAAGATAGTGCAATAGGAAAAATCATACAATAATTTACAACACTCTAAATAAACTAGAAATTCCAACAATACTAACTACACCACAGACCATAAAACATGCCTACATGATTATGCCATATTTTTTCACACTATTCATTTCAAACATTCATAATTATTTAAACATGTTCAGAATTAATGTTTAATGAAGAATATCCAATTTTCAATGATATTTTATTTACCAAAACTTAAGCTTTGTGAATATTTTCTTTAAAACAGCATTGAAATAGACACTTGGTTATAAAACTTGTTTTCTCTCCAAATATTAAAATTGAATTGTTCTTTTATATGAACTACCATAAATTATAAGGTTCATCACTTTAAAATATCCTTCGACTAAACCTTCCCTCATGCACAGCCAGACCTGGCCTTGTGTGTAGAATTTCTACTATTATATAAAAGGAAATTGGCGTGCATGTGTGTGTGTGTGTGTGTGTGTGTGTGTGTGTGTGTGTGTGTGTGTGTGTGTGTGTGTGTGTGTGTGTGTGTGTGTGTGTTTGTTTCTCGTTCGTTCACTAGGGACTAGAAAACGACTGGACTGATTTCTTTTTAATTTCACATAAAAGATACTTGATGTGTCTGGGAGTGTTCTTACGTAGGTTTTGTATCAGAATGTGTCCAATAATTATCAAAAATCGATAATCGAAAAAATTTGATTAAAGAAGGAAGTACGATTTTGACCAAAGATAACACTTTTATACAGCCTGACATCACAAGTGTATTTGAGAAGTTTTATCACCACACAAGCAGAAAGGGCCAGTTTATAAAATCAAGTGTAGATTCTTTTATATGACAGGAGTATGTTCGAAATGAATATCTTTCAGAGCACAATTGAGCTGTGATACTTGACTTTTGTGTTTTAAACTTTAAGTGAAGCCATTATTTACAGATAATTTTATAAAATCAACAGTAGATTCTCTACAGTGCAATGTAGACTACAATTTGTTGTGGACTAAGTCACTGCAGGGAGGCAGGTGAAACACTGCGAGGGGTGGGGTCTCTTAGAACAGGCAATCAATCAGTTTGATTAAAAAATGGGCGATTTCACTGATTTCGATGACAATAAAAGTATGGGAGGGTGGAAAATTTGTTGATCCTCATTCAATCCTGGACAATGCCTAGTTTCCCTGCTTGTAGCAAATAAACCAGACTTGTCTCGTGCATAAGATGGCAAGTAAACAAGTTAACACATTACTCCAACTAGTGTGATAATGAAGGAAAAAGTTTCATTTCATTAAATTTTTTTTGTTAATTTAAGATTACAGATTATTTTGGAGATGACTAATCCAATTAAGAGACTATCGACTTTTGCTTGCTTGAACCTCCAAAAAGTTTTGACTTAAGAACTCCAATGGTTTCTTGTTTTTTCTAGTGTCTGGTGTTAGCTCATGAAAGTTTTATTTTATTTTTTTTAATTTTTTTTTTTTGTTTCTTTTTGCTTTTTGTCTGTTTTTTTTTCTCTTTGTTTTTTTTTTGTTTGTTTGTTTCTTTTTTTAAATTTGTTTTTTTTTTGTTTTTTTTGTTTGTTTCTTTTTTTTTAATCTTTTTGTTTTTTTGTTTGTTTCTTTTTTCTCAGATGTGCTGTTTATTTCAGTTTGTAGAGCAGTAAAACAGAACAAAAGTTTAAAAAGTAAAATATTCAAGTGTTCATCGGAACGGACACATTATATAAGATTAGATAGAATCTCTGAAGACTGATAAAAATCTAGCAACGTGTATTTAAATATCAGGAACTTAATGCTCTTATATAATATATTTAGATGCAATTATGTATTTCTTCATCATCAGCTTGCAAGAAAGCTACGTTGAACTCTATAGGGAAGCAGTACTTCGGTAATATGTTCAACTGGTGAGAAGTTCTTGCAGAAAGAAACATTACTCACGGACATTCTGCTTGATGCAAGGTACATGGTGGAAGAAAGAAAAAGTATTTTCCAATTATGATGGGTATATAAGTTCTTACTGTGAATGTCTTACAAGGAGGAATCAGAGATTGGAGCTCAGTCGAGCACCTTTCATGGAAATAATCAAAGAATAGAGAGCAAGTAGCAAAATCTGTTCTGTGAGAAAGGGGCTGTAGAGGACAGAAGAGATCATCGCCTACTGGATTGCCAAGTCGATTTTGTACTTTGTCAAAGTAAGAAATAAAACTTTTTGTGATGCCTCTCCTGATAAACATCTTTGTATTAAGCATCTTATGCGCTCTTATTTAATGTATGCCTTGTCATAAATGCTTACATACACAAGAACTTATATAATTACGAGTGTGAACAATGAAAATTATTTTTATACACTACATGGAAAATGCAATGATCTTGCTAGTACTGATATGATTGTAAATTGCTAACCAAGTAAATATTACAAAAGCTATAGCATCTCCTTCATGGATGCAAAGCAACAGCCAAATAATTGAAGTCAAGGAAAAGCTTCATCAGCCATGTTGAGCCCCTGACAACATCTCAGGAAACAAACAGAATACAACTTTGAATTAGACTACTAGGGAATATCCTCCTCATACTCCTTATGAAAATTCCATCCTTCTGAAGTACTTTGGCTCTAGTTTAAAACACTCAGCTGCCTAAGAATGAGAATGAAGTGATTAAAAGTTGCTATTACGAGATGGTGCTACAAAAGTAGCCTAGTCATCTGTAAATGTAAATGTTATGTAGCAGTCACCATAACAAACGTTTTTCTCTTATGGATTAATACCCCCTTGCTAACTGATGGGGTGACACACTGACCAGTCAGCTACTTATCAGCTACCCAAGTTTCATGTTTTTTTGCAAATTCAAGTCGTTGAGGGGGGGGGCTGGTCTTTTATTTACTTCGTATTCTTTTAATCCCGCTTCTGCTCACTGTTTGAGCTGATATGTTTTGGTTTGCAGTCTCCCTAAGTTCAGCGACAAGCTCTGAAGAATTTTCCTTCCTATCTGCAAGAGATGCTCTTCTCAAAGATCTGTCTTTCCTGGCGGTTGTAGACATTTTATGGCCTTGTCTTTTTCTGTTTTTGAAAGACTTTGTTTCCTTGTACTTTTTAATCATTGTTTGAACTCTCTTCCTTGAACATTCCATCTTCCTGGCAATTTCTACCTGAGAATATATGTTACCAGATAAAGCAACAACTTGTGCCCTTTCAATGTCTGAAAGCTGCTTCTTTGAAGGCATTTTCAATTAAACAAGAACCCAAGTTTGCCCAGCTGGGAAAACTTGAGTCTTTGTACTGGAAAAATATCCAGTAAATAAAACGTTGTTTAGTAAATCATTATTTTTTTTGCATTTTTTTTTTTTGCCTTTCCATACACCAAACATGGATATAAATATCACTAAAACATCCGCTGGGTCATACGCTTCATTTTGGTACCTTACTTGCCTGGGTGGGTTGCCGGTAGGCTGAGATAAACGGCGTCACACAGACACACAGACACACAGAGACACACACAGACACACACACATGCACACACACACAGTAAATCGAATTAACTAAGGGATATAATAACTTCCGGTGAATACGGGAAAAAATATCCAGTAAATAAAACGTTGTTTAGTAAATCATTATTTTTTTGCATTTTTTTTTTTTGCATTTCCATACACCAAACATGGATATAAATATCACTAAAACATCCGCTGGATCATAAGCTTCATTTCGGTACCTAACTTGCCTGGGTGGGTTGCCGGTAGGCTGAGTGAGATAACACACACACGCACACACACACACGCACACGCACACTCACGCACACACACACACACACACACACACACACATTAGGAAAATTTATAATAAGATAATATACTGACAGGAATCAAATATAACCTTTAAAATAAGAAACAACTTTTATTATGACAATAAATCATTTTGAATATTGGAATGAATTTAGTATGAAACTCAGCTAAAACTCTTGAAAGAGGTTTTGAAGCAAATAAATACAAACATCTACTGTTGAATATTTTACATTTGGTCGCAACTGTTTACTGTACTGTTAATATGTTTTTGAATATAATGGAGAATATGATTACCAAAATTTGGACGATCTTATTTATAACTACTGTTAGGACAATTAACCAATGAGAAGCCTCTGACCTTATTATAAGAATATCGAATTTTGGATGCAAGTCTCCATCTTAAGACAACTGAACCACTGCTGATCCAGACTACACTGATTCTTTGCCGCAATCTTTGTTCTTAAGGACTGCTCAATATTCGAGATCGTGACTGCATTGATTCTTCACTGATTTGATTTACTACCGCCATCTTTGTTCAACATAATGACTCAGCACTTAACAGGTTATGTGCCCAGCCATCAACTTTGATTTGACGGATCAGAATCTAAATTTGAATAGTAGCAGCTGACATTTCTGGGGTATTTAAGGATATGAAAAATACACAAAGTTATTCAATCTCTAACAGAGAATCCTAACTAATGAATCTATCGAAAAGAACGCAACTATTTTTGTAGAACTGATTTAATGCTTAGACGACAGAAGTGTGACTTTGATTATAAGGGATGCCTAGGATGATGGACGTAAAGCATTAAACATATTAAGAGAACATTATTTATCAAAAGGGAAACTGAAAATTATATCACTATATACAGAACTAACGTCTCTAAAACATAACAAAGACGAGACTATTACTATGTTATGAGGGCAGAAACAGCAGCAAATGCATTAAAACTCTCAGGTGAAATAATAAACGATAGCCTATTAATCTCAATGACACTCAAGGGATTTACAGATGATTTTAAACTATTTACAGTTGTCATAACGCAAAAAGACAAACTCATAACTTTCAGTGAATATAAAGTGGCATTGTGTCGTTACGAAGAGATGAATCTGATGCTTGTAGACAATAATAACTCTAGCAATATCATGCACAAACCGGCACAACGAAATTACACAAAACCAACTATAAAACCGGCACAACCGAATTACACATCTCACCACAATGTTTTCCCCCGAAAAAAGAATAAAATTATCTGCTATAATTGTGGACGACCCAATCGCAAAGTTTCCAATCTTGATAGAAAAGCTCAAAAGTGGATTCCATCAAAAATATTGAGAACTTTCATGAAGAACATACATTTCTATTCACATGTAAATTTGACAATACAACAAACGGTAAAAATCTTCTTGTAGACTGTGGCGCTACAGCACACGTTATCACCAAGGAATCTGATTTTATTAATTTTGATTCAAACTTTAATCCCTAGTCATTTTGTCGAACTGGCCGACATTTGTCAAATAAATGATGTAGTCTTGAAAAGACGTGATGCTAAAATATCACTAAAAAATAATAAAGGCGAAATTTGTAACTGTATTCTAAAAAATGCTCTTTTCATACGTACTTGTTAGGTTAGTGCAAAAACAATGTCGTTATTTTACGTTCTACTTCAAAAGATTATAACTCGTTTTATAATAGACTTTATTTATCGAAATAAGAACCATTAGAATCGACACATTCTTACCAACGACAAGTTTATTTATCCCATTAGCATAGAAATGTGGAGTTCTGGAAACGATGAAGTCATTAAAAGCTGTCGGCATCATCTCGGCTTTTAAAGCATTTTTTTGCACAGGAAGTTGTCCAGATGCTTGAAAAAGTGATCATCGATGGGCCAGAGATCTGGTGAATATGATGGATGAAGCTACAAGGTCAGTTGAGCAACATGATGGCAAGCGTTGGTATGGAAGAGAATTGGTCCTTTCATATTGCCCAATCTCAGGCACATACATTGGAGCTTCTAGTGCATTTCGTCAATTTGTTGGCAGTACTTCTCCACCATAATTGTTTTGCTCGAATTCAAGAAGCTGTGATGGATGAGACCAGCCACAGACCACCAAACAGCCGCCATAACCTTTTTTGGGTGTAATTTTGGCGTTGGGAAATTGTGGAGCTTCTCTAGCATCCAACTACTGTGCCAAATGTCGCCGGTTATTATCATACATAACAATCTGCTCGAAAAATGGGTCGTTTTTGTTGTTCAGAATGAGCGTAGAAGACACCTCAAAATGACAATTTTTTTGATTATCATTCATTTCATGCACCACTCATTTATCCAACTTTTTTGACTTCCCTATTTGCTTTAAATGGCGAATAAATACGGAGTGATCAACCTCGAGTTCAACAGCAACTTCTTATGTAGTTTTGCGAGGATCGGCTTCAATTAAGACTTTCAAATGTTCGTTATCAACTATAGTCGGCCAGCCATAACTGATATCATGAGCTGTCTCAGCAGCTTTTTGGCCTAGTTTGAACTGGAACAAGAAAATCGTGCGGATTTGAATTTTGTCTATGCTGTGAAAAAGCCTTCAAAAAAAATAAATGAAGAGATTGAGAACGGTAACAGAAAACACGATCCAAGAGAGCGAAATACGTGCTTCAAAATGATATATAACATGGCTATATATATCAATGAATTAATTCAGAAATCATACATAAAGTAACATGTGATAAAACGATATTGTTTTTGCACCTAATATAAACAAGACATATTTTCCATAGAAACAGCCATCAAACAAGGTGTGAATATAAAGTTTGCCCATAACAAGTCAAAATTGATATACCTAAATCGAACGGTATTTGAGATTAAGGAAAATGGCCAACTGTATTCTTTAAGTTACGACTTGGAAACCTGACATAAAATTTTTGGACACTGCAATACTGCTGATATTAAAAAGTTACTAAATGTAGTCGAAGGCATGAAAATAATATCTTCAGACAATCTCCCAAATTGTTGTTTGTGCACAGGGGAAAATGGCAAAATATACAAGCAAAACACCAGACAAAAAAGCCACGTAAAGTCTCTCACTTGTACACTGTGACTTGGCAAACTCAATAAGCTCGATGGGAAGTGATAACTTCACCTATCCATTAAATTTTGTTGATGATTATTTAGGCTCGATTATGCTTTATTTCTTAAAAAAACAAATCCGACACTATCCTCGCCACTAAGAAATATTTAGCTGACATCACCCCATATAGCTTGGTGAAATGTATTCATTCAGACAATGGAAGTGAATTTACTAGTAAAGACTTTGAACTTCTATTAATTAACCATTGTATTAAATACGAGAAATCAGTGCTGTATTCCTCAGTTCAAAATGGCATTGCTGAAAGAGTATGGCGGACCCTTTTCGAAATGGCAAGATGTCTACTTATCAAATTGAAATTAGCCCAAAGTTTATGGACATACACTTTAATGGTGGCGGCATATATCAAAAATAGATTGTTCAATAAAAGATTAGGCAAACCCCTGTATGAAGCGTTTAGCCGTGTAAAACCCAAATTGAACCGAATGCATATATTTGGTTCAAATTGCTTTGCATTCATAGAAAATATCTGTAAACTAAATATTAAAAGCAAAAAAAGGTATGTTCATAGGTTACAATAAGAGTAGCCCAGTTTGCTTGATCTATTATTCAGACCAAAATGCCATAAAAAAAGTTACATGTGCAAAATTAATTGACACAAATTTACAAAATGAACAACCAGTGGACAAAAAACGTGAGGAAATATTACCTAGTATTTTTGTAAATCACAACGAAAATATTAATAATGACAAAAATTGCAATAAATCTACTGACGTAGTATTAACCAACATGCCGATACCCGATAAAGGGATCGAAAAAGGCAAGATTTCTTAAAAATTGAAACGCTACAAAACTACGCAATAGATTACTGTTACTCATTGAAAAGCGCACCAGAAAATTATATGAAGGTGGTTAATTCAGAAAATCACAAAGAATGGAAAAAAGCTATGCAATCCGAATTGGAAGCTTTATCTGAAAATAATACATATGAAATGGTACCGAAACCAGAGGATAAGAATATAATTTCTTCTTGCTGGGTTTTTATAAAAGAAAATCACTCTGGTAGTGAAACTTTTAAAACAAGATTTGTTACAAAAGGTTTTCCCCAAATTTCTGGGGTCAAATATTTTGCCACATTCTCGCCAATGACAAATTTAACAATGATTAGAATTTTATTGCAACTTGCCACTCAATACAATTTAAAAGTATATCAAATGAATGTAAAAAAAAATCCTTATTTAAATGCTCAGACTGACTGTGAGATTTATATTTACCCCCCCCCCTCCCCCTGAGGGACTTAAAATGAAAAATAAAAATTTCGTATGGAAACTGAATAGGTCACTGTACGGTCTAAAATAAAATTCTCACAATTAGAATCTTACACTCCATAATTATTTAATAGAACAAGATCCAGGCAGTGGCCCATACACACACGCATGTCTACCAAAAATATAAGTAATAAATTGTTGATTTGAGTTTTGGGGTTGACGATATATCACTAATCTCAAATTGTGACAACACTTTAAAAGATGCCAAAAATAAATTAAATAAAAAATTAAAAATGGCTGATCTTGGACAGTTATCATGGTTCCTCTGTATAAAGTTTACTTGTGAAAATGAAAGTACAACACTCATGGTACATTGACAAAATCCTGCTAAAGTTTGGAATGCAAGATTCCAAACCACATATAACACCCGTTGAGATTGATAGAAATAAAAATACAGAGACCAAAACTAAATTAGTAGACGGTCGATTATACAGAGAAATTATTGGAAGTTTAATTCATTTGATGACCGCCACTATAACAAAGCTATCTCAAAACTTATCAAAACTGACAATTAAGATTAAACTCGTGCAAAAATAAGTCATTCGTTATCTAAAAAGAACCAAGGAACAATCTTTAGTATTTAAAAATTTCGACATATCCCCTAAATTTAGAAGAATTTTCAGATTCAGATTGGAGTAACTCTGAGGATAGAAAAAGTATAACGGGATACTGTTTTAGACTGTCAAAGACTGGACCTATAATCTCCAGGAAAACTAAAAAAGCAACAAATTGCGGCTCTTTCTACCTGCGAAGCAGAGTTTATTGCACTTTCACATTCAGGGATGGAAACAATTTTTCTAAACACCCTTCTAATATCTATTTTAAAACTAGATCTAAGTAAAAAAAACAAACAGTAGTAATATATTGTGACAAACATAGTAGTATCTTATTAGCAAATAACTCTATGATTCATCAAAGCATATTGATATCATAAGAAATGAAATCAGTAAAAAATCTATTACTCTTAATTTTGTGTAATCTGAAAATAATATAGCTGACATTTTTACTAAACCTGTAACAAAGATAAGATCAAAAATTTTATCACTGAATTTTTTGGAATTTAATCTTGAATAAATCAATTTTCAGAAACCCAAAATAGAAGTTGAAAACAAAAAATTGTAAATTGTCCAGGGTACAACAATACGACCATTTTTTTCTTTCTTTCTAACCGAATTAAAAAACTAAAAATATCCAACAGAATTTTTTTTTATTTTTACACTATCAAACCAAATTAAGTCCAAAAGGACTTTTTCATTATATCAAAAAAGTGAGGGGTATTAAAATGTTTTTAATTATAATGGAGGGTATGATTACCAACATTTGGACGATCTTATTTATAACTACAATCGACCCATGAGAAGCCTCCGACCTCATTATAAAAATATTAAAATTTGGATGCAAGTCACTTTGCTGCCAGTCTCCATCTTGAGATGACTGAACCACTGCTGATATGAACTACAATGATTCTTCCCCATCATCTTTGTTCTTAAGAATTACTCAATACTCGAGATCGTGACTGCATTGATTCTCTGCTGATTTGATTTACTACCGCTATCTTTGTTCACCATAATGGCTCAACGTTTAACATGTACAATTTTTAACCTTTAAATGTGTAGGTTTAAACTTTATTTAAGGTTTTTATAGGTGCTCCATAATTTTGACCATGGCTGTATATATATATATATATATATATATATATATATATATATATATATATATATATATATATATATTTCAAAGAACGCTATTCTTCTCATCAGAGGACAGAAAGAAATCAGCAAATTATATTTGTAGCAATGCTAGAATTTGCTAGTTATGGCATTAAGTGAAACCACAATTTATTATAGTCAGAAATTGCCATAATAAGCTCTATTCTCTATTGCGTATTGAGCTTTTTTATTCGGTTGGGATTAAATTATCTTTATATAATATTGGTATTTATATTAGATTGAAGTTTACCATTACATATATCAGATAAACACTACATCCTTTTGATTTCATTACTATATATATATATATATATATATTACAAAATGTGTGATCACTTATCAAGGTCCAGGCGTCACTCATGGATAAAGGTTAATGAGTGTAAGGTGGTTAGTGAGACAACATCTCAGTCATCGTTTTTGATGAGAATTGAGTAGAATTGGATTATTTAAGGGGATAGAATAGTAAGAACTTGTTCAAATTAGACTTGAAGATGACAATGTTGTAGGCAACTGAGAGTTTCACAACCAGGCAGTTCCAGAAAAGAAGCTTTATTCATGGACTTTGCATTTAGATTTAGGATTGATAGAGAGTAGGGTCACTTGTTGGTAGTGGTTGTAGATTGATGAGTGCTTTTTGGGAAAGTTTAGCAGGAGGGGATCATTGAATGGAGCTCAGACAAGAACTTGCTGTGAAAATAATGGTAGAGTAGAGACAAGCTCGCAAGTCTCTTCTATGAGAAAGAGGTTGTATGGAAGAGAAAAGGTCATAAAGGTCATCGTCTACTAGGTTTCAAAGTCAGTTTTGAACTCTGTCAAGGCAGGATAAGATATTCCAGGCAGCTCCTCCCCAAATATGGCAAGAGTATTCCATTTTAGGACCTATCTGGCTCTTAGTCATGTAGAGGATTGCATTGGGAACGAAATATCTTTGGAAACAGTAGAATGACACAACCATTTTTCCACTGGTCTTGGTAACTAATTTGATGTAAGTCTTCCATTTTAGGTCAGGAGTGAAGGTCAGTAGCAGAAGCCTGTTGAACCAGGGTGCTTCTTTGAGATAAAAGCCATTCATATCAACTAGCAGGACCTGTGGAAATTCCACAGCAGACTCTTTCATATGTAATATATAAATGTTGGCATTCTGCGGATGTTCAGAGTAAATGGAGACACCCTGATATAGTTGTACCTTTTTTGTTACAACTGCAAAATTATTTATCTAAGCTATAGTAGGGACGCTCGGCCTAACCTGCCCATAAAATACGCTTAAATATGATATTTTAATTTATGCAGATTTCATATATATTATTATAAGAGTCAATTTTCTATCGATTCCTATATATTATAGGATTTATATAGTTGTGATTTTAAAAATAAAAAAAATATATCCATATGACTTGAGTGCATCAGCTTAAATTGAAACCTAAACCCAAACTTATGAAGGAAAAATAATATATATATATATATAACTTGAGTTCCTTCAGCTATAATCGAAACTGAAACCAAAACTTATGGAGAATTCTTGGTCAAATTATTTATTACAAGAAGTGGAAGGTCATAACAATTCACTCGGAAGACAAAAGATTTAAACGTGACACACAAAATAACACGCTATCGTATTAATGTATAGATTGTGGCCAAGTGAGTATCAGAACGTTTATAGCGAGAAGATTCATATTCGTATAAACATTCGGAAACTGTCTCAGTCAGCCATCAAGTATTGACACTGTTTGAGAAGGATGTAAGGGGTTCTGTTGCACTTTTTTTTATCTTTATTGAGACAACCAAGTGGTCAGGAGATCCTAGCAGAGACAGGACTGAAGATGAGCACAGTTCACGGCATGTTGTAAGAAAGAGATCTAGAAAACTTGTAAATGGTTCGTCAGCATTACTACCTACTTTATTACAATCTATCTATATATACTAGCAGTTCGGCCCGGCTTTGTTCGGGCCCTATGTACTGTTCATAACTTTATGTGCATATGTATATATTAAAAACTGTGAATATGTATGGTAATGCCTTTCTATATAATAGGCCTCCTTAACTACCATAAAGAAAAGTTGGTAGAGACCTCAGAGGTTGATTTTTTTTTTTTAATGTGACCTCAATTTTGACCCCTTAACATTTATTATTTTGGGCTCAAATTAAATTAAAATGTTTGACCCATGTCCAAGTAATTTACATCTAAAATTTCAAGTATTAAGACACAAAATTGGCGGTAGAGTCTGCAAAGGTCAACTCTATAAATTTTTACCTCTTGCAAGCCAAATTAAGCACAAAAACTGATTAAAAAGCTTGCTGCATGTCTGAATACCCTTTATGTAAAATTTCAAATGTTTAGATCCAAAATTAGCTTAATATTTGCTGGAGACCACAAAGGTAAAATCTTTTGAACTTTGACCCCTTGGAAGCCAAATTTTCAGAAAAAAAAAACGATTACAAAGCTTGCCCTATGTCTGAATACACTTTATGGAAAATTTCAAATGTTTGAACCAAAAATTGGCTACGTAATTTGGTAGAGACTGCAGAGGTCAAATTTTTTAACTTTGACCCCAATTATAACCTCTTAGCATTTATTGTTTTGGGCTCAAATCAAGTTAAGTTAGATCCATGTCCAAGTAACCTATATCTAAAATTCCGAGTGTTTAGACCCAAAATTGGCGGAGGAGTTTGGTAGAGTTCCTAAAGGTCTAATCGTTGAACTTTGACCCCTTAACAGTTAAATTTCTGGCCAAAACCCGATTAAAAAGATTTTCACAAACCTCAATCCTCCTTATGTCAAATCTCGAGTCTGTAGACCGAAAATTGACAGAGTTATTTTGTACACTGACAGAGAGACAGGCAGACACACACACAGACATTTTCACTTTTATAGATAGATAGATTATATATTATCGATAATTCATAATTAATTGCTCCCACATGGTGTTAAAATTCTATGTGAATTACTTAGGACTTTTACCCAGTCATGACTGATAGAACGAGAGCATGCTGCTCCTATGGATTGAATAAATGGTACTGTTTGAACTTCTGTGCACAGTTCGATATAAAGATTCCCGAGTCTGGCAGAAACATTCCCAAGTTCAACAAGATATGCCTGAAGAAGGTCGGTGGTTACAGCGATCGAAACATTGTGCAAATAATTTAAGATGAGAACAGCAATCTAAAGAATCTAAACAAGACAAAGTTATTTGTTGTTGTTTTTAGTTTGTTTACGATTTCTCGGCTGTTAATTGTACTGCATTTTTACTAGATCATGAATATGTCTTTAACACTCAATCCAATGAAGAGTAGTCTGCTGGGGCTTAAAGACACCAATGGACCATCGGTGATTATTACTGTTACCGACATGAATTATTTTTAAGGAAATACACTTGGGAAATTAGTCAAATGTAATTTATTTTGCTTTGTGGGAACATGATGACAATTAGCAGCGAACCGGATGTTAACGTATCCACCATGAGAGACAAAATGAAAAATCGTCTTTTGCACATGGCTCCACGCATCGCTTCCGCTTGGGAAGAAAAAAATAAGATAACCACAGAATAGTTATCGACCAATGGCAGAGCTCCGCGCCTAAAATAAACACCTCAAATATCACAGTCACTGGGAACCAGTTTGCAACTATAAAACGAGGGATTTTAGGGAACCAGAGGAGAGAGGAGGAAAAAGAAGACGAAGACGCCGGGCTGCTAGCTGCTGATGAAAGAAGTCACCCGCTTTCCAGTTACAAGACAGGACACGCATCACCGACAGCAGGATGACCGGCCTACCCCTACCACATCTATCGTCCAAAAGATAAGTTACGTTTACGAACATTCATTCCTTGTCAATTCATACCATACCTACAAACATTTTACAAACCTTTATTCCTTGTCAATTCATACATGCCTCCAAACATTTTACGAACATTCATTCCTTGTCAATTCATACATGCCTACAAACATTTTACGAACATTCATTCCTTGTCAATTTATACCATACCTACAAACATTTTACGAACCTTTATTCCTTGTCAATTCATACATGCCTCCAAACATTTTACGAACATTCATTCCTTGTCAATTCATACATGCCTACAAGCATTTTACGAACATTCATTCCTTGTCAATTCATACATACCTACAAACATTTTACGAACATTCATTCCTTGTCAATTCATACATACCTAAAAACATTTTACGAACATTCATTCCTTGTCAATTCATACATACCTACAAATATTTTACGAACATTCATTCCTTGTCAATTCATACATGCCTACAAACATTTTACGAACCTTTATTCCTTGTCAATTCATACATACCTCCAAACGTTTTACGAACATTCATTCCTTGTCAATTCATACATGCCTACAAACATTTTACAAACCTTTATTCCTTGTCAATTCATACATACCTCCAAACGTTTTACGAACATTCATTCCTTGTCAATTCATACATGCCTACAAACATTTTACGAACCTTTATTCCTTGTCAATTCATACATACCTCCAAACATTTTACGAACATTCATTCCTTGTCAATTCATACCATACCTACAAACATTTTACGAACCTTTATTCCTTGTCAATTCATACATACCTCCAAACATTTTACGAACATTCATTTCTTGTCAATTCATACATACCTCCAAACGTTTTACGAACATTCATTCCTTGTTAAATCGTACATATCTGCAAACATTCTACGAACATTTCACCGTAATACAAACTGTCAAATATCTCCATCGGACAATCCATTCTTCGTTAAATCACATTCCATCCTACAAACACTTCGCCTCTTCTAATACAAACTGTGAGTAGTAAATAAAATCGGCTCTCAACCTTCAATATTTGTCTGTCTTTAATTATATGGAGTCAGAATCTACATACTTCCAACGTTGTTCATTTCATGTATTCTTTGTTGTAACCTCTATGGCGTCCTTCCTACCCCTAATCCTTTTATAAAAACGGAGGCCAAAGCTTTACCTTGTAAACTTTGCATTAAAAATATAGATTTGATATAATTTATAAGCATTTTAAGTTTTGTAAATATCACATCTGAGCTAAATAGCATCTGTTTATACACTGCTAATTGACTAAACAAAGATGGCTACTCATCTCATATCCGATATTTAGAGCACTTAAAATGTTTACAATTTGTGTAAAATATCAATTCTTTTAACGCAAATAGATCACAAATGAGTAAAATAAAATAGATTGCAGTAATTGTTCAGAATTCTCGCCACAACACCACCCCGCCTCCCGCCTCCTCCCCCAATGTAATCAGTAAAGTCTCCTAAAACTGTTAAATGGTGTTCTAATCGGTAAATGTCAGCACGTTACTTACGGAAAAACGGTTAATCAAACTGCAGAAGCACCTTTTTCTGTTTACATTGGGGGAGGAGGCGAGGGTGATGTTGGGGTGCGCGCGTGCCAACACCACCCCCGCCCCTCCCTCAATGTAAACAGAAAACTGTAAAATCTCCAAAAAATATTAAAATGTATTCTAATCGGTAAATGTCGGCGCGTTACTTACGGAAAAACGGTTAATTAAACTGCAGAAGCACCTGATAAGCCACACAAGTTCTATACCCCCCCTCAAGTACTATAATGTATTTTTTAAATTCTGTTTTAAACAAAGTTTTTCTCGAATTTTAAATTATCCACGAATGAAAAAAAAAATTTAATCCTGTTCTGAAAAAAAAAAAAAAAAAAAAAAAGGTCTTTCCGACATTATCCCCCCCCCCCAAAAAAAGATTCGTACGCCATGTGAAAAGACAGTTTGCTATGTGAAGACACACTCAACTGCCGTCGTTTATGTCACCGCGCGCTCGCGCATAGCGTAAACGGAAGCTGTAAAATGACGGAAAGTAATTCGTGGGTTCAAGGGTTAATACCATGCAAACGGTAAATTTGCCCCGGATTTGATTATCAGATTCGTTGTCAACGACCTCGATTACCTCCAAAAAACAAATTAGAGTGGTCGGTGTCCTGTTGTAACGTATCTGAATATTTACCGAAGTTTTTTTTTTTCTTAAACGAAACTGACTTCATAACCGGTGTATAATTTTGATTTTTGAAAAATAATAAACGCGGTTTTTCATATATTTTTATGCTTATTCGCTAGCTAAATGTTTTAACAATCTTGTAAAAATATGAAGTCAGTTTCATTTAAGGAAAAAAAAAAAAAAAAAAAAAAAAAAAAAGAAGCCAACTTGATTCCCGGTGTATAATTTGGATTTTTTTTTTTTTTAATAATAACCGCGGTTTTTCCTATATGTTTTATGCTTTATTTGCTAGGTAAATGTCTGAACATTCTTGTAAAAATAAACTTTATTCAATTTTATTCTTAAGAAAAAATAATTCATGAGTACGCCAAACAGAGATTTAGCAAAAAAAAAATAGTTTTGTTTTAAAATCGAAAACATTGACTTCAACTCCGTTGTTGGATATTAAAAATAATAAACGCAGTTTTTAATATATAATTTCATGTTTATTCGCGAGATAAAAGTGTAAAAATAATTTTTTTTGTTTGTTTTTGCTTTTTGTTTTGTAAAGTTGTTTTTATGACGAAATGAAAATTGGCCTGTGTCGTACTTTTTGGCGAGCTGGCTGGCGTCCCAAAAAAGAATTACTCTCGTTTCGCTAAAATTTGCGTTCCGTTCCATATCCTTCGCGGCCACCACCTTACGTACGACTTTAGTCAAGATTGCCATAAAAAAGTGAATATATACAATTGGTTTTTAATGAAAATTGATTTTTTTTTACTTTCAGATTTCAATCTTATAACGTAAGAAGCGTAACTAATTTCCTAGCGGTATTTAGTTCTTAAATGATTTATGTCGGTAAGAATTTTGACAGAGTTATCGGACGTGATCGTTAAGAGTGTTTTTGTTTTTTCCTATTAGAGTTATCTCCCTTCTATTTCATTCATCACCGTTTTTTGTACGACTACTTGCATTTTACATTAAGGTAATTCATTTAATTATTTTTGTTTTCAACTTTCTTTAAATAAGTAAAGAAATAGAAATTTTATGCATTTTTAATAACGTTATTAAAACCGTTAAAATTAATGTATAAGTCTGAAACAATCTTGTTTGTACTTACGTTTAACTTTTTTTTTCTTTTAGTGATAGCCGGTTTTTAAATTAATTTCCTTTAGTTTAAAGAAAGGAAAATAGTTTCATTAATTTGTTTTAGTTTCGCTGATATTAAAACAAGTTAATAATTAACGAATTAAAAAATACAACAATGGTTTTCTCTTCTATATTAACAAATGTATGTAAGAACTTCTCGTGTGGTTTTCTCGCTTCGATCGAATGAACGAACATGTTATTATTTTTATGATTGACCATTGATCTAATGTTAAAGAGTAAAAGTTTGTAAACAAGAAGAGCGTTCGACTCAAAGTCAGCAGCAAACGGTTTTTGGTCAGATTTAGTTCCTGGTATCAAAGACTTCCTGTTTTAGGTCGCTTACTCTTCTGGTTTGCTAAGTTTTGTGCTAATTTTAATACTTTTGCAAAACACGGATCACGTTATCGTCGATTTATTTCCGGATAGGTTACGTAAACTGCCGGAAGATGCTTAGTCAGTGAAATCACACAAGCCGACGATCAATTGGCACTTATAACGATAAACCGAAAATGAAGAAAAATCTTTTGTCATGGAATGACGATTTTTATATTCCAAAAATCACAAAAATTGATCAAGTGGTTTGTTTTTCTTTATTCAAGAAAAACAAATTTGCTGTTTTTTTACCGGTAAGTGACAGACGAGGCCATTTTTTTCTATAAAACATAGGTAATCAGTGATTGTTTTGACAGTTTCCACGTGCATTAGGGTTGTCTCTGTCCGTGTCCATATCGATTCGTGAGACGCTTTTTTCTACCTCATCGAAAAAACAGTAACATTTGATTTTCTTGAATAAAAAAAAAAAGGTACTCCTGCAGAGAGTGATCCGTGCTGAAATGATAAGGTTATTATTTAAAAAGCCATTCTTAACATGCGGAGGGGAGGGTGTTTTGTATCTATTCTTTTTTTAAAAGCGGTGCTAGTGCAGAGATTGATCCGCGCTATTTTTTAAATCGTATTTCCAAGTTAATTAAAGTTTTATGATATGTTTTTTATTCAATTGTAAGGTTGAAGTATAGAATAGGTACAAAAGACTCTCCCCTTCCCATGTTAAGAATGGCTTTTTAAATAATAACGTTATTATTTACGTCCGAATCACTCTCTGACTCTGCACTAGTACCAAAAAACATATCATAAAACTTTAATTAAACGTGGAAATACGATTTAAAAAAATAGCGCGGATCACTCTCTGCATTTAGCACCAATATATATATATATATATATATATATATATATATGATCAAATTACGTTATGTTTAGAATTTTTTATCTTCGTGCATACAGACATTTCTGTATTGTATTTAATTTTAAATGCTGTCAAAAGTGCATATTTGAATAAGCACTTTAATTATTTGCGTTTATTTAGATGAAGTCATGACAGTGTAATTTACAACATGTCTCTTTTCTTCATGCAAGGCTATGTTTACAACCTAAACTGCATACCTGCCCCCCCCCCCTTTTTGTGAAATTACAATAACTGTTTTCGATTATGTTTTCTTTTTCTTAATTTTAACTGTATGCTTGCGTTTTTTAAACATAGGTTCACTTTAAGAATGGCTTTATAAATAATCTCCTGCAGTCTATGGACCATGCTGAAATATTATTTAGAAAGCCAGAGGAAAGGAACTTTGTTAACTGATCTGTATTTCCATCTCGGAATTTAATAAATAAATTTGATAAATTGAAACTTTTGCCAGAAGTTATATTACGGGTGAAGTTTAATATAAGGAAGTGTGAAAATTTTAGTACACGACCCCTGTTGTATGCAGTTCAACTTAGGGAGCAATTATTATTTTTACAAGGAAAGAATTTTTTGCGTATTTGGCCTAGTTTTTATTTATTTATTTATTTTGGTTTGAACTTTGCGCTTTGTGAATTATTTTGTTATGATTTTTTTCTGTTTTTTTTTTTTTTTTTTTTTTTTTTGATGGATATTTGGGGGGGGGCCGGAGATTATAGTTATAGGTAATTATTAACAGGTTAATTTGGTGCAAGTCCAAATTAGCACTTGTGGCGATAAACGAAAATAAATAAAAAGCTTTAACGTTTACATACCTCTCATGGAATGTCGTAGATCGAAACACAGTGAAATGTTATTTGGTACTAGTGCACTTATTGATCCGCGCTATTTTTAAATAGTATTTTCAAGTTTAATTAAAGTTTTACGATACCTTTTCTTATTAAATTGTTAGGTGAAAGTACAGAATAGGTACACAATACCCTCCCGTCTCCTTATTAAGAATGGCTTTCTGAATAATGTCATTATTTCAGCACAGCTCAATAAGTGCATGAGTACCTTTTATTTTCTTGAATAAAATAAACACTACTCAACAAGAACACTGTTTTTGTTTTAATGATTATTTTTGATTCAAAAATAAAAATTTAAATTGTGAAAAACATGTTTTTTCCCGAAAGCTTATTGGGATTTTTTTAATTACCATATTTTTCATGAACATGCTCTAAAAATGTTTCAAAATTATCTAATATTTTTTCACTTTTCATGTTATAAGCCTCTCTATACATGGCCTCATCGATATCAGACCATTTCATTTCTCCTACTCATCCTGATATGTATTTAAAAAAATCATATAATAACAAAATAATTTCCAAAGTTCAAACCAAAATAAAAAATATCCATCCAAAAAACAAACAAAAAAAAAAAAAAACAATCCGAACAAGCCAAAATAAAAAAGCCATAATAAATAAGAAAAACTAGGTGCTCTCTAAGTCGAACTGCGTACAACATTGGAGCCAATGTGTATTTCACTAGAAGCGTAGTACTCGTGCACGTCCGCCAAATTTTATTCTCGCATAGTTTAGAACTCTGGTAGAGCGAAAAATAAACACAACTTTGAAAAGCGCACTTATCTCATTGATTAAGGCAGGTCATCTCATCTGCTTTTATTTTATAAATACACAACAAATAGCTGTTACCAAAGGCAAGTATCCTAACTGGATAATTTATTTTGCATTTCAACTTATTTTTGTTAACTTTTATCTACCTTGAAACAAAATTGAATTAGCTCAAAATAATAGCTAAAAAAATTTAAATTTAACTCGGTATTAGTGGAAACTTATCTGATAGATCTTACCAATTATGTGAAAATGTAATGTTCTACCAATATTTTGTTTAATTTTTAATTTTTGAGCGATTACTGAGGGTCTGATTGTAACAAAGCTGTCATTATTATTTTTATTTTCTAGCTCAACAGACTTGCCACTACATTTGTTTAGAAGTAAATAAACGCTTTAAAATATTGTTAAATCTCCCAAAATTCATCCATGCAGGCAGAAAAGCAACAAATCCTGCCTTTGGTAACATTTATTTATTATACATCTTTTTACCCCCTTTTTTTTTTTTCTTTTGTATTGTTGGTATTGTAAATATGCCAAACGTTATTTTTGCATTTTTAAAATTTGAATTTTCTGTGCTTTTATTTTGTTGGAATTCAGAATAAAATTATAATTTGAAGGAAAAAAAAAAACGAATAATATGCTGAAATAATGCTAACGATTTTTTTTGAAAAAAAAAAAAAAAAAAAAAAAACAGCTAGGTAATTTTTTGTTTGGGATAATTAATAGTGTTGTTCCTATTTACAATGTCTCCCCACAGGACAGAGTTAGACACCAGGGTCGTTTTTTAATGTGGAGAAAAGGAACAAAAATTAAAATTGTCTCAGTCGTGAAGGATTTCTTCTCCACTGACAGAGAATAAGAAATTGAAGTGTAGCATCTGAAGAACAGATACTACACTTTGATCTTGACCCAAAGGCCAAGAAATTAAAGTTTACCAAGTTTTCAATATAAAATGAAGTGGTCTCCCTTACATTTCCATCATAATGTACAACTACGTCAAAATAATGGTGAAAACAAAGTAATTGCTCTCAAAAAAATAACATCCGACATAAAATATAATAGGTAACTGTTTTTTGATAAACATTGCTTGTCAATTTCCAATTTCATAACTAGAAGCCATCACCAAGTAACCTTTTTCTCTTTAACCTAATCGATCATTTATTGAAATGAAAATGCAATAGCATTAAGTACCAACATGAACTTTTATAGAAATACTTTTTGGTACCTCTGTATGTATACACACGCGAAATATGGCCGTGACTAGCAAATATACCCACACTTCACGCAAGACTTTTCTGTATGGTCGGGTATCCACTTCATGAGCACCCCTGCGGTAAGTGGATGTTGTAAGAGCCACTATTTCTTAAGATGTTTAAAAATTTTTAACTCCCTCCTGAAGTGACTGAAATCTAACTATGAACTTTAAAGCAAGTAGGTTATATCAAAGTTACGCATAAAAATTGAAATCATTCCAAAGAATTACAATGGTTAACATTTGTTTAATTAGTTGAGGGGATGGAGGTGGAGGAAGGTGATCTGATTCAAATTCACAAAGAAGTTGGCCAGCACCATGGTGGTGGCCCCTGGGATAATAACGAACCCCAACTTGGTGTGCACCATCCTTTGGTGGAGGAGTTCATGAAGAGCCACACTAAATATGACCTTGACCTTGAAAAATGATGCACATCATCCCTAATTAGGGGACCATCATCACGCCAGGTTTGGTTATGATCAGTTTAGTGGTGTGAGCTGTAGGAGAGTTGTACACACACACACACGAACGCTACTACTTTATATATATATATAGACAAATGAAATGGTTAGAAAGCTTTCGGAAATACTTATTATTGAAAAATAGTTAGCATTCACCTTTCTATGGAAATAATTATAGAGACTTGCAACATCTCTTTTGTGAGAAAAGGGTTGGTGACAAGAGATTTAGAATGAAATGGGTTTAAGTATTAATCTCAACCAAGCTTCTCCTCTTTCATGAACAATGCTCAGATCCTCACTCCTACCTCAGTTAAAACGAATGGTTCTCACCTTGAGAAAACTCCTGCTTTGAAATTCACTCCAGACTTAAAATGGAAGACTTGCATTGAATCTATTGATAACAAAGCTCTACAGACAAATTTATCTTTATTTTGCAACTAAATATTTTCATTTACTAACCAATTAGAAAAGTTACTAGCTAAGCCCACATGATTTTTTGGTATATGGCATCTTCATTCCGTAACAAGTACATACATCATAAAGATTTTTCTATTAATTTTTTTTTTAATAAGTGTAATTCTAAATATGCACCAAATTTTATGTTGAGACTTGAACGTATAAACATTCAAATTTGTTTTTAAAAAAAAAAAAAAGAGAATATTGTTTAAATAATTTGACTTTGTTTTATTTAAAAAAAAAAAAAAAAAGTTGAAAAAACATTTTCACTCAATAATGAGCTTTGGAAGATTGTCTGTGAAAAAAGTACAGTCGCCATAAGTGTTTTATTATTTCTAGCCGCCACTTTAAAAAAAAATCACTCGCAAATGCAACTGTTTTACTCTCAATGTAAAACCATGGATAATGTTGCTGGAAAAATGATCAGATCATTCTATACTTCGGAAAGTATCTCACTCTTGATACAATCCTCGACCTGTATAAGAATCAAATATATTCTACACAATCATTGGCAAGATTTCATTCCAAATTAGGTTGTTCTCCTAACGTCTTACCCAAGTGAACTAAAATAACTAAAAAATACAACAGTAAGCAACAACAACAACAACAAAAGCAGTGAAAGCAGAAAAGAACAATTTTTGAAAAGTACTCACTTTTGGTTGGTTAAATACCTAAATTTGGATTGGTTATTAAGAACCAACTTCAACCAATCAGAAACAGCTGCTCTAAAAGATTAAATCTAAGCAGTATAGAGAGATTTGGAAATAGGCAAGTTTATGTAAAACAGTTGTGGTAACAAAATCAGCTGGCAGGGATAGGACAAGAAAAAGATGGAAGTGAGAAGGAAGGCACCGCCATGTGACATATAAAAAAATAAAAAAACTGATTTTTCTTGATGAATTTGTTATAATTTGAAATATTGAATTTGTTTATTTATTAAAAAAAAAATGTCTTCACTAGTTTTGGTCTTCAAATCATTAAAGTTTGAATTTTGTATTCCATTTATTTGATATATCAACTGTGCTTAAAAAACAGTAAATTCCTATATTATCTGATACACACATTGACTGACGCTTACACTGTGATGAACATTCAAGCCTTTAACAACATCTGAAGACATCTCAAGGATTATCACCGCCATGCGATATAAATAAAAATAAGAAAACCTGGATTTTCCTGATGAAGAATTTGTTATAATTCGAAATATTGAATTTGTTTTAATAAATAAATGTTTATTTATTAAAAAAAAAAATGTCTGCACTAGTTTTGGTTTTAAAACCGTTAAAGTTTGAATTTTGTATGGATAAATAAAGACATGGCCAGAGATTTGTTTGCAAGTTATTTTATAAAAGCCATAAAACTTATGCCAACATATGAAACCGACATTAAAATGATGACAATGATGAGGAGATGTAGACCATTGTTAAAAGACTCAAAATTATATGAATTTCAATTGGATTTTTATAACTAACTAGCAGGGGTACCCAGCGTTTCCTGGGTGTCGAAAGGTGCTGTAGTATGGATATTGAGCAATGCCAAGAAAAAAAAAAGCCCGGGTGTGAAAATAACAACAATACAAAAATGTAATCAGCGAAAAAAAGAAGTATGTGAAAACCAGTTTAAGCGAACTTGAAAATAATTCAGTTTTTGTTTTGAAAAAAAAAACACATTACATAAGCCTCGAAATAAAAAAAAATGTTATGGCAAATAAAAATCTTTTAACCCTGCTTTAAAAAAAAATTTTCTTTTTAAATAGACCACCGTTACGTGGGCTCGAACATGAAAACTAAAAGCTTACGACCTGACTTCGTTATCCACTACCCCACGACATTATCAGCAAATTAACGTCATTTTTTTTTTGTATTATTTAATTGGAATTCATTATTGAGATGAGTTTTATTTATTAATTTATTTATTGTAGACTATTATCCTCATCTTTTTGAAGATTAATGAAACAACTAAGAAAAATTTTTTTTTATTTAAAATAATTCAAGAAAGAATGCCTAACACACATGTGTCCAAGTATGTTAAAAAGAAACGATTTTTTCGATCCTCCCTTGTTATAAACGTTCATTTCTACACAAAATAATTGAGCGTTTTTGTCTAGTTCTCACATATTCGAGTGAGTCATCGTTCTTTCAGATGGTACCAGTCTCGACCTGGTCCGATGCGGTTGAGAAAGGTTTTAGGGGGGACACACACATTTTGCCTTTTATATTATAGATGTTGCCCAACACATTGTAGCCTCAGTCGCAAAGTAGACAAAGAATAGAAAACAACACGCTTTTTCCCCCGTTGTAACAACGGCATTTATTTCATTATTCTCCCGCCATACATTACTTCTCGTTACAGCTGTGTCATCACCCACATCATCCACATCTCTAACATGATCGTCTTCTCTAACGTGCGCTTTCTGCTTTTTATCGTCTTTTTCTTTACCAGTGACGTAATTTCGTGTGCATTTGCATATGTGTGTCTGCACTCTGCTACACTAATAGAAGCTAAACTCCATTATGTTAACACTTATATATGTCCTTTGGATTTCTGAAACAGGTGGATTTTTTTTGTTTTGCAATTCCTGATGTCTGAGGCAGGTGCCAGTGGTGGATGCAGTCCAGATGGAAGAGACAAGTATTTGCAACAATTGGCTCAAAATGTAAGTGTGTTTTGTTTTTTTTGTTTTTTATAACAAATTCCTTTTGTTTTACCAAATATCTATAAAACACAACATTTAAACACACCTGTTTTATCTAGGATATTGAGCACTTAGCAACTATAATACATTTTTATTACTCCTGGGTAACACCAAGTTTCTTGTCTGATATATAACACTAACAAAAGACATTGAAGTTTGTTGCGGTATTCAAGCACACATGCTCTATCCACATTATTAAGCATTTTTGGATTAGCATATATTACTAGGTACAGGAAAAAAGAAAGCTGCTAAAAATGTATAAACATTTTGAGCATCGGCACATCCCTTTACTTAAAAATTCACATCCCTTTACTTAAAAATTCACGAAAAATCAGGAAATTAACCAATTTTAATGAAATTTTCAGTATTTATAAAATAATGATCACAAACTATAATGAACCCATTATTTTTAGTTAAATCTTCGTGAAAATGTATTATTTTGTTTAAACAAAAAATACCTTTATTAAAGTTATGGTTTTCTGTAGTAAAAAATGAAAGTATTAATTTTTTGCTTTTTTTATTAAAATAAAGCATCATAAATTATAATTTTTTAAAAATTATTTACTTTTTACAGGAACATTACGAAAAAAAAGCCCCCAAAGTCCATATTAATGAATTCGATATAACTCAAAGAAAAATGAATTTCTGAAACTACTGATATTACCATTGAATTAAGTATTGTTTATTTAATATTTTCACAAAAAAAAATTATAATAGCAAAAATATTTCTACTTTTTTTTTAAATTACAGATTTCGCATAATTTTTATATGCAAGATTTTAATAATTTCCTTGCTCACATGAATGTGAAACTTTTGGCGTAATATAACTTTTATATTATCTCGAACAATAATTAAAAAAAAATTAATTTAAAAACGGGAACATAAAAAATAATTAAATTGAAAAATGATAAAATTGACACAAATGTTCATAATAGAAATGTACGGATGCACATCTGAGGAAAAAAAAGAAATCTGACACCCCTACCTCCTTTTACTATCATGCTTTCATTTTGAAATTTCGTTTGGCTGTAATTTTAGGTTTCTGTATAATCGTGTTTACAAACCTTTATTGGTTGTGTTTTGGTGAACGGCAGAATTACTTGCTTTTTGAGGGCTAATTAAGCTATTTTTTGTACAAACAAGGTGTTTGTTTTTTTATTTAATTCAATATCTTAGGACTTTACTTTAGTTATCTTTGAAATAGACCCAGAAAACTAATCTTTATCTTTTAAAGGATTTTTACAATGAATTTATTTAACTTCAAAATTTAGCTGAATTGGTTAACTCGCCATGAAAACCTTTTTCATAACATTTTTTTCACGTGTACAAATATTTTTTCCTTTTGGAAATTAACTTTAGTCTCTAATCTTTCAAATACAATCAAAAATTAGTCGGAAACCTACAAAAAAATTATGATAAATCGGCTTTCAAAACTATGTCCCCATATTTATCCGCCCATTTTTGCCCATACCTATATATTACTTACCAAATGTAATACTGTTTTTTTTATTTTATTTTTCCCAGGCAATGCCAAGTTCCTTGTCTAGTATAGAACACTATAACAAAACATACTGAAGTTATTTTTCCTGAGCAAGACACCTAGTCTATGATATTGCATGTGTTTATACTAACATCCACCACTTACTAAATGTAATGCTGTATTTTTTCTTTTATTGCTCCCAGTCAACACTGAGTTTTTGTTTAGCATAACACTATAAGAAAGTACATTAAAGCTATTGCTCCTAAGCAATGCAGCCTTTTAAACACCCCTGCTCTGTCTTGGATATTGAGCACTTTTGGATTAGTGTGTACCACATTTTAGGACAGGTAGAACACATTAGCCTTGGTGAGAAATTGCCCAGAAATGGTGTCTTGATAAAAACGCTGGTCGCCATCACTCAATACGTGCTGGCTTAAAGTCAAGAAGGACAACCAACCTAACAAATCTTGCCTTAATTAAGAAAATAATTTCCAAATAAAAGTGACAGAGGTTTTTTATTTTTTATTTTTTTATTACATTTTCACTCCAAACAAGGCACATTGCCACTTTGATGTAGGGGGCTACTATCAGGGACATAAGCTACAGGGGTAGTATGTGGGGAGTTGGGCAGCAAGATGTCGATTCACGTTACACTTGAATTTCTGCATGTCAGTACAGTTGGGGAAGCAGGAACCCGGAAGGGAATTCCAAAGTCTAGCAATTCTGGGGAAGAAACTACTGGAGTAGAAGGTTCTCTTACATCTAGGGATCTCAACTGTGAAGGGGTGGGATTTTGTTGCTTGTTGGGTTTGTTGGGGGTATTTACGTCGAGGGGGTACAAGTGCTTGCAGTTCGTCGGAGCATTCACCATTAAAATACTTGTAGAACATGCAGAGGGATGCTACATTTCGTCGATGGGACAGAGGCTGAAGCTTAGATGACAGTTCAGGACCTATTAGTTTGGCAACTCTCTTTTGAACCTTGTCTAGGAGTGAGAGACTAGTAGCAGATGCACCAGCCCAAATATGACAACAATATTCCATACATGGGCGAATGGTGGCCTTAGGTTAATTTGGAAATCAATTTTCTAAAAGATGTTAAATATATTCCAACATGTAAAATGGATGTTAAACTAGGTATGATGATGATGATTTACCAAATGTAAGACTGTATCATTAAACTCCTCCCAGACAATGCTGAGTATCCTGTCTAGTATACGACATCATAAGAAAACACATTGAAGTTTTTGCTTTCTGACAATTCAGAGTTTCTTGTCCATTTTTCTCTTTCACAATAATTTAAAGAGAAATAATGTTGATAAGGACAATAATCTGAAGGGAACCTTAAAAAAAACAATAAATAAATTTTGAGTATACAGCTTTAAAAATTAATAACAAAATATATAAATAACACTGTAAGGCGGGGCAGATACTATAACTAGGGTCCCAGAAAAACAAAACATTCAACATCGTAACCTGAAAAAAAACAACATATCCTACGGCCACCGTATCTCAGGGTTCTACTGTATTAGTGTTTCTCAAATTCTATAAAAATGACTCTGAAATTTCTTTCCAAATTACTACACAAATGCATTAAAAAGTTGTTCTAAATGTCCCACTCCCATCTGACAATTCTTCTCCAGTTGACCCTCCAAAGAATGAATATATATATATATATTTTTTTTTAATATTAGATATTATTTGTTTGCAACAACATCTAATAAGAATATGCCAGCTTTATTGGTGTGTCTTGTGTAGTATTTGACTTTTAGTTCAACATACTCACAGATAACTTTCCTTGATATAATAGAATAATCACCAAAGTTCTTTTGATTATTTTTCCTATTCACATTGAAAATTAGCAATACCTATTGATCCATAAATCACTTTGAATAAGCACAGATTTCAAGGTGTTTCTCCTGAAATATTCAAATTGTAAAAACCAAAGCACTTTATGTTCTCAAAATACTGCCATTTTGTTCATAAATGAATATCCTTTTGCATATTAATAAACAATGAATGAATTAAGGTTTAAGAACTTCAACAGAAGGAGCAAACAAGAACAGCTTTCGATCAAAACTAGTTAACCTTTACCTTTGCACATGCATATTTTTTAAATAAGCATAAAAAAATGAGTTATTGGCGGGGGGGGGGGCAACAAGATTTATTTTTTAATGTAAGTTTGTTTTTATTCTGTTTACAAAACTTTTTAAGAAACAAATGGGGAATAATTATTTTACGTTTTAATATTTATATTATTTTTTGGCAGGGCTAATGAAAATTTACTTTTTTTAATGTAGCATACAAAACATTTTGCAGGGAAGCAGATGTTCCCTTTTATTAAAAACCAACGTTAGAATCGAGAATTTAGGATGCTGATCGTTCCTGTCCTCAATCGATGAAGGAAAATCCTTTTAGCAATTTTTATTTTACTTTAAATTTATAAGTGGAACTAATCCCCCATTCTAAATTCTAAATTAACTGATTTGTTTTGTTTACAGTTAAATTTTCAGAGTATTCATACATAGTTGCCCATAACTCCACCACTAACCTGAAGTCTGATTGACAAGCCTCTCTTCATAAAGACCTTTTTAAAATTACATAATTGTCTTAGAAAAAAAAGCAACCCTCCCCCCAAAATGGGAAAATGTGCAGGATTTATTTCTCATAGAAAAGAAATGTTTAACAGTCATTATTTTACATTAAATTCGAAAATTGTTTTTGTTTTATTTGTTTTCTTTCTGTCAAGTTTTTCAGATTGTTCACACGTAATTACCTGAAAGGTAGAATCTCGTATTTTGTGAAAGCATGTGTAAGGAGGAGAGAGGGCAGAAGGTGTCGGTCTTCAATAATACCAAAGAAATTTTGTAATATATTAATTTTTAAACAGTCCAAACATTAGAGTTCAGTTTCTTGTACATAAAATGCATGGCAGTTTAACTTTGAGTTTTCTAACTTATTTTTATTTATTTATTTTTTGATAGATACATGGAATTTTTATGGTATTACACCGTATTTATATAAATTTACCGTAGATCACTTGGAAATCATTAATTTCTGTGAATTTTCAATGGTGTATTCTGGTTTCTTGTACAAAAATACACTCATATGGCAAATTTCATTGCTTAATGTTGTTTTAACAAAGATATAAAACTTTTACTGAAAAAGTAGTACAAGAAATGTGACGAAAATGCATAAGATCTTGAAGTGAGGGTAAAAATATCCAAATATGCAAAGCACAAAAATAGTTATGCCCTCCTTATCAAAATTTTAAAATAGTTTTTCTTAGATCAAGTTTTTTTTTTTTTTTATGTATGTATGTCATTATTAAGATATTTTAAGCAGTTTCAATTTTCTCATCTGTGTTGCTATGTAAATATCGTCAGCCATGTCAACTATTCAGTTAATTTGTATGGTTGCTTTCAAGCAAATTGATCTGAAATTTGGTGTATCAACAAAATGTAACTGCACTTGATCTCATCTTGTTGAGCATGTCTTCCATTTACTATGTGTTTTGTTTTTATTTCATTTTTTGTCTTTGTTACAGCATGATTCTATGTTCTGTGTTGAGCCACTGAAATGGTGTCCCCATCTGGAAGGATCTGTTAAACCAGTTCCTGATAATGGACTCGACACATCACATCCTTGTGTGACATGTGGAGACACAACAGAGAATTGGGTTTGTCTCACCTGCTATAAGGTAAAGTGGATTGATTTTTGTTTTTCACACACACACACACACACACACACACACACACACTAAATATATATTTTAACATTTCAAGGTTTTCAGGTTTAATTTGAATGGAAATAGTCTGGTGAAAATACAAAAAGAAAATACCATGAACAAATTCCAAGAAAGTTTTTATAATTTTTTTTTATTACTATTATATGTGGGGAACAACATACTAAAAATTTACTAAAATCTGATCACTAGAGCTGTGACAACAGCATATTCTTTTCATTCTTTTGACTCTCAAGTATATATCCGACACAGTAAGACACAATCAATCAACCGAGAACCACATCAGTCTATATAAGAACATATAAGATATTAACATATATACACTCAAGAGTCAAAACAATGAAAAGAATATGCTGTTGTCACAGCCCTACAAAGGTCCTAACTATGCCATCATAAAATTGAAAAATAAGTAATATTTCCATATTTCAAAGCTGTAGCTGTTAATTACAGAAGAGTTCGCATTTTTTTTTTTTTTACTATATATTTTAATGTAACAATTTTTATACAAATTATTCTGCTAACTACAATGGCAGGCGAGGTCATGACGTTATCAATGATGTTATGAGATACATGTAAATTTGTAAAGATTATAGAATACCCAGTGCATTTGAAGACATATCTCATCACTGAATAACCGTGTCAGTTCAATAGTCATTATTTTCATCATCAGACACTGTTTCCTTATATTGTCACAATGCTCTTCTTGACATGGTCCACATATCAATGAACAGATAAGTCTGTGTCTTTTGCAAATCTACCAAGGTGTACTATAACCACCAAAAGTGTTTCTGGTGCAGGTGAAGTATCCGTCATCACTAGAACTAGACAATTGTTCTGCAATTCCCATTCAGTAGCGTCCATGGTCTCATTATTGTCCATCCAAAACATTGCTTAGAATTAACTCTGAAGGGCGTGATACTTCGTGTTAGAAGAGGTCAGTGGAAGTCATTCAGGTGTAACAAAGCTTTTGGTTGAACCAACTTTTTGGCAGTGACTAGAACACCTTATTGCAGACAGATTGTATCCAGGTTTTCCTCCCAAACAATGCCACCATCGCTTTAAACTCAGCGTCTTCAATCTCAGCTATTTTTTTTTTCTTAGGTGTGGAAAACATCTTAGCACAGCTCTTTAAGATAGCCTCCCTTCAAAACCTTGTGTAGAGCGTATTTCTTTCTGATTCCAAAAACTGCTGAAGTGGTATCACATCCCATGAATGCAGGAACAGAAGACTGCTGCAGACATCATATCCAAGCAACTTCTTTGAAACTTAAAGTCATATACTGTTGCAGGACTCCCTTTATTCAAGTAGAAATAAAGCTTGTTGCCATCACTGGTTGTCACATGATGAAGTAACAACACCAATAGATCCGTATCTTTGCCAATGACACTAGTATTTTTGTTGGGTGACATTGACACTACGTACATATCCCTGACAAACCCGCTTAGCAATAAGATCTCACCCCTTCACTGTTGATGTCTCTAAATGCCAGAAAGCTTTCTATTCTAATAGCTTCTTCCCCCGAACAGCTAGACTTTGGAATTCCCTTCTTGCTGCCTGCTTCCCTGGCTGTACTGATATGCAGAAGTTTAAATGTAACATAAACAAATATCTTGTTAATCTTTCCTAGACATGTCCCCAAATAGTAGCCCCTTACGTCCAAGTGCCGATACGCTTTGTAAGAGGTGAACAAGAGTAAAACAAACAAAAAAGTTTTGTCTTTCACGTGTTGTGAAATGGGATTAGTAAGAGACTGTTTGTTTTCCACATTAGTTTTGTTCTTAGCAACCCCGACTGCCACACTAGATGCCAAGGTCTTAACTTTCATAGACCGCTTATACGAAACGGAAAACACTGTTGTCACTATTTCTTTGCCAATGGTAAACATGTCATGGACAATCACATCCTTATTTGCATTGACAATAACCACTCTTTAACATGATATGGCGTCAGTGTTCTATAGATTTATGAATGGCTTGCATGTTGTAAGACATACTGATGAGTACTGGGTTGCAACCTTGTCATCAAGCAAGCTCTTTAAAACCTGCAGGAGGACTCACTAGAGAAAGTGGAATGTCTGAACATCAGATGGTTTTGTGGACTTTGTCTGAGCCAGTGTCCTCTTCCTACAATGATGCAATGCAGAGTTTCACTCACTAGAGCTTTGTCACTAGTAAACAATACAAGGAGGCAAAGGCGTCAAGGACCAGAAGAGATCGTGAAGGCATGGAGAAAATTGCAGATAATCTCAAGACCTTTTCTTCTTTCTCTGATGAAGTATCTCTTTGCAACATTTCCACCAGTGTCAATTATTAAATATGAATGGCCATTATTCCCCCAAAGATCAAATATGTTCTTCCAGATTTTAGATATTATTTTCATGCAGTTACACCAATTTATAAAATACCAACTTTATAGGGGTTTGTTGAGCATTTATCAAGTTTTATCAAAAAATACATACACACATGCATACACGTTTACCTTGTAGATTAATTTTTATTCATAAATAAATGTATTTGATCGTACAATGAATGGATTTCTGTTTTTACAAATGAAAACAAAAATAGAAAGGAAAAATAAAAATGGAGGAATCAGATTACCAATATCTTTTATATAGTCATTGATTTTAGATGCAACTTGTGGCAACACATTTTTCACTAACAATTTGATTATGTTCAATTGAACCTGAATCTGTCGCTAGATACAATGAGATTAAACAAAACCTAAATAAATCAATATTTATTGTTGGCAGTGAAAACTTTTGCAATTATTAATCATCATTCAGTTAATTTCCTTCGAAAGAACGTTGGAATTGTATCTCTGTTAAAAGTCAAAACTCACAAAACCGTATCACAGTGTGAGTTAGTGCATTTGCCATCTTTACGACAAGAAGGGCATTTGTATTATTTGGATTCTTTGCACTACTGTTCTCATCTTGAGTGTCATTTTCACAACATTTCAGTCGATATAACCTCCAACCTTCTTCAGGTGTATCTTGTCGAACTCGGGAATTTGGACAGAACCCTTTATTTACTTCACAGGGGTAGCATGCTCTCGTTCAGTCAGCCATAACTGGATAGATGTCATAAGTAATTCGCAATTGTATTTTTTGGTCACCCATACGGAGAAATGAACTTTCAACGTTCAGGAGAATATCACTTTTACAATTGATTTTTCCAAATACTCTAACGGTAATGGTCCGCAAGAACTGGTAGCACAACGGTTAGAGTACTTGGAAAAAGTACACCTGAAGAAAGTCAGAGGTTATATCGACCAAAACATTGTGAGAATGACACTCAAGATGAGAATAGTAGTCCAAATAATCAATCCTCATCTCAAAAATTGGGAAATGAAGGACATAGCTACAAAATTGTTCTCTCATTTTATTAATATAAAAAAAAAGAAATTGAAAAATCAATGAAGGTAAATGCATAAGGGAGGTAAATTTTATTGGCTTTAAAAAATTTTTGATTATTAGTGTGGGATATGATTTCGATATTTTTGATTATTAGTGTGGGATAAATTTCGAAATTTTTTATTAGTGTGGGATAAATTTCGAAATTTTTGATTATTAGTGTGGGATAAATTTTGAAATTTTTGATTATTAGTGTTGGATAAATTTCGAAATTTTTGATTATTAGTGTGGGATAAATTTTGAAATTTTTGATTATTAGTGTAGGATAAATTTCAAAATTTTTGATTATAAGTGTGGGATAAATTTCAAAATTTTTGATTATTAGTGTTGGATAAATTTTGAAATTTTTGATTATTAGTGTGGGATAAATTTTGAAATTTTTGATTATTAGTGTGGGATAAATTTTGAAATTTTTGATTATTAGTGTGGGATAAATTTTGAAATTTTTGATTATTAGTGTGGGATAAATTTTGAAATTTTTGATTATTAGTGTGGGATAAATTTTGAAATTTTTGATTATTAGTGTGGGATAAATTTTGAAATATTTGATTATTAGTGTGGGATAAATTTCGAAATTTTTGATTATTAGTGTGGGATAAATTTTGAAATTTTTGATTATTAGTGTGGGATAAATTTTGAAATTTTTGATTATTAGTGTGGGATAAATTTTGAAATTTTTGATTATTAGTGTGGGATAAATTTTGAAATTTTTGATTATTAGTGTGGGATAAATTTTGAAATTTTTGATTATTAGTGTGGGATAAATTTCGAAATTTTTGATTATTAGTGTGGGATAAATTTTGAAATTTTTGATTATTAGTGTTGGATAAATTTCGAAAAACGTTCTTTATAAATTGTTTTTTTAACTTCCAATTCACAGTTTAGATTAGTTTGATCTTCCATCAATATAAAAACATTAAAACTCAGACCACAGGGCTAAAGATACCAAAAGTAATCAATTCTTCGATCTACTTTTTATCCAATGTAACACATTTTGATACTTTCTGATCAGACAAAGTCTCAAAGTGTGTTACACTTTCAAAACACAGACCAAAGAAGCGGTTATATTTTTCTTTTTCCTTTTCTTCCTATTGTTTTCTTTTACAAGGGAATCACCACTTATCAAGGCCCAAAGGCCAGTCAAGGATAAGGGTTAATGAGTGTAAGGTAGTCACTAAGACAACAGCTGAGTGATTGTTGGTAGTGGAGTTGAGTATAATTTGAGGGGAGTCATTAACAACTTGTTTACATTGGACTTGAAGACAACGATGTTGTAGTCAGCTAGAAAGCATACCAGTGGAACCAAGTTCTACAGGTGGCAGTTCTAGAAAAGAAGCTTTGTTCATGGAATCTGCATTCAGATTTATGAACAGATAGAGAGTCGGGAAATTGTTGGTAATGATTGTAGCTAAACGAGTGCTTTTTAAGCTTGTGAGCTGAGTTTTCAGTGTTTCTGTAAATGTGAAGGTATTGATGAAAGATTAAGCTAATGTATAGAGTTTAATTGAACATTTTAAAAAATACTAGCAAGAAGACCCGATGTTGCCCAGGAGTGAGTGATGATCAGCCAATGTTTTACACTCCCATATTTTATTGCCATCGAGATCAGTGAAATCGCCTGTTTTTCAATTAAATTGTTTGATTGTTTGCTCTAATTGAGGAACCCATAGCAGTCACTTAGTCCACAATACATTGTAGTCTACATTGCACTGTAGAGAACCTACTGTTGATTTTATGAAATTATTATATGCAGGATGTTCCAAAAGTCTTGGGTACACATTTCAAGTCTGCTTAACTATGAATGTTAGTAAGATGAAAGTGGTACCATTTTAAAGCTAAATGCATTAAGTTTTTTGTAAATCTATTGATTTGTTCATTTCTTTTCAGATCTAGTGATGGTGTTCACTCAACCAGAAAAATGTTTTGTTTGCTTGAATTTGCAAAAACTAAATCATGGACACTTGTCCAATGTGCATTTCGCAAAATATTTGGAAAAAAGCCACCAGAAAGGAAATCCATAGTGAGATGGCATGGTAAATTCATAACAAGTGGGTGCGTATGCCCAGCTAAGAGAATGGGACACCCTTCAACTTCAGCTGTGGTTTAACAAGTTCAAACTGCCTTTCAGTGGAGCCCCTGTAAATTGATCAGAATAGCCAGTAGGGAACTTCAGCATCGTACAACAACTGTTTGGCATATATTAAGAAGATGACTGTACATGATGCTTTACAAGCTTTAGTTAGTCCAACAATTGAAGGACATTGATTAATCAGTTCATCGTGACTTTTGCATTTCAATGCAACAGAAGATGGAAGATGGCGGGTTTCACGACCAGCTTGTTTTTAGTGATTAGGCTACTTTCCACGTAAATGGCAAAGTTAACAAGCATAACACTTGCATATGGGGTACTGAGAAGCCACATCAAATTCTTGAGCAGTAGCGAAATTCCCCAAAGAAAGTGTTTTGTCACGGCCACCGAGAGTAAGAAGAAGGCCTGTTAACTGAAAAATGTCTGCAGGCAATGTAGGTAAGATTTGTCAGACTGTCAGTACTATATGAGGGCCAGAAATATATATATTGAAAAAAGATGAATAAAACATTTTTAAAAGGAAAAAGGAACACAGTTCGATTACTACTGAAACTGAACTTTATGATGTTGCCCGGGATTGAATGATGATCAATGAATGTTTCATACTGTTATATTTTATTGTTATCGAAATCGGTGAAATTGTCTATTTTTCAATTAAATCTAGTTGGGGGGTCCATCATGGTGCATCAAGAAGAAGCTGTGCTGATTTGGTCCACACTACAGTGTGGACCAAGTCACCACAGCTTCTTCTTATTGGACAATAGAAAACGTATTGTGGATTTATTCAGTTTTATCAGTATTAAATTGTATATTGCTTTAAAATTACTTAATTTTACATAGATAATGTTTATATTTTATATTGATAAAATATAAACATTATCTATGTAAAATTAAGTAATTTTAAAGCAATATACAATTTAATACTGATAAAACTGAATTATGAATTTTATCTAGTTTATTATTTATAACACCTTTTCCTGAACTTACTGTGTTAAAGTGAGAGTCGGGCGCCATTTTGAATTTTCCAATACATCGGTAAACACTGTATGGTTTTCGAGCCGAATAAACATGTTACATTGAATAAAAATCCGAAAAATATATCCAGTTTGGTAGAAAAGTAACTTATCTTGCTTTTGATAACATTTATTTGTTATATATTTGTTTTTTGACAACTTCTTCGAATCCATGTGTACAGTAAAACAAACACAAAAATTGTTTGTTTTGCATTAAAAAAAAAAAATAAATCAAATGAAATATTCGACTTTCTCCAATAAAAATAAAAGTTCAAACACGAATTCACTTACGATATTTTGATTAAAATTATCCCAAATGTGCAATTATAATAATTATTTTCCGAATGGAGAATTGTTTTTTTTCTTTAGAACATACATGGACAATCGGTAACACATATTGGTAGCCATATTTTTTATGCCTGTTAACATGGCCATGTGGTTGAATACCGGATGCTGTCTATACCTACAACTTAATCAGGAAGTGACGTTATGCTGTCATATGCATCGGCCTTCTTTCTCGGTAGCCACGGTTTTGTGCTATGCCCAAGAAAGCTGTCTACGAACCATTTTTCTTTGAAAGAGCAACAGTCGCTGGTGAGACTTACCTCAACATGCTGGAAAATTGGTTAATGGATAAATTGTATAAAGAATCTGATGATTTCATTTTCCAACAGGATGGGGCACCACCACACTGGAACGTCGGGGTTAGACAGTTTCTGAACACAATTCTGCCAGACAGTTGGATTAGACGATCTGGGCAAGAAGCCTTCCAGATCTCAGAACCTGCAATTTAAAAAAAATCTTTTGTGGGGATTTGTGAAAGAACTGTACACACCCCATTCCAAGAGATGTGGATGAGCTGAAGGCCCAAATAACAAAAGCTGTTGCAACCATTGACAACGCAATGCTGGGACGCGTTTGGCAAGGATTGGATTATTGGCTTGATGTGTGTCATGTGACCAATGGTGTTCACATTGAACATCTTTGAACATTCCGTGAAAAACTTCAGATTACAAGCTTTCTGAATATACCAGATGCGTTTTTATATTTTTTAATATTTCTCGAGATACTCAATGTCAAAATGTGCCCTAGACTTTTGGAACATACTGTATAAAGGTTTGAATTAAAGTTTAAAATGCAAAAGTCAAGTATTATGCTTCAACTGTGCTCTAAGTAGAAACAGTCATTTTGAACGCTGGCCATGTCATATCAAAGAACCTACTGTTGATTTTGTATGTGGTGCCTCTCGGCTTGTGTGTTAATAAAACTTCTCCAGTGCACATGTGATGTTAGGCTATCTAAGGTGTTAACTTTTGTCAAAATCGCCTGTTCCTTCTTTCATCGGATTATATTGATTATCGATTGATACTTATCAAAGACATTCCAATGCAAAACTTATTGAAAAACACTGACAGGCACATACAGTACTTTCATGTGAAATTTCATAAAAATCGGCCCAGCCATTTTCAAGTCCGTAGGGAACCAACTCACAGACACAAAGTTTGTTTTATATAACACTAGCAGAGAGACCTGATGTTGCCCGAGATTGAATGATGATCAATGAATGTTTCATACTGTTATATTTTATTGTCGTCGAAATCGGTGAAATTGTCTATTTTTCAATTAAATCTAGTTGGGGGGTCCATCGAGAAAAAGCTGTGATGACTTGGTCCACGCTACAGTGTGGACCAAGTCACCACAGCTTCTTCTTATTGGACAGTAGAAAACCTATTGTGGATTTTATAAAAAAAATTTGGCGCATCTACAGAATTGGGACAAGATTTTGTAGTCAATAAATGGAATTTTAAGATAAAAAAAAATGGTTTCAACTGATTTTTTTTGTCAATTCTAATAAGTTACAATGGTAGCTTCCAAATTATGCAGTCGAAATTACCTGAATATTACTGAATTATTAAAAAAAACAACTTTAATCATGTTAGCAGGTGAAAAATTGCTGTCGTCTTGTTTAAATCGAAATGGAAAATTAACTCTCTTTTGAACTCTTTTGTGTCTTACAATCATTTTCATCAAATTCTATCTTTTATTTTCTTTAATAATTTTCTACCTTTTCAATTTTTGGATATAATTATCTTAAAAATAGGAGGAATACGTAGATACCATTGTTTTCATGTGAAATTCAGTTTTACAATTTCCGAAATTTCGTCCCAATAGTGTAGAAGTGCAAAAAATTTTATATATAATGGCTTTAATGGAAGTTTAAAATGTAAAAGTTAAGTATCATGGTGCAATCGTGCTCTAAACAGAAACATTTCAAATGCACCCCATATGCTTTATTGGCAATATGCCTTGTTTGGGGTTTAAAAAAGAAATATTACTTGTTGTGCAGGTTAAAAGAATGAATTTACCAACTCTTTGTTGGTTTTAAACTTAGGGTCCAGTGTTAGGATTGCAAATAGGTCATTTTTATGATGGAGAACATGTTAGTTTTAATGGTGTTTTGCTCTAAATCTGTTCCAGTTCGTCATAGTAAATGAGTTGTAGATCTGGAAGGAGAGACTCTTTGTCTTTTAAAATTCAATGTCGCTTTATTTATTCTCTCTTTGTCCTTTTCCAGGTTTTTTGCAGTCGATACGTGAATGAACACATGGTTGAACATAATAAAGCAGAGCAGGATCATCATCTCACCCTCAGCTATGCAGACATGTCCATTTGGTGCTACGACTGCGGCCAGTACTTAGATAATCCGGTAAGGTTTCTGCAGTGTTTTTTTTGTTTTTTTTGGGGGGGGGGTAGAGATTCAGTGAAATGCCCCAAAATCATATCTGTAGAGAGATATCTTTATAAACACACACACACACATATGTATGGAAAAAGAAAAAAGAAAATAATTTGTATATTCATAAACGTTCTGTCTATATTTCTAGACTTCTTTACAACTAGCCTGAGTGGCCGGCGTTGCTTGGGTGTTTGTAGGTGTGTGTTGAGCAAAAATAAAGTTATAGTAGGCAGGCAGGCTCGAACCCGTACTGTGAAGGAGGAAAAGAAAATGAAAAGAAAAAATGTGTCACATTAGCTGTTGTGCCCATCGCCAAACCGGAAGTGACAAATGTTTAAATTAAGGCTAGACAATTGAAAGAGGCGATGACTTTCGAAAATATTGACGAAAAAAGCGACCCCTCCCTGTAGAAAAGTACCCAGTTGAGGTGAAGGAATTAATGTTTTTGGCCAATTTTCCATATTTGTCATTCGAAGGGTCGAGCTTTAAAATTGATACTGATCTTGTGAAAATACGGCCTGGGTGTTTGGAGGTGTATGTTGAGCAAAAAAAAAAAAAAAAAAAAGTGGTAGTAGGAAGGCAGGCTCGAACCCATACCACAAAGGAGGAAAAGAACGGGGAAAAAAACCTGACACCTTTGCTGTTACGACCACCGCAAAGGAGGAAGTGACGTAGGTTTTAATTAAGGCTAGACAATCGAAGGGAGAGGATGACTTTCAAAAATATTGGTGAAAAAAGCGACCCCCACCCCTGTAGACAAGTGCCCAGTTGAAGGTGAAGAAATTAATGTTTTAGCCAATTTTTCGATATTTGTCATCTGAAGGGTCGAACTTCAAAACGATACTGATCTTGTAAAAGTCCGTTGCCTCTGTCGAAAGTTTTAGACAGACATGTAAACATACATACATAGATTTATGTATTTGTAGCTCAAATTTTCGACCGAAACCGATTAAAAAGCTTGCCCTATCTCTGAATGCCCTTTATATAAAATTTCAAATGTTTAGACCAGAAATTGTCTGAGTAATTTGGTAGAGACCGAGGCGGTCAAATTTTTTTTAACTTTGACCCCTATTATGACTCTTAACATTGTTTTGGGCTCAAATCAAGTTATTAAGTTAGATCCATGTCCAAGGAACCTATATCTAAAATTTCAAGTGTTTAGACCCCAAATTGTCGGAGGAGTTTGGTAGAGTTCTCAAAGGTCAAATCGTTGAACTTTGACCCCTTAATAGCCAAATTTCTAGCCGAAAATGAATTACAAAGATTTTCCCAAATCTCAGTACCCTGTATATCAAATTTCGCGTCTGTAGACTTAAAATTGACAGAGTTATTGCGTTGGAAAATGTACACAGACACACAGACATGTTCACTTTTATATATATATATATATATATATATATAGATTAGTCCAGTTATATCATATTATTTAATTTTCATTAGCAGCCCTTCATATCAGACTTTGTCAAAGACCTAGAATATATTGAAGGCTACAGCCCTGGTTTCACCCGCCTTATCCAGTGCATGGTATATGCGTTCAGAAATGACTGTTGAAATATCTGCAGTAAAACGAAATTGTCCAAGTCCGTACTGTTTGTCAGAAAGAAGATTAGCTTTTGAAAGGTGGTGAACTAGTGCTTTTTTTTTTACAAGGTAGTCACCACTTATCAAGGCCTGGAAGCCACTCAGGGATAAGGGTTGTTGCGTGTACAGTACATTAGTATTGGAGATTAGATAAAGTGTCTTACTTAAGGCGGTTGATCAGGAATTTGTTTATGTTGGTCTTGAAGACATCCAGGTTGTAGTCAGGTGGGAAACAGGCAAATGGAACAGAGTTCCACAGGCATGCACTTCTAAAAAAGAAGCTTTGTTCATGGAATCTACGTTTAGGTTTTGGCACAGATAAAGAATGAGGAAAATTTTTGACAGTAGTTTCAGCTAGATGGGTATTTATCGTGAAAGATTGGTGAGGGGGGACCAGAGATTGGAGCTCAGATGAGCACTTGCCATAGAAATACCGATAAAACAAAGACAGGCTCGCAACGTCTCTCCTGTGTGAGAGAGGTTGCATGGAAGAGAAAAGGGCATCCCCCAGTAAGCCACAAAGCCTATTTTGTACTCTGTCAAGGCAGCAGGCTGTTTTTTGCAGCTCCTTCCCAGATGTGGCAGCAGTACTCCATCCTTGGACGTACTTGGCTTTTATATAGATAGAGAATTGCATCAGCAGTGAGATATCTTCTGGAGCGGTAGAGGGATCCTACCATTTTTCCAGTGACCTTGGCAACTGACTTGATGTACGTGTTCCATTTCAGATCAGGAGTAAAGGTCAAGCCCAGAAGCTTATCAAAACATGAAGCTTCCCCTAGACGAGAGTCATCCATTTCAATTGATGCCAGATGGAGAGCTTGGTTTTAGACGCATTAAAAGTAACCAGCCACCTCTTCCCCCACTGTACCACGCGCTCGAGATCAGAGGAGAGAGAATCAGAGAGAACTTTGTCATTTACGGCCTTTGATGTGTTGCCATAGATGGTTGTGTCATCAGCATAGATGTCAGCGAATGATTTAAGTATGTGTTTTAGGAGATCATTGATTTAGATCAGGAAGAGAGTTGGGCCCAGGATGGATCCCTGAGCGACTTCAGCGTTAATACTAAAGGCCTCTAATTTCTGCCCGTTAACCGCTACTCTTATGAGCCTATCAGAGAAATGGTTTAATGATTGAGAAAACATTTCCAGTTATACCGTAGCTGGAAATCTTGTGAAGTAGGCCCTTATGAAGGCCTTTGATATCTCAAGAGCAATTGCCCTAGAAAGGAAGCCTTTGTTAAGAGATTCACTAATCCTATGGGATATAACCGTTAGCACATCTGCTGTAGATCTGGCAGAACGGAAACCATATTGCGTGTCACTAAGAAGGTTATTTCTGCTGAGATGATTGACTACTTCTCTATTTAATATGGATTCCAGCAACTTACTCATGACACACAGGAGACTTATTGGTCTGTGCTGAGAGGGAGACGACTTATCACCTGAATTCTTAAATACAGGGCATACTGATAAGGTTTTCCAGGGTGTTGGGAAGCACTTCTTCTTAAGGCAACGCTTAAGCAGTTTTGTAAGTATGGGAGCAAGTTCTGGTTGAAGCTTTTTCAACACTATAATTGGAATGTCGTCTGGCCAGTTGCTTTACTGGAATCATGGTTCTTGATTAGCTTGGCAACCTCATGCACAGATATTTGCACGTTGCATAGCGTGTTGTCTGTTATAGGAGGAAATACAGGGAGTTGATGGCCTTAGTCGCATAGGGTAGAATTAGCTACAAAGTTCTTGACAAATAGTTTGGCCTTGTTTGATGCTGAAGAGATGACCTCAGGTCCATTGATGATGGTTGGAATAGAACGCACGCTTCTGTTCAGGATCCTGTTTGCTTTTTGCCAAAATTGGTGGGAACCAAGCCACTGCTCAGCTACTTTGGATTTGACGGACTTGCATTTTTTTATTACTCTTTACAGTGGTTGCTGGCAGTCCTGAAAGCAGCTTTAGTCTCAGTACATCTATTACGTTGGTAGCTATGGAAAAAGTGATTTTTGTGCACGATGGCAGCAGCACATTCTGGGGAGAACCATGGCTGGCTGTTAGGTTTTTGTTGGAATTTTTTGGATGGTATGAATCGGTCTATGCCTACAATTAACCATTCGGTCAGGTCTGATACTATGGAGAATACATCCTTTTTAAACATGGAATGCAGGGGTAGATCAGATAAAAATGTACAAAAGCTATCCCTGTCAGCCGTACAGTATCAATATACAGTACAGTGGAGAGGTATGTCTGAAGACTTATTGCATTTCGTTTTTATCTTAACTGATACAACCGAGTGGTCGGAAGATCCCAGAGGAGACAGAACGGAACATGAACATAGCTCAGAGGAAGTTGTGAGAAAAAGGTCTAGAAGGCTAGCATACTGACCAGAAGTATTGGGCACACGGGTGGGTTCATGAACAATCTGGGTGAGGTCATAGGCAATGGCGAAATCATGCAGAACCTCCCCTCATCATCTTTCCTGTTCGAGTGAGTCAGCCACTCCACATTGTGGACGTTAAAGTCACCACAAATGTGGCTGTTAGCTGAAGGATAAGCAGACAGGATGGGGTAAATTTTCTCAGATATAACTCCGCTGTTGTTGGGGCGATAGAGGGCAAATATAAATGCAGTGGTGTAAGCAAGTGCAACCCGGAAGTGCATATAAGGTAAATTGCTTGATTGATTAGTGTCTTAAAGATTTTAGCAAATAGGGAGAGACTGATATGGCAATAATTGAGAGGGTCGATCCTTTTGCCAGAATTATTGTACACTGGTACCACAGAGGCCATCTTCCAGCTATTATTAGGGAAGCAGAATTCAGCAAGGCATTTGTTGTAGAGTTTGGAAAGTATGGGGACTATCACAGCTGAGCCTGGTGCTACCAGATCAGGCTGTCTACTGACTTCCTGAGATGAAACGCACCTACATAGATGTCTTTGTTTTTTTATTCCCTTTTGCAAAACTTAGTCATGTTCTGCGAAAACAAAAACAAAAACAACATTCTCCTCCCCTTCCCCTCCCTCGTTTTCTTTTTCCTTCACCTCCTCACCCCTTTTTTTTTTTTTTTTTTTTTTTTTTTTTTTGCCTAGTTGGTAGGGCGATAGAACATACCAACTGCCCCCCTGCAGAGGGTAAAAATCCTTCAATGGGACCACCAGTTGACCGTTGGTGGCAACCCGTAATGCATTAAGAACGGGATCCTGGTGGTTGAGTGGAACATGCCTAGGAAATAATAACATGATACTACAACACACCACTTTGGCCCTTACTAGGCTAGACGGGAGGTTGGATAGGCCCGATCCAATCAATCGGTTGGTCATGACAAGCACTAATTCAGACAATCCAAACAAAAACACACTAACACTCAACATAAACAATAAACTGAGTTAATAAGCGATGGCTGAAGGGTCAATCAAGCTGGGAAAAAGGTAACCATCAGGAATAATAAAAATACAGGGAAATCCCATACTTGGGTGGGCATAACCATATATTGTGAATGCTTGGAAACCTCCCCATGTTTGAGTATACCAGCTATGTAGCCCTGGAGAACCGAGGCGAATGGGATTTACCCCCTCATAGTTCTTCCCCATAAGGGGCTCCGAGGAGGGTGGGGAGCATGGCTGATGAATTTTTCAAAAATTATTATGAATGCCAAAAAATCCAAGAGACCACACACAGAAATAGACTCTGACAGCGACAATGAAGATACAAACTTTCCAAGATTCATCGTGCTAGAAGCAACGTCTAATATACCGTTAACTAAAATGTCACCCTTCATTATCCAAAAGGTAATATCAAGCAAAATAACACCTAAAAATGTCAAAAAATTAAGGAATGGTACCATATTGGTAGAAGTACAAAATAAAAAACAGGCCAAAACTCTACTTCAACTACAAAAATTGCATGAAACAAACATCAAAGCTTATCCACACCAAACACTAAACTACTCCAAAGGAGTCATAAAAAACCAGGAAATCTCCGTCTGCACAACAGAAGAAATCAAAACAGAACTAAAAAACCAAGGGGTCACAGATGTAAAAAGAATCACATTTAAAAAAAAAGGAGAGGTAATATATACAAACACTTATATATTAACATTCAATTATCCTCAAATACCAGAGACCATCAATATAGGTTATGAAAGAACGAAAATAGAACAATACATTCCAAAACCTTTACAATGCTACAACTGCCAAAAGTTTGGACATAATAAAGACCAATGTCTAAGATTCTTCACATGTGGAAACTGCAGTGAAAAAAACCCAGACCACGATGAAGAAGACTGTCCAAATAAAACCAAATGCACAAACTGTCAAGAAGAGCACCACTCTCACTCAAAACAGTGCAAAATATATAAGCAAGAGAAGGAAATAATAACAATCAAATATCAAAAAAATATAACCTTCCAAGAAGCCCGCAAAGAAGTCACAAATCGCACCAAAAACTCATATGCCACAATAACCCAACAAGCAAACAAAATGTACAACTACAATGAACTAAACCTTGCTCCAGAAATTGCAAACCTAGCAAAAGAACTAAAGAACATACTTGAAGAATTAAAATCTTTTTTATCAGAACTGAAAATAAATTCTAACAGCCAAATAAAAGTCAGAAACGAACAACCCAGTATAAAAGAAAACGAAACAAAGGAAATCAGAAAAACTTCCATCAATATTGAGGAATCAATCTCTAAAGAAATGAAACCTCCTCAATTATCAAAACGTGAAAGATCCAAGTCACTAACAAGGACAAAAACAGATGTTAAAAATAAACACACAACAACAGAAAAAATGGAAATAGAACAGAACAACAAAAAAACTACCCCCCAAAAACAAAATGACAAACAAAAAACAGAATTAGTATTAATTGAAAATGAAAATAAATTTGAACTAGTTGAAACTGGTAGCCAAAAAAGACAGTCAAGACAAAGTAAATCTAAAAGTCCCAGACCAAAACCCAAAAAAAGCCTCTCACCAGAAACAAGAAACAGACCATCCACTTCCAAAAGAAACACCCAAACTAACATCGAAACTATGGACGTAGACATAAACACCAACAGTCCAAAACCAAAAGAAAATATAAACCATGACTAACAAAATCCTACAGTGGAACATAAGAGGATTAAAAATTAATATCGAAGAAATGCAAATACTTATCAAATCCTTATGTCCTGCAATAATTTGCCTACAGGAAACACACTTAAAAGAAAATGACAAAATTAACATAAAACACTACTCAATATACAACCACATAAACAAATTATCATGCAAAGCCACCGGTGGATCATCAATACTGATAAACGAAAACATTCCACACAGCAAAGTAAACTTAAAAACAAATATGCAAGCTGTTGCAATAACTGCAACACTACACAAAACAGTAACCCTATGCTCACTCTATATACCACCAAATGAAACAATAAACGAAACAGAATTAAACAATATAATCAAACAACTACCTAAACCTTTTCTACTGTTGGGAGACTTCAATAGTCACAATATATGGTGGGGCAGTAAAAAAAACAACAAAAGAGGCCAAACCATAGAAAAAATAATTAACCAAAATGATCTATGCCTACTCAACAACAAAGAGAATACATATATGCACCCACCAACGGGAACCCTATCAGCAATCGATATAACACTATGTGACCCAACTATATACATGGATTATAGCTGGAGAACACATAAGGATACATGCGGAAGTGACCACTTCCCAATCATAATAGAAAACGAGAATCCCAAGCCAGAAGACAAAACACCCCGCTGGAATTTACAAAAGGCAAATTGGGAAAATTTCCAAAATACATGTCAATACAGATTAATACCTGAAGCGAATCCTGACTTAGAACACATCACATATTTCAGCAACACCCTACTCACAATAGCCGAGGAGAACATACCAAAAAGTTCCACTACTACAAAATATAACAAACCCTGGTACAATAAAGAATGCAAAGAAGCTATAAGAGCCAGACGTGCAAACCTAAGGAAATTCAAAAACAGTCCAACGAAAGAAAATTTGGACACCTATAAAAACAGCAAAGCCAAAGCACGGAAAACTATCAAAGAATCAAAACGGAACTCGTGGAAAGACTATGTAACAAAAATTAATCAAAACACAAAACCCAAAAAAGTATGGGAGATGGTCAGAAAAATAGCAGGAAAAAATACAAAGAACCCTATTAAACACCTTATATGCGACAACACAAAGATTACCGACAAACAAAATATCGCAAATAAATTAGCAGAACAATTCTCAATGAACTCATCATCAAAAAACCAAAATAAAAAATTCCAAGCTATAAAGAAAAATGAAGAAAAAATAAAAATAAACTTCAAATCAAAAAATGAAGAAAACTACAATCAATTATTCAACAGTGCAGAACTAGAGGAGGCAATAAACAAATCTCCCGATACAGCAGTCGGCCCCGACGAGATCCATTATCAATTCCTCAAAAAACTACCAAAACCATCACTGGACTACTTATTACAAATTTACAATGAGATATGGATAACTAACAACATTCCAAAAAACTGGAAGCAGGCAACAGTAATCCCAATACCCAAACCAAAAAAAGACCATACAAACCCAACAAACTACCGACCCATTGCACTAACTAGTTGTTTGTGCAAAACTTTTGAGAGAATGATTAACGAAAGGTTAAATTGGTACTTGGAAAGCAAAAATCTAATTACAGAAAGCCAGTCGGGTTTCAGGAAAAATAGAAGCCCCACCGATCACTTAATAAAACTGGAAACACGCATAAGAGAAGCATTTGCAAAAAAAGAACATCTAATAGCAATTTTTTTTGACATGCAAAAGGCGTATGACACCGCTTGGAAATACGGAATCCAAAAAGACCTGTATGAACTAGGACTTAGGGGTAGAATGCCAGAAATTATCAGAAATTTCTTAACAAATAGAAACTTCCAAGTACGGATGGACAACACTTATTCAGTCCAAAAAGATCAAGAAATGGGGGTCCCCCAAGGCAGTATCCTGTCTGTCACCCTCTTCAACATTAAAATAAACAATATCATAAAAAACATAGACCCAGGAATTGAAAACGCCCTATACGTGGACGACCTACTTATATACTACCAATCTAAATATATACAAACAGCCGAACGCAAACTACAACTCTGTCTGAATAAAATAAACAAATGGGCCATAGAAAATGGATTTACATTCTCAGAGGAAAAAACTAAATGCATCCACTTTTGCAAATTACGAAAATTCCACCACGACCCCAACCTGAAACTGGATAACAAGAACATCCCACTCACCGACCAACATAAATATTTAGGTATTATATTCGATAAAAAATTGAACTTTATACCGCATATAAAATATTTAAAAGCAAAATGCCAAAAGACAATGCAATTGATCAAAGTCCTAGCACACACCGATTGGGGTGCAGACAAAGTCACATTATTGAAATTATACCAAACTCTAATCAGATCTAAAATGGACTATGGATGCTTCATCTATGGAGCAGCAAGGAAGTCCTACATAAAAGAACTAAATACAATCCATCATCAAGGATTAAGATTAGCCTTGGGAGCATTTAGAACCTCTCCAGTAGAAAGCCTCTATATAGAGGCCCATGAGCCTCCACTGATTCTAAGACGACAGAAGTTAGCGCTACAATATTACCTAAAGCTGGTATCGTGTCCAACAAATCCTGCATACCAATGTACCCTCCACCCACAATACACACATCTCTTCAACAAGAAAGAAAATATCATCAAGCCCTACAGCCTCCGGATAAAAAACCTTCTCACAGAAGCCCAAATGGACATTACAAAAATACATAAATATAACAAATCAAAAACTCCACCCTGGATGATCAAACAACCACACATAATATTAAAATTAAATAAATATCCCAAAACGAAAACCCACCCATCAACCTTCCATGAAGAACTACTTATCATCCAGAATACATACAAAGAATATACACAAATTTACACTGACGGATCAAAAGATGGAGATAAAGTAGGATGCGCAGCCATCCACAAAAAAATAAAACTAAAGAAAAGGCTCCCAAACGAATCTTCTATTTTCAGCGCAGAAGCAACAGCCATAGATTCGGCACTGAATATAATAACCAATGATGACCATCAAAAATATATCATATTTACTGACTCACTTTCAATACTCATATCTCTAAAAGAAAAAAAAATGACAAACCCACTTATTACAAAATTGCTAAACAAAATAGATGCCATAACCATGAAAAAAAAACATTATCTTTTGCTGGATACCAAGCCATATCGGCATATACATGAATGAACAAGCAGATAAGGCAGCAAAGGAAACTCTGCAACAAAACCACATAAGTGGAAAAATCCCCTATACAGACCTAAAGACTAAAATAAACACATTTTTGAAGAGAAAATGGCAAGAAAACTGGAGCTCATGCACCAAAAACAAACTATTCCAAATAACACCAAATATTGGAACGAGAAACACCAAAAAGTTAACAAGAAAGGAAGAGGTAGTAATGACCAGACTGCGAATAGGTCACACTCACATCACCCACTCACATCTACTAAAAGGGGAGGAGACACCAAACTGTATAACGTGTCAAGAACCCTACACAATACACCATATACTGACAAACTGCATTGACCTTGAACAAATCCGAACAAAGTATTACCAAGAAAAAAATCTGAAAACAATATTAAACAAGATTGATCCCCAAAAAATTATCAATTTTCTGAAAGAAACTAAAATATACTCAAAAATATAAGGAAAGACCCCCCCCCCCCAAAAAAAAAGAAAAAACCTTAAGAAGAACAAACCAATATTTAACACAACATAACGAACCTTTCGGCATTAAATGACCCCAAAGTGGTTGATATGCCGTAAAACAGAACAAACAAACAAACAAACAAACACAGCTGAGCATTTCTTAATTAGTATAGCAGGAATGAGATCAGGCCTTGGAGGTGTCTTGAGTTTTTTATGATATTGCAGACATGAGACCCCTTCTCATTTTCAGATTATCAATTGTGACTTCCGTCCACATAGGAAAATTTAGGAGGGAGTTGTTTGTTGGCTCTAGGGTGAAGTTGGAGGCAAATCGCTGAGCAAGCAGTTCCGCCTTTTCAGTTGCCATGCATGCAACTTTTTAATTGTTGGATCGTGTGTGTAATTACGGATTTCCCTTTATTCATTACACTGTTATAAATTTTCCAGAAATCACAAGTTCCTATCTTCTGCAATTTTATGCATTCTCTGGTTATTTCAGCATGTCTGTTTTTGGCTGTGGCTAATTGTCTCTTACAATGAATTCTAGCTTTTTTGGTGAAAATATTGAATAGTGATTAATTCAGTAATAATATCGCTAGTTCAAGAAATTAAGTTTTTGCAAGTGTTTCATGAACACAGAATTATGGGCTTTTTTCATAATGAAATTTTTTTTTTTAATTTTTAATTTTTAACATCTATGATGATTTTTTTTCATAAAAAGGAAAAATAAGTACATGTGTTCTTTTTTGTTTATTTTTTTACTAGTTAAAAAGTATAACTTTAGTAAAGAAAATAATGAGTTCATTGTATTTTCTGATTGTTAATAAATACTGAAAATTTTATAAAATTGCCTGATTTCCTGTTTATACATTTTGCATGTACCTAATACTCAGCATATCTTCTAGATAGAAAATGTCTACTACCTCTAGGGTATTATGATCTAGTGTTACATCTTTTGGGAACAACTATTAATAGGACATGCCTGTCCTATACAACTTATACTTGAATTTTTTTTTCTTTTTGTTGTTTGTTTTTACAAGGTAGTCACCACTTATCAAGGCCCGGAAGCCACTCGGGGATAAGGATTATTGCGTGTACCGTACTTTAGTATTGGAGATTTGATAAAGTGTCTTACTTAAGGGGGCGGGTCATCAGGAATTTGTTTACATTTGACTTGAAGACATCCAGGTTGTAGTCAGGTGGGAAACAGGCAAATGGAACAGAGTTCCACAGGCATGTACTTCTAAGAAACGAGCTTTGTTCATGGAATCTACATTTTGGTTTTGGCACAGATAAAGAGTGGGGAAAATTTTTGACAGTAGTTTCAGCTAGATGGGTGTTTATCGTAAAAGATTGGCAAGAGGGGACCAGAGATTGGGGCTCAGACGAGTACTTTCCATGGAAGTAACAATAAAACAAAGACAGGCTCGCAACGTCTCTCCTGTGGGAGAGAGGTTGCAGGGAAGAGAAAAGGGCATCCCCCATTAAGCCACAAAGCCTATTTTGTACTCTGTCAAGGCAGGATAGGCTGTTTTGAGCAGCTCCTGCCCAGATGTGGCAGCAGTACTCCATCTTTGGAGTTAACCTAACCTTCAGGTCATTGCTCTTTTTATGGGTCTACAATATGCACGGATTATACTGTATAGCATTGCTTCTATCACTCTTCTGGCACACAGAGCAAGGGTACTTATCAGAGTCCTTTAAAGATTGTAGAGAAGAACCACACTCCATCACTTTGCTTTTAAGCAAGTTCCCCTATGAATCCTTGACCTTCAGACTATTTTTCCATATTTCCAGTTTATCCTTCAACTGTTGAAAAGATTCAGCAATAATAACTAAGTCATCAACTTAAAGTAATTCCTATGGACAACCCAACCGAAACTATCTTAACAGTGCTTTTATGACTATGATGAAAAGTAATTACACTTTTATTTCTCTCTGTTTCTTTTTTATTATTCCTTTTTTTACTCTGTTTTTATTTTTTCTCTCATTTTCTCTTGTTGCTACGAGATCAGGCTGTCTGGAGATACTGGCTTTCTAACATAAAATGCACCAAATATTAATGTTTTTGTTTTTTTTTCTTTTCTTTCCCTTTGCAAAACAAAATCATGTTCTGCAAAGCGAAACACAGAAAACAACTTTCCTCTACAAAATAATCAAACCAAACACCATGAATAAATATTTGAAGATATATATATAAAAAACTTGAAGCATAATTTTTTTTTTCCAAAATTACTGGATTTAGCATTAAATAACCCAGAAAAAGGTTGATATGCCATAAAACAAAACAAAACCTTTCTCTTTCTTCCTTTTCTCTTTGTATCCCCTTCTCCATCTTTTTGGTTTTCATTTCATTCTCGATTTGTCTTTTCTTTTTCAGATCCTTTATCCCGCCCGTGATGCCGCCTGTAAACACAAATTCAAAGAGTAAAAATATTAATTCGAAACTGAACAACAAACATTCGTCATTCATTCGTTTCGAACAACTAATTCCATTTCCTCTCCAGTTGTAGTTACATTGAACTTCAAATGTTAAATATCCGTGTAAAATCCGACAATTGCCACCAACGGCGTCAACTCAAATAAATAAATATGACTCAACTGACGCCTCAATTGTTTCCGTCTAAAAAATTGTTTCCATCTAAAAATTATAAGCTAAAAATGACAGCAATTCTTTCGGACCAAGTAAAGAATAGATACCCTGTAGCAGACGATGACAACTAGTGACAACCGGCACACATTTCAGTTGACACCGGTGATTTGACCTTGACATTGGCACAAGCACATGGCGTTGGTTGTTTAAATTTTTTAATTTTAATAAAATAAAATAAAAAATAAAATAAACCTGATTTCGCGTCAAGTAGCAGACATAAGCGAATATTCACAAGCAAGATTTTTTTAAATATATTTACAAAACTTTTGAAGATTTAAAAGAAAAATATATATTTACAAAACATTTTTTTTAAGTAACAAAACGAACGTATTTAAATAAAAGATATTTAAATAAATGGATGCCTTTCTCAGTGCGTTTTTAATATATTTACAGAACTTTAAAAAAAAAAAACTTAGAATAATTATAATAAAATAAATAACTAAATACATTTAAGCCAAACTTATTAATGGCAAAAACAAATATAAAATAACTGCCTTGTTCGGATTTTGTGAATGTCTCGGTCGAATCACCAGTGTCAATTGAAATGTGCGCCGGTTATCACTAGTCGTTGTCTGCTACAGGGTATCTATTCTTTACTTAGTCCGTTCTTTCTATATAAAACTTATATTTTTTGAAGTTTTTGGAAAAACTCTTTGAATTATTATCAATATCTATCAGGCATATGTACACAGTACAATAATGTATGGAAATGAAACATGGCTAATGAGGGTTGAGAATATGCGTTGCATGGCAAAAAATGACAGGAATGATGAATGTGTAATGTAAGACTTGAAGGCCGGTTTAGTTGTCATGAGCTCATTGGGAGATTAAATCTGAACAGTAAAAATAGATATGTGAAGAACAGGAGACTTTCTTGGTTCGATCACATTGGAAGAATGAGTGAGAGTTGTTGATGCAGTACAGTTAAGGTTTCACAGTCAGTTGGTACGGAAAAGGCCAAATAAAACAAGTGATTTGTGATAAATATTCAATGCTAAACCTAAAAAAGAATTTGGATCAAAGGAAAAACTAAAAAAAAAAAATCGTTGGTGTGTCCGTTTCGTCCTGAGGTTCTAATGGTTGGCTCTGATCTTAAGAAGAAATCGAATCTGAACTTTCCTGGGCCAATTCTCTCTTTCTCATACTTGAGGCTTTTCTCTGTCTCTACAAATTTACTATCAGATCGTGTATGAAGTATTGTTGTCATATTTGGGTGAATCTCTGTCCCATTTAAGTGTTTTTGATAAGATGCAGAAACGTATTTGATTGTCCCATCCTTTCTTCTCTGCAACCTCCCTCTTACAAATGTGATATTGCTGGTCTCCATCTTTTCTATAAATAACTATGATGACATGTGTTCCTCAGAATTTTCCAAACTATTCTCTATCTCCTTTGTTCCAGCTTGTTTGACATGTTAAGTCTCCATCAATTCCTGTTTCAGTACCTCATTGTAATACAGCTTTTTATTGCAGTAACTTTTTCCCAAGAACTGCAAGCTCCCCGTGCAGACAGTTTTCCTCTTACTTATAGTTTGATTTTTTTCAAGACTAAAATCAATAGGCATTTCCTTTCTTTATGATAATCATTGTTTGTTCTCCTTACATAACGTGGCTTTATGCCTTGTTTAGTGCGATTTCTATAAAAAAGAAAATTCACCAAACTGAACAATTTACACTTTTAATTTCATGTCACTTTCGAAAATAAAAATCAAGGTATACGCACTACTAAACCTTATATCTAGAATCTTTATTCCAATTTTAATAAAAATCCATTAAATGATGTTGATTTTGCAATGTTTAAAATTTAAAGCTTAAGCATTCTTAGGAAGAAATGAATTCATGGAATCTTAATTGTTATCTAATAACTGGCTGAAATTCAATGCAAATCTGGAATATTTAAATTTTCAAGCAGGAAGTTGTACCCATTGTATACCCTCTAAAATAAGAAACTGAAATGTGGGGAAAATTAATTGATGGTAATATTTTTTGTGCTTAAAATTGCACAAAAATAAGAGTTATGTCAGTTTAGATGACTGATTTTCGCCTCCTATTTATCTCATTTGCACAAAATTATATAAAACTAAATATAGCCTACATAATGATCGCTTACACTTACCAGCTGTGATCAAAAATTCATAATCTGTATATTAATACAATAACTGTGTGATATTTTGTGTCACACATCTTTGTTCTTCGGATTTCGTTTAATTGTTATGACTTTGTATTTCTTTTAATAAATAATTTTACCAATAATTCTTCATAAGTTTTGGTTTTGATTATAGCTGAAGGAACTCAAGTTATATATATATATATATATATATATATATATATATATATATTCTTGATAAGTTTTGGTTTCAGTTTCGATTCAAGTCATGGATATATTTTTTTATTTTTGAAATCACAACTTTATATATATAAGAATCAATAGAAAATTTACTCTATAATAATATATACGAAATCTGTATAAATTAAAATATCATATTTTAGCGTATTTTACAACCGGGCTACGCCAGGCGTCCCTGCTAGCTTAGACAAATACTTTTGCAATTTTAACAAAAGATCTACAATAATATTAGGGCATCTCCATTTATGCTGAACATCTACAGAATGCCAATTTCATATGTAATATGAAAGAGTTCGCTATGGAATTTCTACAGGTCCTACTAGTGATAGTTAATTAGTTTAGGGGTGAATCCTGTGCAGACAAATAACTGAACATGTACACATACCTAACTTTATCTTGATGCAGAGTTACACTGGAACATCTATATATATATAAAAGGCAAAAGTGGCGCTTGCGTTTTTGTATGTTCGAGAATGACTTTTTTCGGGGGGGGGGGGTCTCGAGAAGGTTACTATTTTTTTTAGAACTTTTTATATACTCCCTAGATTATAATATCTATGATTTGTGAATGGATATCGTATCTACACTTATTTACATCGACTTTTAAAAAATTCACGTTATTCCTTCCTTTCGCGTGTTTGTTTGTTTTTTTTTGTATAAATAAAGCAAAACTCATTGGAGCAAAGCTGTCAGCAGCCTTTCGTGTTGGGACGTCTTGAAAGCAATTAACTTTGATCAATTTGGGAAAACTCTTCATATCAAACAATTGCTATTCATTTGGAGAGCTCCCTCTTCTTCGGGGGAGCTGGTTTTCCCCAACATCATGGGGAAACTAATAAATAAGACGGTAGAAAGCGTAAAGCTTAACTGGCCTTCAGCCAATGTTCATTTCTGCGTCTGCGTGATTCCTAACTTATTTGTGCAAGTCAACTTTTTGATTGACATCACTTAATTTGACCGTTTTTCACTTTATGTGGCGTCATAACATAGCAGTAAGATGTCAGGTTTTCTTTCACTTTCTTTTCCGCCTTCGCGTCACGGGTTTGAGCCTGCCTGCCTACTAACACTGATTAGATTAATTTATGTGAATTTCTGAAGACAATAATTTTGCTGGAATTAAATGAATAAAGTGTTAGATTCATCATGAATTATGAGTTAGAATTAATGATTGCAGATAAAAGAACTTAGATTAACATTTAATTGAATTATGTGGCAGGAAAGAAGAATTTTTTTTCTCTCCCATCGCCGAAATGTGGCATCCCTGTGTCTGTTTTACAAGTACTTTAATGTTAAGTGCTTGGACAGACTCCAAACACTAGTACCCCCTCAATGTAAATACCTCCGACCAACCAGACAAGCACCAAAATTCCACCCGTACACTGTAGAGATCCCTAGATGCTGGAAAGCCTTCTACTCAAGTAGCTTTTTCATTCGAACTGCTAGACTTTTGAATTCCCTCTTGGGTTCTTGCTTCTCTAACTGTACCGACATGCAGAAGTTCAATTGTAATGTGAACAGACATCTTGCTGCCCAAACCCCTACATAGTATACTGGCAAATCTGGTCCCAAATAGTAATCCCTTATGATTTAGTGGCTCTGTGCCTTGTTTGGGGTGAATAAATAAAAGTTTAAAAAAAAAAAAATTGTGAAACCATCTCCGTACAGTATTCCCTGATTGGAATAACTTAGGATTATTTCTTCACATATTCTGAAAATAAAATTCAAAATCTCCATTAAATGAATTGTAACACTTGACATAAATATCCCCTCCCCCTGACAAGCAGCAAAATCTCACCCCTTCACTGTAGAAGTCTCTAGGTGCTGGAAAGCTTTTTCCTGTAATCATTTTTTTTGAGCTGATGGTAGTTGAGTTGTTAACAATACAGACTGAAAACCTGGATGTGCCAACTCCAAAGCCAGTTCCTTCCACAAACATTTTCATTAAACCCACACATGACCTTGTGTTTAACCTCCTGAAGAGGAAAGGGGATAAATATTCTAATAGTTTCTTGCCTCAAACTGATAGATTTTGGAATTCCCTCTCTGTTTCCTGATTCACTGATTCAAATTTCATGTCGAAATTTATGAAAAGAAACTGGAATCTTACAGAGATATCAATCATACCAGTTATGAAAGATGCCACTGGACTTATGAAGAAGAACCTTAAGTCCTACCTAACTAATATCCCTGGTGAACAAAGTGCAAGAGAAATCCAGACAATTGCACTTAAGGGAACAACGAGGATACTAAAAAGAGCTCTCGGTTGGTTTCAATAAAAAGCAGGGGAATGTTGGCAGCTAGTCTCATACCCAGCATTACAATCTTCAAAGAAAGAAAATGAAAAAAAAAAAAACCTTGTTGCTCAACTCTCTTTATGGTGCTGTTGTAGACATCATCTCAAATAGTAGCCCTTACATCTAAGTGTTTAGGATGAATAAAGAGAAAAAATAAAATAATTAAAAACTATATAATCTATCGGTGTTAAAATATTATGTAACTGTTTTCTATCTGGAGCCTCTCTACAAATATGCTAGTTTTTGTTTTTTGTTTTTGTTTTTAATCTAGCATCCCCCATTAAGTTTATAAGAAAGTCTAAATAGCCAATTAGTGGAATGTCAGATTGAAGATCAAGTTTTCTGTTTCGATTTCCTGTCATGGCATCCACAATATTCTCCTTTTCTAAAAGGAGTTAAGGTCAAGGTTCATAAAAGTAATGGTTGATGAGCAGAAATCAGAAGCTCACAGTATTAACGCTGGAGTCCCTCAGGGGTTCATCTTGGGCCCAACTCTCTTCCTGATCTACATCAATGATCTCCAAAATCACATCCTAAGATCATTTGTAGACATTTATACTGATGACATTATCATCTATGGCAACACTTCAAAGGCCATAAATGACCAACTTTTCTCTGATTCTTTCTCCTCTGATCTTGAGCATGTGGTGCAATGGGGAAAGAGGTTGTTGGTTAATTTTAAAGCATCTAAAACCAAGCCTCTATCTTTACATCATCAACGCTGACCCCATCTGGCATCAATTGAAATGAATGACTCATCTTATGGAGGCTTCATGTTTTGACAAGCTTCTGGGTCTAACCTTTACTCCTGGTCTGAAATGGAACATGTACATCAAATCCATTGCAAAGGTTGCTGGAAAAATGGTGGGATCATTCTACCACTCCAGTAAATATCTCACTGCTGATGCAATTCTCTACCTGTATAAGAGCCAAGTACATCCTAGGATGGAGTACTGTTGTCACGTTTGGGCAGAAGCTGCTAGAAGCAGCTTGTCCTGCCTTGACAGAGTTCAATATAGACTTTGTAGCCTAATAGGAGAGCCCTTTTCTCTTCCCTGGAACCTCTTTCTCAGAAAAGAGACACTGCAAGCCTGTCTCTGTTCTATAGTTATTTTCATCGCAGGTGCTCGTCTGAGCTCCAATCTATGGTCCACCCTTGCCAAACTCTCATGAAAACACTCGTCTAGTTGAAACCACTATCATCTGTAGAATTCGAGGTTTCTCTGCTTCCCAGCTGACTATAATATGGTTGTCTTCAATTCCAACGTAAACAAGTTCTTGATCAGCCATTCCCCTTAAGTCATCCAATTTACCAAATTTCCACTACTAACGATTACTATGATATTGTCTTATTTATTGACTACCATACATTCATTTACCCTTATCCTCCAGTGACCTCTGAACCTTGATAAGCCGTGAAAACTCCACAATGTATTATGTTTGAAAAATTGCGACTGACAGATGAACCAACAAAATCTATTTATATAAGACTATCAAAGCTAGTTGCCAGGGGCAAATGTTGGTTTCCTCCCTCACTCTCTATTGCCACTTCCCTACTCTTTCTTCAACACTCAGCCCATTTCTCTTTCTACACACACACTTTTATAGCTTATTCAAGGAATGAGTCGACATAAGTGAAATAACTTCTTGAAAACTCTCAAAATTACTTCCCTAAAGTTAGTATATAAAATGGCTAAAACACAGACACCCCCACTTAATAAAATATGTGTCAGTTTAGAGTTAAAAGAATGAATAATTCTTTTTCTAAATTACAAATATTAATTCATCAAGGGCAACGTCAATCAAGAAAATATCAACTTTGTGGGTGTTTGTTTTGTAATTTTAGAATGTTAGCTGAATATACACACACAGTCACTTGTCCTTTAGATGACATTTTGAAACGTGTCTTATTTTTATACTGTTTGTATTTTTTTTTTTTTTTACTAATGTACCACCATTTATCAAGGCCAAAAGCCACTCGGGGATAAGGGTTAATGAAATGAAATGATTGTCTGTTGAAAGAAGGACATTATGAAAGGATTGAGAGTGACTGCTAGTATAGTCTTTGTAAACTTTTTTCCTTTTACTTCTTAAAATCTTTTATTTTATAGCAAGTTACGTTTTTTAGACGCTAGCCGTTAGTCTACTTTTATAGTATACGTAATATCCCCGACTGTGGCCTATGCCCTGCGTAATCTGTAACATGCACACACACACAAAACAAATGCACATGTGCACAAACACATACCAAATTTGAATCCTTGTTGAGGTAATATATGACAGAAATTTGATTAGATTAGATTTGAAGATGATTATATTGTAATTTGCAGGTGACAACGCTGTGGTAATGTGTTCCACAGGCATGTTTATATTCAAGTTATTGGTTCAAGTTATTAGCATGTAAAGAAATTTTTTTCACATGTATTCATGTTTTCCAGTTTATACAGATAACATCTGCACAAAAGAGCACTTACTTGTCTCCTCACAAGAGCAGATTTAGACAAAGTCAGTTTTTAATGTAGGAAAAATCTAGCTCCCCAAAAGAGGTGTAGTCTGGATTGAGACAAAAATAATAATTGCCTCAGTCTAAAAGGATTTTTCCTTCACCGACTAAGAACAGAACAGATGAAGTGTAGTACTAAAGCCTTAGTTGTGTCAGTTTATTGTTAAAAGTTTTATTCCCTTCCGTTATTTGTGTAAGAGGGTTGTGATTTATGGTATCACCAGAAAGAATTCTACACGTTTCACAGATTCTGTGATTATGCTGACTGTAACTGGCTCCTTACATACATAGATCTAACAATCTTTCCAATTTCCGATTCATAAATAATAAAGCCTCTCTCGCCAAAGTCCATCCATCCTGATTAGCTGAGCTCTGATAATTTTCATATTCTGGAGTCCAGTTCTTCACTTTATAAATGAAGGTCACTAAGAGATTTATTTTGCCCCACGTCAAGTTCATTTAATGCATAGGTCATTATAGTCATGTAAAATTGAAAAATACAGCAGAGAAACTTATTAAACGAACATTAAATAACCAGTTTACTTGATTTCTTTTACAAACTTTAAAATAAGCTATCCACTATAGGAATCTCAATCGTCATCCTCATTGAAACAACAACAACAAAATTTACACATTGCGATCAAGTTTTTTTACCATAGAACACACTTCCTAATAAGACTGTTATTCCGTTCCCTGTATTTGTTTTTTTATTCCAGTTTACATACTGTCTTTTGCAAATTTTAACATTATGCTTTTTTTTTTTTTTTAGAACCTTTAAACAAACTATCGACTACAACATTTTTTTATTTCTTTTTTTTGTCAACAAGTTTGTTTGTGTGTGTGTGCATCCGTATGCTACAAATCACACTAATAGTGGCTTTATAGCTGTTGGACTGCTGTTCCCTTCAGTTCTATAAGGTCCATCCAAGGCGCCCCTACTGTGGAATGGTGATAGGTCTGCTCATGCATTTTCTGTAGGCTGAAGTGCATTTATCAAAGAGCACTAGCCTCTCAAAAACCATACTTAACTTTGTGTCTAACCTCCTGGCAAGGAGATAAATAAAATTATATATGTATACAAAATAGGAGAGAAGGAGACAGTGAGAGAAAAAGGAAGAGATTATGGACTGTGCACAGATCGATAGATAGGTTACACATTGTATAGTATGTATAAAGGGGTTACTCTTCTCTCCTCTCTCTCCCTCACTGCACATATTTTCCTTTGCAAATGGTATTTATTTTAGTTCATGCAGGCGTGTTTGTGTGCATGTGTTCGGTTGAGCATCTAAGTTTCTGTTGCTCAGAGAATGTGATAACATCTCTTCTACTTCTTCACCTATTTTTTAATCATCAATTACTTTGCGTTTTGTTTTCTTTTCTTTCTTACTCAATTTAATTGTGTCAAAGTGCGAAGCGACCTTGGTCGTGTGACCTACGTTCTTTCATATTTACTGTTTTTTATTTATTTATCAAAATTTTTTTAACCTTTGAGAAAAAAAAAAAAAAAAAAAAAAAAAAAAAGCATGTAGATCCAAGATCTCTAACGCGCACACAAAATTTATCAAATGTTTACTTTAATAGATAAAACAATAAATTAAATAACGATGGATAAATATATAAATCATGTCACTTTTTTTTTTATAATAAATTACGTTTTTTAGACACTAGCTATTAATCTACTTCTAAAGTATACATAAAATCCCCGACTATGGCCTACACCCTGTGTAATCCTGTAACACACACACACACACACGTGTGCAAAAACACATGCACAAACGTATATACATATACTCATGGGAAGGGGAAGGAGTTTTGTAACTAATCTGTACTTTCACCTAACAATTTAATAAATAAATCATGCAATAAGAACTGAATTTATTCTGAAAATTCTATCTAAAAAAAATATCCTGGTCCGTCTTCCGAATAAGTCTCCATAACATATGTACATGTGAAACAATGCACTTTGTTACATCTAGCCACATTGAAGAACTGTGATACGTTGAAGCAGCTGCCTGTTGATAAAACACACACACAGTATTTCTGCAGTACAAACTATACTATTTTTTTTTAATAGGATTTACAAGTTAAAGCCAATTGTACAATATCTTTTGTTTATTAAATTGTTAGGCAAAAGTACAGAATAGTTAACAAAGCCCCTTCCACATGTTAAAACTGGGTTTCTAAATAATAACGTTATTTCAGCACGATCAGTCTACATACAATTGAATGCGATCTTAAATAAATTTCAGCATTAAATCTAATTTATAAAACTATGTCTGTTTGTCTCCATATTTTTAAACTCTTCCGAAACTAAAAATCGTAGAGCGGCACAAAAGGCCTCAAATGGTTGGATTTTTTTCTGGACCGTTCTTTTATGCGTCTTTAAATGGTCCGGTTAAAATAGTTTTTAAAGGTTTAAAATTGAAAAAAAAACATACATTTTGTACATTCATCTTAGTTTATTCTTAATCAGTTCATTTGCATGTTATGTCGGTACAATGGTAACATCACAAGCCTTGAATGCTACAATTTTGCTTTTGGTTTCAATTCCAGCTGATGGCACCCAAATATTTTTTTTTTTTTTTTACTTTTAAAAATCACGACTATGAGAATATATAAGAAATCTGAACAAATTAAACTATCATATTTAAGTGTATTTTACGATACTCGCTAGTTATATTTTTTTAAATAAAATTTACACCTGAATTAATTGATCACTCATTATCAATTTTGGAGCACAGTTGGTAGGCACAGGAGTGATGTCTAAATATAATCTATAATTAGTTTCCCTTATTCTCATGAGAAAGAGGTGGAATCACTTAAAAATTTAGATAACTCTGATTTTTTGTGAAATATAAATATTACATATTAGACGTTAATAAATATTCTCCACATTTCAGTTTTTAGGAATATTTTAAAGAGGATTTACGGAGCATAATAAAAACCAAATTGGAAAATTAAAAACCATTATATTTGTTTTAAATTTGATTCATCATCTCTTGCTTTTAATCTATGTAAGGGCACACACACACGAGGAATATCAATTCATCTCTGAAGAGTTGTTTAATGATCTTCTATTCAATGAAATACATGTAAGACATAATATAATAATTCAACTCTCTGCATAAAAAATATGAGTATGAAATAATTCTGTTTGTTGGTTTTAGGAATGATAGCTAATGAGATATTTAATTTATTTATATATATATATATATATATATATATATATATATAAATTAAATATGTTTTTAACTCTTTTTCAAGATGTCTTTTAACATGTTTTATTAATCATTTGTACATACATACATACATACATACATATATATATATATATATATTAGTGTTGGGCTGATTAATCGGAATAGGAAATCAAAAAGAACAAAACTTTTGGTAGTATCAGAATAAAAAAAAAAATTTTTTTACCTATTTTCCAATGCCAAAAACGATTCCTTTATTATCTTTTCCTCATGATTTTGTTTAAAACAAAATCTTCCACTGCTGGTAGTAATATTAAAATAATACATAGTTACTGATTTTAATCACTCAATAAAACTAAAATCTATAGATCACCCTCTCCCCATAAATGTGATTTTACGTTTGAGGAAATATATGTGTATTTAACATTTGTTTTTACAGTAATCGGTAAAAATAACAAATGTATAATTAAATATTTACAAATTTATACAGAATCGGAATCAGGTTCGGTAATTGTATTGGAATCAGGAAAAATATTGGAATCGTCTCATCACTAATATGCTATCAAAGAGTAAATCTTTAACAAAGCAAACCTTATCAAGATAAGAAAAGCTCAACACTATTAAGAGTAGCAAGCAATAAGATTAAATGAAAGATGAATAAAAGTGATATATAACATATCATCAGAACAATAAGGAAAAGTTGAGGGAAAATTAAGAAACAAAAAACTTCTATAAGCCATGGCATTTCTAAGCTAAATGCTTCTCATCAGAAGAGAAGGACCAGAATTATACAAAATGCAAATATAGAAAAAACTGGCCAAAAGACATTTAGATATGAAATGGCAATGAAGGAATAAGATAATATTTACAATATTATCTTATTCCTTCATTTTAAAATATACACTTTATTTTGTTTATTTTTATGAGCCTGGTAATGCTGGGTAGCCCTGCTAGTCTCATAATATATTTTCATTTCTTGTGGCTTTAGCTCCTGAATTAAGAGAGTAACAATATAATCTTTCTGGACATACTGTTTGGCCTTTTGACTAACAACAAAGTGTATTATCTGTTCTGACATTACACTTACTCTATTATCTCCTCGGCAGGTAAAAGAGAAGTTCTTGTAGACTTAGACAATTTTCTATTTTTGTTCCAATGCGGGGGGCCCCTTTTTGAAATCGATTTTCTCCACATTACAAACTGATCTTGCGTCTAACTTCGCCCTTGTGGGGAGGTAAATAAATAATAACAATATAATCTTTCTTTAAACAAAATGAAATACAAATATTGTTCTAATCTTTTAGAAAGAACTTCACAAGCAAAAAACAATAATCTCCCCTTGGCAGATGGCTTGTCCGGAAAGCTAATGCCAAACTCAAATTATGAGTGTAGAAGTTGTCTTCATTACCGACTTTAGGAGTCCTTTTGTTATCTTGCAGACATGTTGAGTAGCCGAGTTTATCACTACTAATAGGACAAAAATCAGCATAGGATAAATTCCGCAAACTATCCCTACCAAGGGTAGTATATATATATATATATATATATATATATATATATATATATATTACACTCTTCAGAATAAAACTATCTAACAATCAACTGGTATAGAAACCTGTGATTACAAATATTATTGGCAGTAATATTCTTTAAGTACTATCCCACCTAAATAAAAAAATTGCTCGATATACAAGACAGAGCAAATAAATCAAATTTTAGTCATTCAATAAATTTGAAAATTTATGATGTGAAATGTTTAAATTTCAAATCAAAAGATTTTTATTATTCTATGTAAGACAAAGAATACATTTGAAATATAACTCCTTATCCTATAGGATTTCGATGTCTACCATCTCTTCAGAGGAGAAAATATTAGCAAATAGTTATAATGGTTTACACCTTATTTGCTAAAGTCAGTGAGACATGGAAAATCACAATTAAAAGTTGTTTAAGTATTTATTGATAGTGTTTGAATATATGGTTAAGTGGCAGTTTTAGTTATTTAGAACTGCTTTAAAGCTTCATCGCTCACTCATTTTTCGACCAAATTTCAAACAATTATTACAGTTCCTAGATCACCTTTTCAACTATATTGTGAAGAAAAAAATTTTCAATTTTCGTTCAGTAAAACAAAAAGTTATGAATTTTCTGGTATTCAAAATTATAAAAATATGCAAGGAGGTGAGCGACACTTTATGACAGGTTTCCATAGCAACCATGTCACTTCAGCGACTACTGTTGCTACTTATTCACTTCTATCATGGAAAGAAGTAATAAATGAAACAGAGAATGAAAGCATGAAAGGGAGATAACGGGGGGGGGATTTTATTGAAAGCAGACGAGTGTCATACAGTGTTATTACATATATGTTTATGAGGGCAAGAAAATAAGACTGAAATTAAATCAATAACAAATGAATTTATTGAAAGCCTGGAAAAATCATGGATTACAATAGAAAAATGTGAGCATGAAAAGTAATATGGTTAAGCTTAAACATGGAAAAGTAAAGGACTAGTTGTTAAAACTGGAAAAGAAAAGGACTAGATTTTCTAGTAAAAAAATATTTATAGCTTAAATTATTGCAGCATTAAGTTTTTTTTTTTTTTAATTCAATTTAAAACATTATATAATCAATTCTTAATGCTGCTATATTTTAAGTTATAAATTTATCATATTTTTTACCAGAATATCTTGTACTTTTCTTTTCCATGTTGAAGCTTAACCATATTACTTTTCATATTCGCATTTTCTACTGTAATAATATTTTTTGTTGTTTTTTTGGCTATTCGTCCTTTCCTCTTATTTGTTTGGCTCAAATCTTACGGTTGTAGGGTTTTTTTTTCTACTATTTTTTTTACTTGTTCATTAAAACCATCGTCTATTATGTGTTTGTTTAAAAAAAATGTTTCTTATATATTCGTCCAAACCCATTATTTTAAGTGCGTGCCATAAACCTTTTCACTTATTTGTTCATCCTATAATTTTTTCCCTTTTCTCACTCATTCATCTTAGCTCTAGAGTTTCTACCATTTCTACCTCTTTCGTCCCTTTGCTTTTCGCAGTGATTTTGTTTAAATACTTTTAGATATTTTATTATTTAGCTCACCCTAGAATATTTCGATAGTTAATTTAATTTTTCGTTTCTTATTCTACTCATAGTCACATATTTACACTTTGTTTTTAATCCTTATTCGCACATTATATATAATTCTCACTTGCATGTAGTTATTCTATTCTTCAATCAACTTTGACATTTAGCTTTTCTTATTTATAAAATTAAAATTTATGCAGTAAATTTCCAAGGTTTTTCTTGAAGATAATAATTCTTTGTAAAAAAAAACCCCAAACTATTTGCATATGTTTGTCTGTGCGTGTGTGGTTGGTTGTAAGCATGTATATACTCACACCTATTATTATTATTATTATTATTAAGAAGGATTAGATTTATTATAATTAATTCTTCTCCTTCTTAGGTAGTCTTAAGGAGTTTTTTTTGTTTTTTCATTGCTATTATAATATTCGTATACTAAAACGTGCCATTTGAATTCAGACGATTCGAGAAGCCAGAGAAGATTTCATGTGGAGTGCAGCTGCAATTTAAACAGGGTCTGAAAACGCACTTATGGAGAGTGGATTAGAGACCGATCACCTCTGGGTGGGAAGGAAAGTCTGATGTTGCAAGATCTGAAACGTTTCTAGGATCCTTGCTACATCACTGACGACACTCTCCAACGTTCTACTATGGAGCGTATAATTGAACTATATATATATACTAGCGGGAGGTACCCGGCGATGCCCGGGTGTCTTAAGGTAAATCAAAACTCGGGGGGGGGGGGATTAGGGGGGTTAAATAATAAAAAAAGTTATGGTAGGTGAGTGTATGAGTTGAAAATTAATGTGTGAAAAAAAAAGTGCTACGTTAACCATTGAGCCACGGCTACAGACAAAGTTAAGCAGGTTATTTAACTATAAAAACAGGCGTGCGCAATAAAAGTTAACTCTGCTGCTTCCATTTGACTTAATTAAGAAGGTCAAATAGAAGTCACGCAGCGTTTGGGTTTGTTTACCCAAATTTAACTGTTTATTCCCCCAACAGATGTTGGGGAGGGGGAAAGCAGCTCCCAATTGTCCAGATTGAATAGCAACTGATCAAAGCTGATTGCTTCTGGACGTTTTTCCCGGCGCAATGCCGAAGACGTCGTTTGAATTTAGTTTCACTTTATTTATACTAAAAAGCCCAATCAACACGCGAGAAGCCAAAATAGCAAACATTTTGTAAAAATCGACGTAAATAAATCTATACGCTACGCGGTTTCCTAATTCCTAAATATTATTATATAGGACCTATATACACACAGTTTTAAGCGATAGTAACGACCCCGGGAGCGTGTGTGAGAAAAGCCTTTTGAAGACATACATGAAATGGTCACACACATTTTGCCTTTTATATATATATATATATATATAGATATATATATATATATATATACACACACACACACACACACACATCAACATTAATACATGGGAAGAACTTACTCTGCAAGGCCGAAGTGGCGAAAGCTCGTATATGAAAGTTGTGATGCTCTAGAGAAAAGAAAGCAGGCCCACAGCAATCTAACATGAGCGCTTCGCAAAGGTTTAATTGATGGTCTTAACCATAACACACAGAACTGGAAATGCGACACTTGTGAACGAGTGATTTTATCAAAAGCTGGCTACGTCAACCACCTTAAATCGCACAAAACTCCTGTTCAGGTCAACTTTGCACCTGTTAGTCCGAACCAAACGATCTGTTTAACATCAAATTTGGAAAATTCAGAAGTTGAAAATCCATTAAATTTTCAACCTTTACCAAAATTGTCAAAATCGTATGATGCAGGATTTCATATGGATCAAATAACAGGTCTATAATGAAGAAAACCAACATTCTCACATTCACCTTTTCTTTTTACCTTGAATAAATTATTTTTAAGATATTTTGACAACAATTTATCCAACAATTTGCACGCTAACCAATATGTAAACAATGACAAACTAATTGATATCTCTGGAATATGTTAGAGTTGGTGTTTTTTTTTTAATTTTTTCTCTTGCGTTTATTTTTTATGCTTGTGAACCAGTGAACCCCTTTGGAAGGTCACGGAAACAGTGTTGGGGTTGTTGATTGTTGTTAAGGAGCACTTGGTGGCACACCAACAAACTCGGTTGAAAACATAACCTTGTGTTATGTTGGGCCTTTTGGCTATGATCACAGTGTAGTATCTGTGTTATGCCAAAGGCTTGAACGATTATTATTGATTTGTTAACTGTTATGAAGAAAAAGTTATGAAGAGAGAATGTTTTGAAGGGAAGGAATGTTTAGCTAAAATATTTATGTTAAAAATTTAACAGAGGAATTTTAACTTAGATTTAGATTTACAAATAATAAAATATTACAAAGCTAGTTATGTAATATTAATGTAAGATTTAGGAATTCAATGCTTTAAAAACAATAAACAATGGAATTGACCTGGTAACAAAGAAAGAGTAAGGTTTTGATATGTAGACTAGAGATACAAGTAAAAGAGAGAATGTGGGAGCTGTCCACGAGAGGAGGTTGACTTTGTCAGTCATGGAAGCATTCAACCGAGTTAACTAAGAAACGATGTAAGGACTAAAGAGGAAAAAAATGTTGTAAATCCCTGAGGGAAACAATTAAATATGAAAATGAGAATAAATTAAGAAAAACAAAAAGAGAAGTCTTGCGGTTACTGCTTCACAGTGAAATGTTTTCTTGCAGTGTTCAAGAGAGCCATAACCTGTTAGAAATCCGTTATCAAACAGCCATTGTATGCTAACATGCCATATTGGTGAACCCATCTTGAACTAATGACTTATCTTGTCCATGTTATGTGAACTGTTTGAATACGTGTAAACACTAGTGATGGGACGATTCCAATATCCCCCCCCCCGATTCCGATACAATTACCGATTCTAAATCTTTATAAATCTCTAATTATTTAACTATAAGATTGTTATTTCCCTTTTTTTTTTTTTTTTTTTTTTTTACAAAGGCGTCACCACATTATCAAGGCCCAGAGGCCACTCAAGGATAAGGGTTAAAGAGTGTACAGTAGAAATTGGTCAATATAGTAATCATTAGTAATGAAAATTTGGTAAATTTAATAACTTATATGGAACGGCTCATCAAGAACTTATTTACTTTAGACTTGAACACAACCATATTGTAGTCAGCCGGAAAGCAGGAAAACGGAAGACAATTCCACAGGCGTGCAGCTCCAAGAAAGAAGCTCCGCTCATGGAATCTACGTTTAGGTTTAGGCACAGATAAAGAGTGGGGGAAATTATTGATAGTGTTTACAGCTAGACGAGTGTTTCTTGTGAAAGTTTGGCGAGGGGGGACCATAGATTGAAGCTCAGTTGAACACTTTCCATGAAAATAACGATACATCAGAGACAAACTCGCAACATCTCTTCTGTGAGATAGAGGTTTCATAAAAACACATTAAATATGCAGATATTTTTGTAAACGTCAAAATACACTTGTGGAGGATGATCTATCGATTTTAGTTTTACTGGTATTTTAAAATCAATATATATTTATTATTTTATCATTATTACTAGCGATGGAAGATTTAGCTTTAAATCAAATAAAAAAGACAATTTAAAGAATCGTTTTGGCATCAGAAAATAGGCATCAATTTTTCCGATTCCGATACCCCCAAATCTTCCGATTTCTCTGATTCCGATTAATTGTCCCAACACTAGTAAACACACACACACACACAACGAACATATATAACTACTAGACAACACAAGCATCGGTTTCATACACGCATAATTTACATAGACTAGCCATGTATGAACACACACACACACATTATATACAACACTGATATTCCGACACTTGATTGTGATAATACATCTTCAGCAGTTGATATCTTTGCATCACCCCAAGGACAACAAAGCAATTATGTAACACTGAACAATTTGTCTTATCCCCAGAATAAAAATCACTCTGGGGACAATCAATTAAAAAGCTAGGAATAATATGCATTCGGATCAGAACTATGGAAAGCTGATGAATTGGGATTTCTTTTTGTTCTGCGAAGCATCAACCCTAGATATGTGATGCTATGCATGTCCCCACTTTTCCTCAGAAGTTAAAAAAAAAAACAAAAAAAGCTATGACAATAGTTAGAAATGGTTCACAAATGTGGTAGGATGAATACCAGAAGTAGGATGTGTAGTCAGCTGGAAGTGATCCAAGAAGATAAGAGACCTGGACATAGGATGTCCATTCCTGAAGTCAATATATTTAAAAGTTTTAAGTTAGTTTAGGACAATTTTCAGTTGTGAGAGTTGACAATTCTTGGCAACTTGGAGGTCCTCCAACAGAGAGTAGAGTTAAAGTCAAATGACAGTAGTTCAGACAGAGAAGATATTCACTGGCAATTAATGCGACCAGACAGCTATCGACAGATGCTAAAGGTTCATTTTTCTACCTTAAATGAGAGTATCTCTCACAAACACACACACACAGCTCAACTGAGTTATACCAACAACTTTTGTGTTGTTTTTATTGTAAACCACGAAGTTGATCAAAGTCATGTTGTGCCATACAATGCATTTAGAAACTAGAATCAAAGCTAAGCATGAACATAAAAACAAATTAAAAGCACATTTTTTTGTTTTCATTACTTTGTGATATTTTTTATTTTTATTTTTTAAATATTAAAATAAAAGATAAACAACAGGAAAAATGTAAAGAAAAACAAAATAAAAATAAAAACAATCAGGAGAAAAATAAAAATAAAAAAACTAAAGAAAATGATATGCTTACACTCAGATATCAGCACCACTTCAGAGAGAGAGAGAGAGAGGGGGGGGGGTAAAAAGGTTTTTTTTTTTTTTTTTTTTTAAAATCATTTATACAATTGTAATAATTTCAAAACAAAGTAACAGCTCGCTTCTCTTCTGCCCAATACAAAACACCTAGAAATACTACCCATCTTTAACTTGGATTGGTATGTATATATATATATATATATATATATATTTTTTTTTTTTTTTTTTTAATACAAGTTTATAAAGTCTGTGTGCACTTTTAAATCTATAATTTCAGAATGATACATAAGACTCATTTGTAAAATTATTTATAGGCTTAATGTGTCAATTTATGTCTTGTCAAAAGCGGTCAGGCTACAGATTGAGAGAATTCATATTACAATTAAAACTCTTCTGGAGAAGGACACTGACCTCTTGGAATTGGAGCTTCTGGCTATAATGAGTAAGCAAACATCATTATGGATGTTATATCATCAATTGATGGAGGACTCAAACTGACCGAAACTTTTGGAACCAATCAGAATAAATACTGAAATTTATTGGTACCAAATATGGTTGGATTGCAGAAAGAATTGTGAATATTAATAAAATGAATGGCATTTTTTGAAGGGTCATTTTATGTAACACAAACAGAGAATTAATTATAACATCCATACAACCAGTATTACCCATCCAAACAGCACCAGGCTAGATTTTCCCCACATTAAAAGCTGACCTTATGCTTAAGTTTGCCAGTGAAATGAGCTACGTTTTTCGAAATATAAAAATAAAAGCCATACTTTTTATACAATCACTACTTTTTATGAAGTGATCAATTTTAAGCAACAATGTTCCCGATAAACACATAATTAATTCTCTAGAGAGAATTAATTATAACATCCGTACAACCAGTATTACCCATCCAAACAGCACCAGATCATTGTATTTGGAGATCTTAGACACTGCGTACTCAAATATAGAAACAATGGCCAAATACTGACAACAGAGACATCCTCATGGCACAGGCACACCACAATACACTTCCTGGATTAGGATCTTATACTTGTATATTTCCAAAGTTTATTTCAAGATAAAAGTGCACATGTACACTTTATAAACTCTGCATCTAAATTTCAAACAGAAAAAAAAAAAAAGATTTTCTATGAATTTGTTTTCTAAAAATGTAAGACATTATTTACATTGCTTTTATTGTTCAAACTCATCCTCCTCACAATTGCCATTTACTTTTAAACTACGTTCCACTGTGACCTTCAGCATTCTTCAGGTTGTCAATTTACAGCAATAACCTCCCATAATTTGTGTATTGTGTATGCTGACATTTCCCATGAACTGATTATTTCGACATTTATCACTTAATTCCATGCAGCCTGTCTTTCAAGGGAATATTTTTTTGTCGTATATTTTATAATAATACAGCATTTCATGTACGTACGTTTGCAACTTTCACACGGATAAAAAAATTAGATGATTCGATCAGTAAAGATGGTGATTGTTAATTTGGGTAAGGAAAAAAAAACTGTAGACAAAACATTCTGTCTTAAAAAGAATGAAATTGATTCTAAACAAAAAGGCAGTCTATTCATCTTATTTAAACCATATTTAGTTCACGATGACAAGGAAGAAGAAAGTGAATTTTTCTTAATCGTATTTTGACCTTCATAGATATCTATATACATAAAAAGCAAAACGGCCGCGTACGTATGTATGTCCATCACAGGCTTTTTTCGCAGGGGTTCTCGGGAAGGTTACTATTTTGGAGAACTTTTTATATACTCCCTAGCTTATAATATCTATGATTTGCGAACAGTCGTCTACATTTATTTTGAGCAAGTTTTAAAAAAAATAAATAAAAAACCTGGTTTCCAGTGTTTGTTTGTCTTTTTCATATAAATAAATCGAAACTAAATTGGATCAAATCAGCTCACTGGCCTTTATGGCCGGTACGTCTTGAAGGCAATCAGCTTTGATCAATGTGGGGAATACCCTTCATGTCAGACAATTGCTATTCATTTGAGAGCTCCCCTTTTTGGGGGGAAGCTTGGTTTTCCCAACATCGTAGGGAAACAAATAAATGAAACAGCGGAAAGCTAAACTGGCCTTCAGCTAACATTCATTTCTGCACCTGTGAATTCACTTAGCAAGTCAACTTTTTGATTAACATCGATAAATTTTAATGCTTTTCACTTCTTTTGGCCTCATAGCGTAGCGGTAAGATGTTACGTTTTCTTTAACTTTCTTTTCCGATTTCATATCACCGCATCACAGGTTCGAGCCTGCCTGACTACTAACACTTTTTTTTTCATTTACACCTCCAAACACCCGAGCAATCCCAGGTGCTCAGCTAGATTATTTCTAAAAGAATATTATTAACAGTAAATTACACAAATTGATGGAAAAGGTATTGTAGAATTTCCATGGCATCTCACTAGTATTTGTTAAGGCAAAAACAATACCGGATTTATTTTTATCTATTGAAGCCAGAAAATAGTTTGAATATTTTAGATTTAAATTCCCCTCACAAATCTCGACATAAAACATTAAGATTAACATTTATTTAACAGCGTTTGTTTAATGAATAAAAAACTTTTGTCGTATTATTGTCTCAGTGGTTGAAGGCAGGATGCAAAGATGTCACATAGAAGTCAATAGTAATTTCAGTTCATGGTTTTAATCCAATGACTGGGTGTCCAGTTATATCTAGTCACACTGAGGATTCTTAATTAAGAAATATATATGTGGATATTGAAAACTATTATAAATAATTATAGTATGTTTTCATTCAGCCAAACTTTAGTAAATAATGTTTCTGTTTGACAAGACTATATTTTTCATTTAATATTTCAGTCAAATTTGGTGTGAGTTCTGTGGGTTTCTTGTAATTTTTTTTTTTTTTTTTTTTAAACTTTTGATTTGATCCAGCAAATCGTTAAACTGGGTCAGTTTTGGTGAGATTGGTTTATAGAGTTTGACATTTTTTTGTTATAACAAGGAATTTATGGCTTTAATATGAGCATCTGAAGTGATGAGATGTTGCACGCAAGCGTGATGCATGTACAAAATTAAAAATGACGTTAAATAGCTAAGAATTTGTTAATATAAATTACTATGCGAGAAATTAAATGGTGTGACTAGTTTCATTATTAATACTATTAATTGTGGGATATCGATTTTTAATTTAGTTAACCAAAAATAGACTATTCTGAAAATATGAAAAAAATCTCAAATAATTAAACTAATATTAGCAGCACTCAGCCTTGCCTGGTTGTAAAATATGCTTAAATATATTTTAATTCATGCAAATTTTGTAGTTATTATGACAGAGCCCATTTTCTAAGTACAGATTTCAAAGAAAGTGTATAAAAAAAAAAACTAAAAAAACAAAAACGATTTGAATGCCATCAATTAGAATGTAAACCAAAACATTTAGCACTCCATCAGCATTCCCTACTATTTGAGTTGACCTGACAGATGAAAAAAACATTTTTTTTAATTAAGCCATTTCTAGCTAATGATTGAACTTGTGCATGCATAAAACTAATAGAAATATGTCGGCAAGTTGAAATGAACAGTTTGCATTTTAACTTGCCGACATATTTCTGTACGTCATTTACACATCCAAAGATTTTACTTATTATAAACCATCCTTGGTGGATGATTACGATTGCTTGTTAATTTCAGTAGTTTCAGAGTTTATTGATTAAATATTTACACACAGACAAACACCTACACACATCAACAGTGTTATTTCTATAGAAGATTTGCTCATATCAAGTTAAAAGGAGCAAAAGGCAACCAAAAATGTATCCAAATCTCATTGTAAATTTACTTTAACCCAATACGGTCTTTTAAAATGAATAAGTCCCAATCAACGTGCTCATTTAAAAAGGCCTTATTAAGTGAAAATAAATTTATGAGATTTGGATAAATTTTTGGTTACTTTTTTCTTATAATTTTTATTATTGCCCTGCCATGCATTGAAATTTTCTGCAGAAATTACTTTATCTTCTATGGATATACAGCATTCCATATATATATATTAGTAATTCTAACAGTATAATTAATAATACCAGTTTATGTTCTTATAAACTGTTGAAAAAAAAAAAATCCTTTGGCGTTATTTTTTAATTATTATCGAAATGCTATGGTCAATAAAAAGCTTGATGGCTATTTCAATGTTAACTTTTAAATTCATGAATAATCACTTTATAAAAACTTGCCTGTCACACTTTTAGTGATTGTTTATGAATTTCTAACTGAATTTCCATGCACATAGTTTTTTCCAATAACTTTATGTGTAGAAAATATTATGAGACTGCTTCTCTGCAAGCTACAACATGATCAACTTCAAATCCAATGTCAACACATACTTGTCATAAATTGTCATAGTAGTTCATTTAATTCATCATTTTCAATCTTAATATTCTCCATGCAACCAAAAATCCAATCTTAGTGATCCTTATCCTCAAGGAGTTTTTTGGCCTTAATAAGTGGCACCTCCTTAATAAAAAGAAAAATTAATGTAAAAATATTCAGTTTATCGGATTTAAATACAGATGAAACATCAGTTTATACAATACACAAATGATCAACAACATTGAATATAGAGGTAGAGGGAGTTTATAAATGTGGCTGAACAATAAACGTCAAAAAAGGAGGGAAGATATTGGTCTAAGCAGTATATAAAAGAAAGGTTCTGGTCTAGAATTCCCTGTATATTAAAAAAAAATATATAGAAATAAAAGAGAAATCTGTACAATGTATGTAGTTGTGATGAAATGAAAATATTATATTCCAAAAATAATGTAAATTGATCAGTTTTATTTTTACATAAAAAAACTAAAATAAGAAAATAAAATTTCATGAAAATCCGAGAAGTAACCGTCTCACCAAACAAAACAAAAACAAGGCAGATAACTCAACAATAATTGATACTAGACTTGTGTTGCAATGCCTATAGATTTCCCTTAATCAGTTTAAAATGATTTTCTTTAAAAATAAATCTACTTGATCAATTTACATAATTTTTGGAATATGATATTTTTATTTCATGATGGGCATGTACATCATATAGCTTAAAAAAAAAAAAAAAATAAATAAATAAATAAAAATGGGGGGGGGGTCTGAACAAGAACCAAAAATAAATGGCAACAAAAGTCTAAACGCAAACAATGCAGATAATTATTCTTAACCCTCATTCCCCAAAACACAAAAAATGCATTACACTTTCAAGACCTCAAATAATTCCCAACCCACCCCTGGCCAAACACTATTTCAAAATACTATCCATTTTCAAGATGGACCTCTCTTCAACCCTCCAGCTCCATTACCTATACAGAGTAGTAGGTAGATGATATTCATATTACAGAAGTATGCATATTTACAAAAAAAAAAAAAACTGACGCTTGTAATACATGTATTTGATGGGATTTTTTTAAATATTTTAATATTCCTATTTACTTGCCTCTTCCCGTGGTCATAGTTAGATACAAAGTCAGTTTTTAATAAGAGAAAAAAAATATCCAGCTCACCAAAAAGGACTACTGGATGGGGGGGAGGTATATATATCCCCTCAGTCTAGAAGATTCTTTATTTATGCTGACCAAAAACAAGATGAAGGGTAGTGTCAAAATAGATACTACTTTGATCCTTTATTTATAAAAACAAAATAAATGTTCACTGCTTAATTTGATTTATCAATTATTTCCAAACACCAAGTTAGAATTTAAACAGTTTCACAGCAAGGTGACACCCACAACAGACCTGACAGCCATGCCAACGACGAAATTTCACGAGATTTGTCGCAAGCATGACTATCATTTAACAGTGAAATAAATATTTCTTTCATTATCTGTGAAACAAAAAACCCGTACACATGACAAAATTCCCGGAAGAAAATTTGCAAAGATTTTTTTTTAAATTATTCTTTTTTTACAGAATCTTTTTTTTTTTTTTTTCAGACTTTGTAAATAATAGATGATCTTGTAAAATGACTGATTTCTGATTGTTTTCTACAATAATTTTGTCCCTTGGCTCAGTGGTTCCAGGACCTTCACCTAAGAATAGTAGAAGAATAAAAATAGCAACTTTGAGATTTAAAGAACTGATAAAAAATAGATATTGAACAAAAACAAAATCTAAATAGCTTGATTTGAAGAAAAACAAAATCTAAATAGCTTGATTTGAAGAAAAACAAAATCTAAATAGCTTGATTTGAAGAAAAACAAAATCTAAATAGCTTGATTTGAAGAAAAACAAAATCTAAATAGCTTGATTTGAAGAAAAACAAAATCTAAATAGCTTGATTTGAAGAAAAACAAAATCTGAATAGCTTGATTTGAACAAAAACAAAATCTAAATAGCTTGATTTGAACAAAAACAAAATCTAAATAGCTTGATTTGAACAAAAACAAAATCTAAATAGCTTGATTTGAACAAAAACAAAATCTAAATAGCTTGATTTGAAGAAAAACAAAATCTAAATAGCTTGATTTGAAGAAAAACAAAATCTAAATAGCTTGATTTGAACAAAAACAAAATCTGAATAGCTTGATTTGAACAAAAACAAAATCTAAATAGCTTGATTTGAACAAAAACAAAATCTGAATAGCTTGATTTGAACAAAAACAAAATCTAAATAGCTTGATTTGAACAAAAACAAAATCTAAATAGCTTGATTTGAAGAAAAACAAAATCTAAATAGCTTGATTTGAACAAAAACAAAATCTAAATAGCTTGATTTGAACAAAAACAAAATCTGAATAGCTTGATTTGAACAAAAACAAAATCTGAATAGCTTGATTTGAACAAAAACAAAATCTAAATAGCTTGATTTGAACAAAAACAAAATCTAAATAGCTTGATTTGAACAAAAACAAAATCTAAATAGCTTGATTTGAACAAAAACAAAATCTAAATAGCTTGATTTGAACAAAAACAAAATCTAAATAGCTTGATTTGAACAAAAACAAAATCTGAATAGCTTGATTTGAACAAAAACAAAATCTAAATAGCTTGATTTGAACAAAAACAAAATCTAAATAGCTTGATTTGAAGAAAAACAAAATCTAAATAGCTTGATTTGAACAAAAACAAAATCTAAATAGCTTGATTTGAAGAAAAACAAAATCTAAATAGCTTGATTTGAACAAAAACAAAATCTAAATAGCTTGATTAGACAAAAAAAAATCATAGAAAGAAAAATACCTGAATAAGTTATCAATGCATTTCCTTAATTTGTATATTTAATCGTTTCATAGAATTGTTCATAATTAAATTGATAATCCATTCACCTTATTAACCCTCATCGTCAAGTGACCATTGGCCTTGGTAGCTTGTGTTGCACCGTAATGTTGAAAGAAGATAGAAAGGATAATAAATCTGTTTCAGCAAACACATTTCTTATCCTTTGTATCTCTTCAGCTAAAAGGGAAGCAACTCCGTCGTTAATAAAAACGTAGTTAAATAGAGAACAATTTTTTTTTCTATTTTGTAAATGCCAGAGGCATCCTGTCTAGTTTATTAATATCAACAATATCGAAAATTCAATCGGCCCAGTTTCCAAGAAAAAAATGGAATGAGCAGACACAGAGAAATATAATATAGATATGGTGCTCTGAAAGAGAACTGCATTTTTTTTACGACTTCCCTAAAGTAAACGAATATTCCTGCTTCTATTTTATAGCGGTCTTATTTTGCTACAGATTGATTACATATAAATGCAGAACATAAAAATGAACCTTGCAAGAGTAATTGCTCAGAGATGATCCTGGAAGTAAGCTGATTCAAGACAAGAAAAGAGCTTAATATCTTTTCAGTAAGAGTTTTATAACAATTAAATATGGCTTATCTGAATGTTTTATTGCAGTTTCATGATTTATCCATTTCTCAAAGGTATACTAATTTCTTTGTGTCTTATTATATGACGTTTATATATTTAAAACATATACACATCGCATATATTATCGGCATCATAATATCTGGTTTAATGTCCATTTTGCACAATAGCAGGCGTTGCATAGATTTTGGAAATTGCCACCCCAAACTAATTGATTTCTCGTTCAATCTTTAGTCATCATCTTTTGTTGCGTTCATTCTTATTAATCTCTTCCATGTTTTCTTTGGCTTTCACTTGCTAAATGATCCTGCTACCACAACTATCTTACATCTACTAACCTGAAAGAACATTCATTCATTCTTTCAATATTGTCTAGATTTAACCTTATTCTGAGCTTATCAGATAATATCCAAAGATGAATTAATGAAATAGATAAACCATGAAACTGCAGTAAAATATTAAAATAATCCAAAGTTGTATAATATGTGTGTGTACATGTGTGTGTGTGTGTGTGGTCTAAGAAATTACATTATGTATAAAATAAATATGTTCAGTTGAATCTGAAAGGTTTATATCAATTTTACATGTTTAAAATATTTTCTTTTTTTAATTTTCTTTCATTTTTGACCAATTGAAAGATTTGCAGCTCCGTCACCCAGAGTTACATAGTTGCTAGACCTGTTATAGACACCTCCTTGCTTTATGGTCAAGTAAGTGGATAATTACAGTCAGTTTCTGTCTAAACTTCAAATACACACTTGTTAAATTTCTTTGGTTTTTTTTTTGGGGGGGGGGCGTTCAGACACTTCAATCTCTTGTAATTTCCACATTAATTTTCTTTGTTTTATTTGTAGAAAAGGTAAAACTGAGTAACAGTTTTTCGCATGATTGAATTTTTCCTTCAGCATAACATATAAGAAACAGCAGTCAACTCCATTGTATTCCAAAATGATTAAAAACCTTTTTTTTTAATTCACATTATATATATATATATATATATATATATATATATATATATATATATACACACGCACACACACAATTGTTCTGGAAGTAGATACATTGTATTTAACAAAGTTTTACAATTCCCATTAGATCCCAAAGTTAAACTACATTGAACCTGGCAAGATGGGTGACCATTAAGGAATACATAGTACTAAGAGGGCAAGAACACCTTACAAAACTAATGAGATTTGCTGATTGACAATAACAAATAAGTTATTTTCTACATGCCTTTGCCAATGGCTATAGCTGTAGGATATTTACAGCAGCTAAATAGACATACATATATAATACATATATAAATATACATATATAATACATATACATATATAATACATATATAAATATACATATATAATAAATACAATATACATACATAATAAATATACATAACTAGACTTTTTAGCCTGTTAAAAACGGGCAAAAGTTATATACATAGAATGAGTGCTTTATGCCAAACTGATGGTTGAATGTTTTAATTTGTGCCTATTTTTGCATTAAATACTAATATCTATTAATCACTAACTGTGAATCTAGTTTACTGTATGTTATAAAATTCCATACAAAATTTTAGCGAGATGTGTCTAGTGGTTTTCCAGAAAAAGTGGAATGAACAGACACACTAAGAAAAACATCATATAGAAATTCCACTATAATTAAAACTATTTTTCTTATCCGCCTTATTAGGAAATCTTTGGATTCATATTTATAATGGATTTTGAACTTCTGTTGCAGTTATTCCCCTTTTATCTAACAAGTTGATCCAGGTAATTAGATTTTGATTGAATCAATTATGGTTATCCCTCTTCCTATTAAGAGTGCTCCGTGTTCTGAACACACCCACTCTCTGGCTAATTGAGTTTGAATTCTTTGATATTAGGCTCTTAGAGAGGATAAGAACCCTATCTATAATTTTAAATGGTCGTTTCTTTAGACTGATAAGGATTTCTACTTTTGACTACACAATAAGAACGTTACCTTTTACTTGTTTTAACATTGAATACATAAAAATCAGACTTTGAGGAATTAAATATAAGGTCTTATTAAGATTATGCCTTTTATTTTAAAAAGAACTCAAAAATATGTAAAATTCTATGTGCATTTAGTAATTTAGTTTTATCTGCTTTATCTTGATTGTTATTACAAAAAGCTTTTTATGTAAATTTATTGTATTTCTGATTTTTTTTTTGTATTTGTTTTATTTTTCTCACTCAATATTTTTCCTATCTTATTATTCAACTTATTATTGTAATAATCATTATTACTATGATATTTATCGATTATTATTTACTTATTACCTAATATTGAATTTTAGGGTTCTAATTCATTGCACATTTTCTCATTACTTAACTCATTTTATTATTAATAGTATTAGTAGCTGTAATTTAATAATAGTATTAGTAGTCATAGTTTATGTGAATGTGATTCGTTTTTAAATGTAATATTTTTAGATATTTTTCAAAATAAAATGTTTTTTTTGCTTGACTTCTTTTTTTAGTCTAGCATGTTTCTATGTAAGTTTTTAACAATTTGTAATTTTTTTCTTATATTAAATCACAAAAATCTTTTGTCTCATACATATCAAACAGGTGAGGTGGATTTACGATCTCAGGCCTGATCAATTCATCAGCGGCTGTCACTTAGACTTAGTGTGAGGGTAAATAAGGGGGTATATTTTCATCATTATTGCCCCCCATCCTATCCATTTCTAGGGTTGCCACTTTTACGCATCTAAATAGTCACTATTTCTCTTACTCTATCTGCTGCGGAAGTAGGTGATCATTTTTTTTTAATTTAGATATGAAACTGATCCTTCATTCTGAAATCTATGTTATTGTTTTTAAATCGCTATTTTGCAGTTACTTATCCAGCTGTTTACATGGAATTGATTAAAAAACAAGAAATCTCAAACATTTTCCAGTGATAATGGCAGAGTTATTAATTTACCCATTTTTGTTGTGGCATCTTCTCAAACAACGACTTCAATAAAGAGAATCTCTAGTTATCTTTAATCTATTTATTGAAGATAATTTGCTTCATAAACACTTGCTTTGCTATTAAAGAATAAAAAAAACAAGTAGTTAATAAAACATGTAAAAAAAAACTTTAAAAAAGAGTTAAAAACATATTTAATTTTAAAAAGGAAACACTAAATAAATGGATAGTCCTTAATTCTGAGTTTTTAACTTTTTTTCAAAATGTTTTTTAACATGTTTTATTAACTACTTGTTCTTTATATATATATATATATATATATATATATATATATATATATACACATGCATGTAAAATATGTATATTACTTTTAGCAATCATAATACTCACTCCCCTTATTTTTGTCCTTTGTTCATCGATTCCATGTGCGATGTTTCTGACAAAGGGGGAAGAATTGCTGTTTTCTGAGTCATAATCTATCGAACACTTATCAATGGCTAGTTTTTGACCGTGATGTATTGGTTTTTTATTGTAGATCCTTACATCAAGTGGTTACATGCCTAGTTTGGAGCAATTTCCATAAAAAAGGTGTGTGTGTGTGTATATATATATATATATATATATATATATATATATATATATACACACACACACACACACACATCTATGCGATCAGCATCTTATGATTCACTAATTTGCATATTAGTTCACAAAAGATTATCTTATTAATTAAGTATTTTTCATTGTTTTCTAATTCCATGATTGCTTTCATTTTAATATAACAAATTTGTATTTATCAACATTTTCTACAAAGTGGATAGAAGCTGAGAATTTTGGATGAGAAATGTCTTTACAGTCCTTAATTTGCAGGGGAAGAGGATTGTGGTTTTTGGCTTTCTCAATTCGTTGGGGTAGCATTAAGACATTCATCCACTATTAAATATAACAACAATAATTATAATAATTAATAAATAACTAAATAACTATATAATATAAAAATATAAGCAAAAATATATAAACATATCTAGATTAAAACTAGGTCACCTTCAAACACACAAAGAAAACAATAGCCCATTTCCTCCAAAAGCGAGCAAAGAAACAGGTCAATGAACCTCTGCCTGCTAAACGTGCAAAAAAATGGATGTGGGAATAACAGAATCTGATTGGCTAACTAGCAAACGCAACACCATGCGAATATACAAAAACACACGGTAACGTCAATTCCATGCAATAGCCTGACAAATCCTCACAAGGATGAAACGTGGAAAATTCTATGTAGCTTAAGTGCCATATGTATTTTCATAACTTACTACTATATATGTATGCATGTAATTGTATATAATATATAGATATTCACATTAACTTTTACTATGTACCCAACTTGAAAACCAATGAAAAACATTGGGGAAAAGTACAGAGCACCCAGAAGATTCAAACTTGCATAAATGCACAAGCTTTTCCACGAGACAGTGTTTTAACTTCTCGGTCACAGAGACCAAAAACTGGACACATTGTTAAATACAATATATTGATTTTCAGAACCTTCCATTAAATAACATTTGTTGGATATTTATTACTCATATATATATATATATATATATATATCCCGTAAAAAAAGTTTGTCTTTTTTTAGCTGCCAAGCCTCCATCATAGATGGTTTAGATTAGAAATATACATCGGGGCAGTTAAATTTTTCCCTGTTATTCTATCCTTGTTGAGGACACCAAATATGCGTTCATGTGCCGTATATGGCTTGATGTTAAAGTTGAACAGCAGTCCAAGAATGACATTAAGTGCAGACATGTCATAGTGATGGCAACCAGAATAACGGAACAGTGGCTTTCGCTGGTAATTGCAGCCGACATTCTGTGCCCCTGTCGGATTGATGCATTCTTCTGTCAGTGCACAACGCACCCATGGCAGCATCAGTTCTCGATGAATTTTGTCAGAGTTGAATAGAATCAGGTGGGAGGATTCTACGGCTCGATGGAAGAAATAATTATCTTGTTGGGTTTTGAAATACTGAAACATTTTCGGGTGAGTCAGCGAAGATGTCGGATCAGTCACTGTCCATGCGACGAGGCCAATTTTCTGGGCTTGGGTGAGGCTTTGATTGACTTTGTTTGTGATGAAATGTTCAGAATTGTCCGCCCAGATCACGGCTCCATAACGGTTGAGTATTTCCTAAAAGAGAGAAAAAAATGATTAAGTTAGCCCAACATATAAACAAGAAAAAGTTGCTAGGTTTGTCCTGGAGCCAAGTCTGCATATGGATGTAAATATGTGTAAGAGAAGGCTAAGCTTGCACAAAGATCCATCCAGGATCATAACAAGATGAGGGTATGAATTCCATCAGGAAAAAAAATAAAGCATCCTTTTTCAGTCTTTGTGCTAATATTCATATTTATTTTAAATAAAATTTAAGTTAAAAAACAAGAATAAAAACATCTCAAACTGAAAAGTTAAAAAAAATAAATAAATAAAAGTCATTATGAAAATAAGATTGATTAGGTGATGGAAATCTAACTTGCTTTCTTAATTCCCCTAAATACTTAAAATGTATTTGCCTAGCAGTTTTTTTTGTTTTACTCACATGTAACTAGATGGATGACTATATACATATATATAATGTTCCCTATCTTAGGTTGAGCATTTGGGAATGATACACAAATTACCATTAGCAATTGAAGTGATGCGCTTTGTGTAAACAAATTGAGCTTAAGTATTTGGACAATGTCAAAAAACATCATTAATTCACTGCCCGCATAGCATCAGCTGTATAGCGCAACTGTTAGAAGCTCTGACTGTCGTTTGGGCGATTGGGTTTCAATCCTGGCTTGAGATAGTTGCTTGTCTAGCCGCACTGATGAGCTGTGAAACAGCAAAACAGTAGTGTATGTGGACGAGATATATATATATATATATATATATATAGTAATCTGAAAATATTAATATTTACAGATCCAATCCTATCCTGGGAAAATGCTCAATGTTTGGTATAGAGCATCAACATATGAAGGGATTTAAATGAAAAATAAAAATTTCCAACATTTATTGCATCCTGTCTTTATAAACAATATATGCACTCACGATAAAATTTTTAATGCATTCCCTGTTTAGAATATTTGATGATGCATTAGATTTTATTTTTCATTTAAATCTCTTTGTGTATGTGTGTGTATATATACACACACACACAAAGTTAAATATGTGTGTGTATATATTATATATATTCCATGGTCGAGTGGGAGAACTGCCGACTGTCAATACGACGGTTCTAGGTTCAATCCTTGGCTTGGGAGAGATGCTAGTCTAGCGACACTGATGAGTTGTGATACAACAAAACAGGACTGTATGTCGATGACTACAAATATATTTTAAGCCCCCCTCTTTGGGTAGAGCACTGTCGTAAATAATTTCACCCGCTACTTAATTGGCTGGAAATGCGAAGCTCGTTGTTTGTTTGTTTATAAACAGGCGATTTGAGCACTATAAAAGTCGTGGCGGGTGTCTATTTAAATAGACATTCCGACGAGTTATTTACGGGCGTCCATTCCATGGTTGAGTGGGAGAACTGCTGACTGTCAACACGACGGTTCTAGGTTCAATTCTTGGCTTGGGAGAGATGCTAGTCTAGCGGCACTGATGAGTTGTGATACAACGAAACAGGACTGTATGTCAATGACTACAAATATATATATATAATTTAAAGCTGAATGTCTGTGTGTGTATGTGTGTGTCTGGTCACGAATGGGCTCCTATATGGTTGACTATTTTAAAAAACTGATTACATATAATGATAGAAGATGTATCGAGACACAGGAATGGGTATGTTTGATCTGGCAGAATGGTGGTTCATTAAAATTGTGGGGTCTGCGTTCGCGCCTGGCCTCCATAGAATGAAAATAGGCACAAACTTTAATAAAGACTTTTCATAACTATCTGCGTAAGTATACTTTGATAATCATGTTTCAGTTTCAAAAAATATGGTATAATAAAATTATGGGGTGTTTGTTCACGCCTGACCTCCATAGAATGGAAATATGTCACAAAGTTTAACAAGGTTTTTTAATATAGATCCACAGAATATTGTGATAAGTGTTTCAGTGTGAACAGGTATGGTATGATAAATTATGGGGTTTATCTATTATATTTTTACTTTCATCATATTTTGCTTTGGTTTTGATATCCCCCAAATTCAAAGCTATCTCTTTACAACCCTTCCTTTTCATAACCTATCATACTTTCATAAATCAGAGTCCATTTTCTGTAGGCTGTTTTTGAACCCAGTCAACGACGAGTACTTTTGCTAGTATATATATATATATATATATATTTAAACCCGAAGTTAAACAATGTTGAGCCTGATTAGTACCAAATGGGTGACCAATTTAGGAATTCCAGGCGCTGTATGTAGGAGAACGCCGACCCCTCCCTGCAATAGTTGCAAAAACCTAACGTCGCCATCTCTCCTAACTGGGATATACATGTGACTGGGGACCGCTTGTGAATTTCATACTCCCATGGTACCACCTCCTTTGGAGGAAGCCGGTTAAACCAGCATAGAGTTAGTGCCATTCCTATTTAGAAACACACAGGAGATATATATATATATATATACACACACACACACACACAAACACATACATACATACATACAAAAACACACACACATTCTTTATTATCAGATGGTAGATGAATAATGTGGTAACGTGCATGCACTCATACCTTATGAAAGGCAGGATCTGTATGGTTGGGTGATGGTTTCCATTTGATGGCGGGAATAATGAATGAGTGAATGGAAATGTTGCAATAAGTTGTCAAAGCTTGACATGTCATTTTCAGAATTCCATTGGGTATGTAACAGGTGCAACGGAATCACAGGGGAGATAACCAGTTTGTACGCAGGAAGTACAAGACAATGGAGATGGATGAAAGATTTAAAATTGGATGGCAAGGCAATCGGGGTTGTTTAGAAGTTTTGTTCTCATGGCGATACCATTGACATACAGAAGGGACCTGATGCTAACGTGATTACGAAAGGTGTTGATGGAGTAAGTTTAGGGAACTTCTGCGATTACTAACCAGCAGATTGTCACTACCATTGACTAAAGAGTTTAGCAGACGTGTGTACACAGTGTGAGGATGCATGGAAATGAAACCTGGTAACGATTGAAGACATGAGAAAAATGATGTGTAATGTTAGATATAGTCTTAGATTTGATAACCTCAGAGAAAGATTAAATATTTACAGTACAGCATAGAGATACATGCAAAACAGGCGATTTTATTGGTTTGTTCAGATTAAAAGAATGAATGAGAGTTTGTGGGTCAGTATATTTAGAACAGTTCAGGTAGCAAGGTTAGTTAGCAAGGGAAGGCCAAAGAAAATATGTAGAAATGATAAGACTGGACTTGAGAGACAGAGGAATAAATAAAGAACTGACCAGAGAAGAGTTAGTTTGAATATGGCATAGTGTGCTTGAGTCCATAAAGAGTTTTAAATAAAGAAAGGAATTTTTTTTTTTTAATTTATGCTTTTTTGAGATGAGAATTGATTTATTATTTGGATTAATTGAACTACTGTCCCCATCTTGAGTGTTTATTTGCACAATGTTTCAGAAGATGTAACATCACACCTTCTTCAGGTGTATAAGCTGCCATGTAGGATATTGGGAAAGGGTTAACTATACACTTCTGTGGTTTTGTATTTAGGTTCTAGTTAAAAGTAAAAATCAAAATAATAAAAAATATCTAATAAAACACATATTTCTAAAATAACAATTTACAAAATAGACAACTGGTAGACCTTAAATGTTAAAACATGTTATTCTTGTAAATAGACGTTCCTAATTTCCATTAACAAGATGCTGTTTTTAATTTCATACATTTTTTTTTATATATTTATTATCTTGGGATGAGACTGACAGTGGTACAGGAGAAGCAAATTATCTTTGGCAAAATCGTTTCTATCAAATCCATCCTTATTTCCTCCCATGTGTTTGTCTTCCAATTGACCCTTCTACTTCAACTGTTCTATATCTACTAACTCAAGAATTCCCATCCATTCTTTTGATCTGACCACACCAACCAGGTCTTGTTTTGCACAAATCCCCTTATACTCTCTACATTAAATCTTCCTCTCAAGTCATTATCATTATATGCAGTTTAACGATCATTTTAAATACTGACATGTGTTTGATAGCTGTTAAAAATTAAATTCAAAACTAATGTATGTTTTTTTCTGTTTTGTTACGTTTTTAAAAGTAATCTTAGTAAATCTATATAAATAAAACAGTAGATGTATGTGTGTGTGTAAATATTTAAACTCTTAAATTACTAGTCACATAATACTGAAATTAACAGAAAATAGTAATTATACACCAAGAATGGTTTACAACGAGTAAAATCTTTGCTTGGACTGATAAATAATGCGCACAGACATATCAGTAAGTTGAAATCCGAAATGTTTATTTCAACTGGCCGACATGTTTTTATTTCTTTCTGTGCATGGTCACATAAAATTCATTTGTTCAAGCCTTAATATTTAAACCTTGTTTATCTCAATAACAACATCGATAGAGAATGCATATGAAATGCTGAATGTTTTGATTTCGTTTGGTTTTCTTTTTTTGTTTTACGGCATATCAACCCTTTTTATGGTTATTTAATGCCGAATTCAGTGATTTTAAAAGAAAATGTCTTTAATAGAATTTGTTTGTTTTTATTTTTAAGTTGATTTCTATTTAACCCATAGTTGGGACCCTAACAGGTACTACCACTCCAGGTCAGAGTAGACCTGGGAGCAATGGCAATTAAAGGGTGGCTCCAGACTCCCCAAAGCCCTTAAGATGGGGCCTCACCATTGGATATAGTTTCAGGTCATATCCAGGACCATGTTTTGATTTCAAGTCTAGCTGACAGCACCAAGTCATTTTATTTATTTTTTTTTTTTTTGTCAACTTTTGCTATCATGTCTTTGTATTAATAAATGCGAATATCTGCAGGATTTTAAATATATTTTACAGTAAGCAGAATCAAAATATTTATTTACAGGCTTGGAAAATAAAAGTTTTCTTTTTAATTTCTTACAGTCTTTTAAGACAAACATTATAAATTATTTTTTTTGCCAGAGATCCCTGATGAACGAAAACAAAATTCGATGAAAAAATTTCATATTTTTCTAAAGTAAATCTTTCACAATAGCCATGACAGCTTTTTGAATAAACACCCCCAACTTCCCTATGTTAAGAACATGGGGGGGGGGCTGCTTCAGTTACACGCATGCGCATTAGTAACTACTTGGTTGTGAAAATCCAGAGATTACATTAGATTTTACATTAGATATCATATTTTCATGTCTGGTAAATGACTCATCAACCCCAAATTTTACTGTGATATTTGTTGTCAGCATACCTGAAAATCTATAAAAAGTCAACATTTACAATCAAAGAGATCGAAATCAACTAATGAAAGTTTGACACGAAAGCAATCAATCAAACATAAAAAAGTTCTCTTGCCCATTATTATTTTAAACAAAATTCAATAAAATTGGAATTTACCCCAAACCAATAAATTTTATAAAGTTTATGTTCATTCACCCCGCACTGGCAGAAGTGCCAAGTGGTAGTTTCTATGTCATTACAATATTGCAAGTATAATTCTATTCCTTTTTACATCGTATTCCAAAATCATCCTACACCAGACCTTTACATTATCAATATTTAATTATGATATTACAATAAGTTATCCTTAGAACCATAAAAAAAAAAGAGGTCTAACAAAATGTTAGTCTGCAATAAGTGGTTTATCTATCAAACAGAATCCTGCTGTCCTTGGGAAACATACGTTTGATTCGATCCTGAATTCTTTCTTTCCATAGAAAATGTGATATGAAAATCCGGTACTTCTGCAATACTGTGTGATAACCACATTTTTGATTTTCAGTCTGGAGAATATTATTATGAGGACGCATATTTGATGATCAGTCTGCAGTCCTTTTCATTGGCACTGGTTCAATAACATTGAATAGAGATCTTCAATTTATCAGGTGGCCAGATAGTAAATTCAATTGGTGACCTGATAACTAAGGTTTCCCCAGATATTGCTAAAAATTTCCACAATGTCTTTGTGAAAGAGTAATCTTGAACCCTTGAAATGATGCTGTTGATATGATCAATTATAATCTTTTGGAAGAGTTATCAATCCATTAATTGTGTTATTAATGAAGATCAGACAGTAGAATTTCCAGTATAATTCACTACAACCACATGGAAAGCCACATATTAAGAAATCTTGATTCACGTAAACTGTGTAATGGCACACGGTTAGCAATAAAATCTTTGAAAACTAATGTTCTGAAAGCCATTATAATAACTGGAAATTTTGAAGGTGAAACTTAATTCCTCAGATTCCCTTATTCCTTCTGACATGCCATTTCAATTCAAGCGTTTACAATTCCCAATAAAAAATAGTTTGGACATGTCTATAACTAAAGCTTAAGGATAAAACCTCAAAGTTGTTGGACTTAATCTTCAGATACCTTGCTTTTCAGTTATATGTTGGTTGCTCACACATTGGAAGTCCTGAAAAACTACATTTACACATCTGTTAGCAGTCACACCCAAAATGTTGTTTATGTAGAAGTTCTTCAAAATTAATGCTACAGGTACATTTACCTGTGTTCAGATATGCACTAATAAACAGATTCTGGCAAAAGAACTGACCCATTAAATGATCGCCCCCATTAGCCTCCTCCCACTTTTCGCCAAAGTATTTGAAACCATAATTAATCAAGCTCTAGTCCATCACCTTACAACTGCTAAACTTCTGACCGACCAATAATATGGATTTAGGCAAGCCCATTCCACAGCAGATATCTGAACTGTAATCTCTGAACGTATATACCATTCACTGGACACAGCAGGAGAGGGTAGAGCAGTAAACCTAGATATATCTAAGGCTTTTGACAGGGTATAGCATGACAGTATTCTCAGAAAAATTAGATTATATGGTATCACTGGAAGAATGCATAACGTAATTAAATCCTTCTTAAGAGAAGAATCCAGGTTGTCCTCGATGGTTGTACATCTAAACAATATGATATAAATGCGGGAGTACCTCAGTGGTTCAATCCTTGGATCTTTATTATTCCTAATATTTATAAATGGCCTCCTGATAAAATTGTCTCTGAGATTAGTATATCTGCTGATGACACCACACTATAATAGGCACAAGGGGAAAATAAATGAACACATATCTAAGGAAATGGCAGGAACACTAGAGGAAGACCTCCACTCTGTAGTGAAATGGGAACAAAAATGGCTGGTCACATTCAATGCTGCCAAGACTAAACTTGTTTTCCAATAATTACAAGAAACCTTCTCTTACCACCAATAGCAATGGCCAAAAACATTACCTACAGAGAACATGAGTTGGAACAGATACATTAAGAGCATTGCCAAGGCTGCTGCAAAGAACGTGGGCTCTTTCTACTGTGCTAGAAAACTACTTACACCTGAAAGTATCCTGTACCTCTATAAGGCCACCATTCGCCCATGTATGGAGTACTGTTGTCACATTTGAACTGGTGCATCTGCTACAAGAGTCACTCCTGGACAGGGTTCAGAAGAGAGTGGCCAACCTGATAGGTCATGACCTGTCATCTAAGCTTCAGCCTCTGTCCCATCAATGAAATGCTGCCTCCCTCTGCCTGTCCTACAAGTATTTTAATGGTGAATGCTCTCTGACAAACTTCAAGCACTTGTACCCTCTCGACGTAAATACCCCCGACAAACCCGACAAGCAGCTAAATCCCACCCGTACACAGTAGATATCCCTAGGTGTAAGAAGGCCTTCTACTTCAATAGTTTCTTCTCCAGAACTGCTAGACTTTGGAACTCCCTTCCGGGATTCTGCTTTCCTAACTGTACTGACATGCAAAAGTTCAAGTGTAATATTAACAGACATCTTGCTGCTCATCTCCCTTCATAATATTTCCTGCTAACTTTTACGATATAAATCACCCGCAACTCATGTCCCCCGATAGTAGCCCCTACTTCAAAGTGGCATTGTGCCTTGTTTGGGGTGAAAATTGAAAAAAAAATAAATAAATAATAGATTACTAATGTCATTATTATATATTTTACATTAAAATGGTAAAAAAAAAGGGGGAGATTTAACAGCTTTCTGATATGCACTATGATATAAAGTAATAACTGCAACTCTTCCATCATATTTTGAAAGAAGAAAGACTAAAAGATTAAACTAGAAAAGAGGATGAGGGCTACTAGCGAGACCTCTACAAAAAAAAAAATGCACCTACTGCTTCTACCTTATGGAGGATGTGGAAAAAGGAGCAATTATGAATTAATGTTTCGTTTAATCAATTTTTAGTAATATGAGGACGGAATATACAAATATATCAAATACAACCTGGCAATACCGGGTACTTCAGCTAGTATACTAATATTTGTTTTGTGCTTACAGTTTGAAATAGTCTTTGTAGAGAGAACCAAGGAAATATTAATATTTATTTCGGTTAAATTATTGTTTTTTATTACTTGTGCATAATTTGAACTGGATGTAGATCACTGTCCACTTCACTTTGCTCAGAACGTCATGTTCTCAGGGTTTGACTAATCTGGCATAAGATGCCGATCAATGTGTGGCTAAGGAGCAGACGATTTTGGGGGAAAATATGGGGGGGGGGGTATTCAACGGGACGAGCCGGGAGCTTCTCGACAATTATCTTTTAGAGTTTATGTGGAGATGGAAATTTGGTAATAATTCTTTTGTCTCCATCTTAAAGCATATATTGGAAAGTTTGACAAAGTTTCTTCCACATCCACTGTCCCTTCTCACTCCCCTTTGACATCATCTGATGCGACTGTAGAAAAGTCTACCTAATCCTAAGCTAATCCCAGCTGTCTTAATTTAAATCTTAAAACTCAGTTGCCTAGACCCAACCTGCAGGGAGAAAAAAAATGTTCATGGAAAAAAAAAAAATATTTAATTTGGATTAGTTACAAAAATAAGAAACAAGTGAAAAAAAAAATACTGCATGAAAAACACAAAAGTGCTTTTTTAAAAACTTTTGTTAAAAAAAAAATATGAAAACCAAAAAAATTGATTTTCTTGTTAGTTTTGTTCAATTTTGTTTGACCAAAATAAATTGGTAGGAACAAAAAATACAACTTATTTGCATATTTTTTCAGTTATAAAATTTGTTACAAGAACAAAACAGAAATTGTTACGGTAGGTTGTTGTTTATATTTTATTTTTGTTATATTTATATTTTTCCCCCTGGTGATTTTTGAATGTTTTCTTCATTATTTTCTTCGAGTAGCATTGTTACACTTTGAATCGGTGATGCTTGGTGAAAGCCGGCAGTTGACGTTTTTTCAAGCAAAGCCGAGTGGATAGTTACGTCTGGTTCAAATTCTATACAAGTACCTTGCTATTTCATATTCTTTTTTAATTTATTTATTAGAGCTGGGAACATTCAAATGATTTTAATGATATATTTTTATTTGAATCAATTACTAAATATTAAGCTGTTTTTTTTTTTTAATGAATATTAGACATACTTTAATATGTGTGTATATACATTCCTAAGTATCTGAATTAGTCATTTCGTAATTTAGATCACGGCAAGTCAAAGGTACATAATTCATTGTGGGTAATCTCCCCTTAATTGACAGGTTCAGAAAAGAGACATATGTTATATGCTATCGTTATTATATTGTTTTGGGAAGTTTATTTTGTGCTGTTTTCCAGTATTTTATGCCCCCCTCCCATTGTACTTGAGTTTTTAAATTCATCATTGTATGTTATTTATGCTATATATTACTCCAGTGTAAGCATAAGGAAGGATAGGGAATATATTTTCAACAATAGCCGAGGGTACAAAACCCAAGATACTATGTAAAAGATAAACACACATGCACAATCACAGTAAAAGTTTTCCTCAGGCAAGAGATCAAGGTGTACGGCACAATCACGTTGACACACCGGTTCTAGCCGAAGTTAAGCAACGTTGAGCCTGGCCAGTACCAGATGGGTGACCATTTGAGAAAGCTAGGCGCTGTATATACCTTCTAGGAAGGTTGGGCATGAAGCCAGCATCCTCACCCTGTAAAAAGAACCCCTCGCTACAAAAACATCTACAAAAAGTTGTAGATGGCCTATGCCCCCTCCCCCCAGGGGCTCAAGGGGTATGGATGGATGGAAGAGATCAAGGTAGCATCAGACATCACATCAAATGTGGGTAGTAGTAGAGACTTTGGTTAAATGTATTAATTTAGACCAACAATGGTCACTCAGCAATGGTGTAATGACCATAGTTATACATGACCAGCTATTGTGATGTGAACTTAAAAACAATAGACATAAAAATGAATATAGACAGGTTCATGTTAGAACTGGCAAAAGGTAGCTGTATGGATATAACATGACAAATAGACATAAAGAATGTTAAAAGGTGAATATGTAATTTAGTCCAAAATAAGCTCAAATGACATCAGGAAAAAGTGTGCGAGTAAATTTTATTTAATGCCAAAAGGTTTAATTATTATTTTTTTTTTTTTGTTTGTTGTTATGAGGCTATAAGATTTTAAAACTTTTTATTTTATTTATATTTTGTTGAGATGATTAGTTTGTTTTAGGAAACATTTTTTATAGAATGAAGGATTATACATGTTTGGTTTAGGTTTTGTTTTGTGGCATATCAACCCCTTTCACATTTATTAATGCAACATCAAGTCATTTTGATAGAAGCTTATGCATCAAGTTCTTTATATCTTCAAATATTTATTCCTGTGTTTGGTTTGGTTGTTTTGTAGACGTAAATTGCTTTTATTTTTGGCTTTGCATAACATGATTGAGTTTTCTAAAGGAAGAGGAGCTTGGTTTTATGACAAATCCACTGCAATGGGTCATTCTATGCCAGATATAGCTTGTACATGTATATAATTTGTACAATCTGAAAATAGTTTTTTTAGACAATTCTATTGCATTGTTTTGTTTCCATTTCTGATCCATGATTTTGTGTCAGGTTTTGCGATTTTGAGTATCTTCTGTCCTATGGGGTTTGCGATTTTTTGATGGTCTTCTCACAATTCCATTTTTTCTTTTTTCTATTGTGCTCTATCTGCTGCATAACTCAGGCATTTCATTCATAGTTTTTGTTTCTTGTGTCTGGATTAAGATTGTTGACATGGCTTGTTATGATGTTTGAATTTGGGTTAGGACTATTTATACCAAGTTTTGTCTTTGTATACTTTCCGTATAGTAAGGTTGTTTTTTTGGGGAGATCTTGATTGTCTTTATTTTTGAGAGACTGGTATTTTTGTGTTAGTTTTTCTACCAAAAATTTTGTGATGGTGTTAATTGTTGTTCTTAAGTATCTTTTGTTGTGTATGTAGGGTTTGGGGGGGGGGGAGATTGTTTATTTTTTAGATTGTTGGGTAAATGTCTGTGGTTCTTTTATAAAGGTTAGAAGTTCATTTAGATTCATATTTGCTAGTTTTCTTATGAGGAGATTACATTTTTTGCATTCAGAATTGGAAGTGGTTTGCAATCGTCGAGTTACTCTTTATTAAAAGCGGGCTGAATGGACATTCTCAACTATTTTTCAGGCTTCTAAGAAGATATTCTGGGCATACTTAATTTTCATTACCGCCTTTTCTTTCTCAAATTCTTCAGAGAATTGAATCAGCCAAATGTTCTCCTTTGCAGTTCATACATTTCAGCTTTTATCAAACGCCTTCCTGGTGGTCATATCTGTCCATTCCACAATTTTTACATAATTTCCTTCTGGTACACTAGTTCTTATGGTGTACAAACTTCTGGTAATTATAACATCTAAGTGGATTAAAGATATAAATATTCACTTCCGACATTCATTTTTGTTGCAGGTGTGAGAGAGTTAAATGTGAGGATGCATGTATTGGTGTTGAGTTTCTGACCGTTTTTATTTATAATGATTCTTATTACATCTGTTACAAGTTGTTTCTTTTAAGTTTTGTTTGATTTCGTCTATTGTGAAGTTATCTAATTCTAGGCTTCTCACTACTCCCATTGGAGTGTTGAGAGATTTAGGCGGGTAGGCTCTTATTTTTATACTGTGTAGTGAAATGGTTCTTAATAGTTCTAGCATACTTCTTGGTTTTTTTATTATGAAGGGTGAGAGTTTAGTGATGGGATTGTTAAGAAAGTTTAGGATGCTGCGACAAAAAAAAAAAAAAAAAAAACCTTGACAAACGATGTTTAAGGGGTCAATGGTATATCACTCACATGCAGAGTCCAACTAATAACTACAGAATGTGTCTGAGTTTATGTTTTCTGCATGTGTTGCTTATTTTTCATACTTGTGCACCACTGTAAACCACCGTGAACCACCTCTGCAATGTAAAAGATGACAACACAAGAGAAGGAAAACAAAGTACACAGCATTAGAGACAGCAATTGTCAGGAGAGAGCACAAAGTTCCACACTCTTGTTGAAAGTAACAAAGAAAAAGACAGCGCCTACCTGTATACAGACTGGTCGATAACTTTTGATTGACAAATCCTTCAAATGTGAGGGGTAGCGTTTGAAATCAAAAGTTGTTAAAATGCATGATTTGGAACTGTTGCATCGTTTCTTGATCTTTAAAGAAAAAAAGAAAATAACAAAAGATACATGTAAATTCTATAGTGAACTGAAGACAAGTTTTAATTTTATTATTTTGTGCATTATTTCATTTATTTTAGTCAAATGTTTTGTCATATAAAAGCAAAAAAAAAAAAACATTGAAAAATATTTAAATTAATATTTAGCAATAACAATCTCATCAATATGAGGCATCAGTGTATATATATGTATATATAAACACACCCACACTAGCAAGGCCATCCGGCGTTATTCAGGATCGTATAAGACAATGTGAAAAATTGTGAAAATACCTGTTTTTCTTAGGATAGATGAAGTTTTTATGTCTATGTATCATTTGCCATTTATAGCAAAAGAATATTTTACCTACCCTAGGACGGGTATTACACAATATGTATAGAATAATTTACCTTCCCTAGGAAGGAAATTTACAGCACATATGTGGGAAAAAAATTTCCTTACCTAGGGCTGGTAATGTACAACACATATTTAAAATAATTTACATAATTTTCTGTTGTGCTAAATTTTCGGTATGTCACAAGTAAAAGTGTGTTTCTTTTTACATCAGAGTGCCATAGTGAAGAAGCACCAGATTTTTTATATAAATGTTATTATAGTCAAATATATTATGCAGTTTTCGCTTTTGATCACTTACGTATGTCACAGATAAGAATTTCTTTGTTTTTCACATGGGTACTTCACTGTGGAAGTACATTATTTCCTAGGTAGGATACTGTAAAAGTACTTTTTTTTCTCATTTAAAAATGAAATAACTCGATATGTTTAAGTAATTTTCTGTTGTGCTAAATTTTCTGTGCATCTAGAGTAAGAATTTGTTTTTATCATTCGGGTGCTATAGGGAAGAAGCACCTTATTTCTCATTTAAAAGTCATGCTACTCGAATACGGTTTTACAGGTAGGATTTTCTTTGTTTTTCATACGAGTATTATACTGCACAAGTACCTTATTTCTTGGGTAAGATAATGTACAAGTACCTTATCTCATATATAGATGAAACTATTCGATTTTACATAATTTTCTGTTGTGCAAACTTCCACATGTCACAGGTGAGTGTTTTTATATTAGAGTGCTATATTAAAGAAGCACCTTATTTCTTATATAAATGTCATACTACTTGAATATGTTACATGATTTTTGCTTTGGATTACTTTTATGCACGTCACAGATAAGATTTCCTTAGTTTTTCATATGCGTACTATACTGTACAAGTACCTTATTTCTCATATGTAAGTCATACTACTCGAATATTAAACATGATTTTCGGTTTTATTAACTTACTAGAGAGGGGTACCCGGCGTTGTCCGGGTGTTTGTAGGTGTGTGTGAAAAAAAAAAAAACAGGTGCCCGTGAAAAAAAGCCTTGATGACGCGCAGTTGGAAAATAGTAAAGTGTGAAAAAAAAAAAAAAAACAGGTGCGCGTTTTTTGATTGACGTGACGGCGATAGGTATTCAGCAGTTAGCATTTCGTGCGGGACAGTTTTTAAGGAGGTCAATAAATCAGCTTGTTTGTTTTTAAAAACCCGCTCCCCCGTCTGATATGACGAAGTCGACATTGACCACTGGGCCTGTGATTAGAGTCGAGTTTCACTTTTTTTTATACCGAAAACCGAATGTAACGCGTGCCGATGCAGGAAATGTGGAATAATTAACGTTTGAAAGTCAATAAAATTAAATAGACAGGCGAGCTCCGTGGTTAAGTGTGAGATATTACAATTTATAGATGATATAAAAAGTTTTAAGAAGTTGTGAAGCGAGCGAGCGCTTCTCTGAAAGAAGCCTTTTGTGGACATCGAGGAAAAGCGTACATACATACATACATATTCGCTTTTATATATATAGATGTATGTCACAGGTAAGATTTTCTTTGGTTTTCAAATGAGTACTATACTGCACAAGTAACTTATTACTTTGATAGAATTTCTTGTACACATAAATACATTAAAAAGTGATCATTGTACGTGATTTTTGGAACATAACATCTATACAAATATACAAACATAATACATAAAATTCATAATGATCAGTTAATTAGTTTAGGCGTGAAGCCAATACATACAAATATATAATCATATATGCTTACTAATTCAAAATGATCGGTCAATTAGTTTAGGAGTGAATCCAATACATGCAAATATATAATCATATAAACATAATTAAATTCATAATGATTGGTTTATTAGTTTAAGAGTGAATCCAAGAAAGTATGTGTGAACATCCTGAAGACTTGATAGAAATAAAACAAAAACAATTTTAGAATTTAGAGTGGAAGTTGGTTTCACATATATTTAATGTAAAATAATTCACTATTTCGAGACCATTCTAGCGTTTTAGGACAGTTAACCAATTTATTTTATTTTTTTTAATCGTGCACTTTTCTTTAAGGAAGGATCTGAGTTTTTTGGGGTTTTTTTTTCTTTTTTCTTTTAGACACTTATGTGTAGCTTACTGCAAAATTTTGTTTAATGGGGAGATTGCTACTCGGACTTAGTGTTATTGTTAGAGCTAAAGAAGGTTTTAGGAAGAGGAGGAGGAGGAGGCTTGTCACTCGTACCTAGGGTTAGAGGTAGGATTAAGGGAACTTTTTTTTTTCAAGAGGGCGTTTGATACCCATATTTACAGTTAATGGGTCATAATTATTGGCCTTTGAAATTGTTATGTCTTAGATTTTGAACATCAAATTACTTTTAAATATGTAAATTTACGTAAATGAGGGGTGTGAAAGTTGAGAATTACAACAAACAAAAATAAATTTCATTTAAAACAAGTGGCATCACTAACAGAAAACATGACGTTTGGAAAACTTAAGTATTCTTTTGCCCACCTATTTAAATATCAAAAAACACTTGCCTATTTTTTTTTTTTAAACCATTCCAGCTGCAACTTACTTCATAATAAATCAATCAAAATGCTGATATGTTCAATTTTGGTGGCGGAAATAAAGTACCAAATGTCATAAACATATACTAATTTCAAAATCACATATCACAAAAACTATTAAAAGATACAGATCTGGAATATTGTATGCCTAATCAATACATAACATAATCAATACATAACATAATCAATACATAACATAATCAATACATAACATAATCAATACATAACATAATCAATACATAACATAATCAATACATAACATAATCAATACATAACATAATCAATACATAACATAGAATGCTATATTCAAATGCCAGCTCTTTATACCATGTACTTCTTAAATAATATCCTCAAGAAAATGTAATAATTTTATGTAGTGTTTTTCATTTCATTTATCATGGCAAGGTAAGTAAACATACATGTTCAACATCAATTTTTATAAAAGAGAGAGATGCATGTTATCAACGATAGAGTTCTTTATACAATTGATATTTCTTTGTGATTCTGTTGAATTCTTCGCTTGGCACTGATCGCATACATCCATTTAGGGTGGTTCCCTTAATCCCTTCCCCAATCAAACACATAAAAAAACTTTAATTGTCCTTCAATGCTTGTGACACAAATCACTTGTTTTGTATTGCTTATCAAATTGTTAGGTGAAAGTACAGACTAGTTAGAAAAACACCCTCTCCTCCCCCACGTTAAGAAATGGGTTTCCAAAAAGTTCTCTGCATAAGTACTATTGTTTTTTTTTTTTTCGTTTTAACATTTATTTTTGTATTGGCTTTGTTCAAGTTAACGCTGTGATTGTTTACAAATGATTTATTTTTGTATTGGCTTTGTTCAAGTTAACACTGATTGTTTACAAATGATTTATTTTTGTATTGGCTTACATATCCTTAAGGGGGCGGTTCATTAGGAATTTGTTAACTTGAAGACATCCAAGTTGTAGTCCGGTGGGAAGCAGGCAGACGGAACAGAGTTCCACAGGTGTGCAGTTCTAAGAAAGAAGCTTTGTTCATGGAATCTGCGTTTTGATTTAGGCACAGATATAGAGTGGGGGAAATTTTTCACAGTGGATTCAGCTAGACGGGTGTTTTTCGTGAAAGATTGACGAAGGGGGACCAGAGATTGGAGTTCAGACGAGCACCTGCCATGGAAATAACGATAAAACAAGAACGTCTCTTCTGTGGGAGAGAGGTTGCAGGGTAGAGAAAAGGGCATCCCCCAATAAGCCACAAAGTCTATTTTGTACTCTGTCAAGGCAGGATAGACTGTTTTTAGCAGCTCCTGCCCAGATATGGCAACAGTATTCCATCCTTGGACATACTTGGCTTTTATATAGATAGAGAATTGCATCAGTAGTGAGATATCTTCTGGAGCGGTAGAAGGATCCCACCATCTTTCCAGCAACCTTGGCAACAGACTTGATGTACGTGTTCCATTTCAGATCAGGAGTAAAGTCAAACACAGAAGCTTGTCAAAACATGGGGCCTCACCCAGACGAGAACCATCCATCACAATTGATGCCAGATGGGGATCAGAGCGTTGATGATGTAAGGATAGGAGTTTGGTTTTGGATGCATTAAAGGTAACCAGCCACACTCCTGCATTTATATCACATTGTTTAGATGTACGACCGTCGAGGACAACCTGGATTCTTCTCTTACTTAAGAAGGATTTAATTACGTTATGTATTCTTCCAGTAATACCATATGATCTAATTTTCCTGAGAATACTGTCATGCTATACCCTGTCAAAAGCCTTAGATATATCTACCCTCCCCTGCTGTGTTCAGTGAATGGTATATACATTCAGAGATTACAGTTCAGATATCTGCTGTGGAACGGGCTTGCCTAAATCCGTATTGTTGGTCGGTCAGAAGTTTAGCATCTGTAAAGTGATGGACTAGAGCTTGGTTAATTATGGACTCAAATATTTTGGCGAAAAGTGGGAGGAGACTAATATGGCGATAATTTAATGGGTCAGTTCTTTCGGCAGAATTCTTGAAAACTGGTACTACAGAAGCAGTTTTCCAGCAGTCCAGAAAGCAAGATTCATTAAGGCATTTGTTGTAAAGTTTGGAGAGAACTGGAGCTACTTCGGTGGAGCACTTTTTTAACAGCACAGCCGGGATGAGATCAGGTCCACATTCTTTTGAAGTGTCAAGATTTTTTATGATAGCATGCACCTGAGAAGGGGTGATTTTCAGATCGTCTAGTGTGGCGTTTGTCAGCAAAGGAAAGTCTGGAAGGGGGTGGTTAGCAGGGTCCACTGTGGAGTTAGAGGCAAACCGACTGGCAAGCATGTTAGCCTTCTTTTTTGGTGGTTTCAGTAAATTCTCTCTTAGTTGTCCATTTCTTTCTTACAGTTACTTCTGGCTTCTATATACTTCTGCTTGTTAAATCTATGGTACACATGCTGCCTTTGAGCAATGGCAGTTGTGCAAGTTGAAGTAAACCATTGGGGAGAGTGGGGCTTGCTATAAAATTTCCACATGGGAACATGTGCTTCAATTGCCGTTTTGAACAATTCAGTGGTCTCATTTGCGCACTGTTCAGCAGGAAGTGAAAATTTTTCGCCATGGGGCATCTCTGATGAGATCCCTGATGGTTTCCCAAGTCAGCCTTTTTATAATATCTTGTTGTTTTGAGCAATGGCTCTTCAGTTTTAGCCCTAGAGTTTATGGCAATTTCAACCATTATCACTGCATGATCAGCGTTCCCAAGTGGGCTGTGGGTATTTGTAACACAATCATCGGGAACTGTGGTCAGAAACAGATCTAGAAGTGATGCATGTTTTTGCTGGTCTGGGAAATGGGTTGGAAATGTAACCATTTGTAGATAGCTTCCCTTTTCCCTCCAGATATGATCAGCCACACCCAACTTCTCAATCTCTCTACGTATTATGGCTTTTTGATGTCCTAACTATACTTTTAGTGGCCATCTTTGTATAATTTTCTACATTTACAAAATATTTGTTTACTACATTTTTTAAATTATAAATTTTTTTTATAGTGTGTTTTGTCAACATTTAAAAAAAAGACAATGAAAAGTAAATATATCAATAAATTATTTAATTCCCCCAAATCTCAGCGTATCAGTAAAAAAAAAAAAAATTAATTAATTTAAAAAAAAAAAAAATTTTTTTAATTAAAAATAAAAAAAAATAAATAAACAGCACGATGCTAGTTAATCTAAATCAAAATCGGTTGCTTCTTGTTCTGGATACAAGAATCCCAGGTTGCCCAAATGATATACGTTAATATGAAACAAATAGAGAATCATCAGGAGCAGTTACATTAGTTTGTTATAAATAATTAGTAAAAAATATGTGAAGCATTAAATATTTATACTGGCTGCCAAGATGACTTTTAAAAACAAAAATCTCCAAGTGTAGAAATCATTTTTTTAAATAGATTAAATTGACATACATTTTGTTAATATGGATCAAAATTTCACAAAGACTGATGAACGAGAATCAACCATAAAAAAAAAAAAAAGACAGTTAACAAAAATAACCTTCTTAGTGACATTCAATATGGTTTCCGTTCTGCTAGATCTACAGCAGATGTGCTTACAGTTATATCTCATAGGATTAGCAAATCTCTCGACGGAGGCAACCTTTCTAGGGCAATTGCTCTTGACATATCTAAGGCCTTTGATAGGGTATGGCATAAAGGTTTACTTCACAAGATCTCTAGCTATGGTATAGCTGGAAATGTCTTCTCAATTATTAAATCATTTCTTTCTGATAGATTCATAAGAGTAGTAGTTGAGGGGCAAAAATCAGAAGCTCACAGTATTAATGCTGGAGTCCCTCAGGGGTCCATCCTGGGCCCAACTTTTTTCCTGATCTACATTAATGATCTTCCAAATCACATCCTTACAGCATTTGTAGACATTTATGCTGATGACACTACCATTTATGGTAGCACATCTAAGACAAACGACCAAGTTCTGATTCTCTCTCCTCTTATCTTGAGCATGTGGTACAATGGGGAAAGGAGTGGCTGGTTACTTTTAATGCATCTAAAACCAAGTTTCTCTCAACATTCTGATCCATATCTGGCATCAATTGAAATGAATGGCTCTCGTCTTCAGGAGGCCTCAAGTTTTGACAAGCTTCTGGGCTTGACAATTACTCCTGATCTTAAATGGAACACGTACATCAAATCTGTTGCCAAGGCCGCTGGAAAAATGGTGGGATCTTTCTATCGATCAAGTAGATATCTCACTGCTGATGCAATTCTCTATATAAGAGCCAGGTACGTTCAAGGATGGAATACTGTTGCCACATCTGGGCAGGAGCTGCTAGAAAGGACTTGTCCTGCCTTGATAGAGTTCAAAATAGACTTCGTAGCCTTATAGGAGATGTTCTTTTCTCTTCCCTGCAACCTCTATCTCACAGAAGAGATGTTGCGAGTTTGCCTCTGATGTATCGTTATTTTCATGGAAACTGTTCGACTGAGCTTCAGTCTATGGTCCCCCCCCTCGCCAAACTTTCACAAGAAATACTCGTTTAGCTGTAAACACTATCAATAATTCCCCCCAATCTTTATCTGTGCCTAAACCTAAATGTAGATTCCATGAACAAAGCTTTTTTAGAACTGCATGCCTAAGGAATGGTCTTCCGTTTTCCTGCTTTCCGGCTGACTACAATATGGTTGTCTTCAAGTCTAACGTAAACAAGTTCTCGATGAGCCGTTTCATATAAGTTAACAATTTTACCGAATTTCCATTACTAATGATTACTATATTGTCCAATTTCTACTGTACACTCTTTAGTCCTGATCCTCGAGTGGCTTCCGGGCCTTGATAATGTGATGCCCATGTAAAAAAAAAGATTCGAGAAACAGACTTGCTTCACTTTATATATAAGACAGTAGATGAGAGTCTAAAAACAACTAGATATTGTCTACTGCAAAGTAAAACATGTTCATCTCACTTCTAATAGGGTCTCTTCTCGTATAAAACATCACCTGGCGCATATTTGAGGCAATGGTCAGTAGATACACAAGAAAATGACTGAAATTGTCAAACGTAGCGCTATATACAAGAAAAGCCAACTTAAAATTGCTGCTTAAGTGTATTGCAAAGGAATTCAAAGCTGCAAAAGTCAGGTTTCAGATGATGCTGGATTATTCCAAAGATATTTTTCTCTACATTTTCTGTTTTCAGCTCTGAGAATAGTTAATCATTTCATTTAGTAATAATTAGAGCTAGGACAACAGCATATTCTTTTCATTGTTTTTACACTCGATAATATAGCCGACACAGACACAAAATTAATTAACCGAAAACCACATCACTCTACATAAAAACATATCAATGGATATATACCTGAGAGTCAAAACAAGGAAAAGAATATGCAGTTGTCATAGCCCTAGTAATAATATTACCTACACAAATGTCAGTTAAAATGGCAGCTTTATGCATAAGTTTTCTTTAAAATATTTTGTATTGTTTACTTAAAAAAAAAAATATATATATATATAATATCTGTGTATAAAAGTGAGAATGTGTGTGAGGACACTTCTCAACCTATATACTCAACAAATTTTGCATCTACAGACTTGAAATTTTGTATATAGGATATTCAGACATGTGGAAAACTAATTCATTTTAATCCGGAAAAAGGGCTGCTAAGGAGTCAAAATTGAAAAATTAGTACATTGGAGTGATCGGATTATTATCTGTTTCCTAACTGTTTCATGAATGTGCATACGTGAATAGTTCACATTAAGGATTCCTTATGTTAAGAATAAGTAGGTTTGAAAACACCTTTTAAAAGATTGTGTCACACTGGTCTAATGATTATCTTACTTGATTATCTTTAGGTTTTGATCTTAGCTGGAGTACTTTTTTTTTTACTTACAAAAAGTGAACTATTTAGAAAAAAAATATACTCGCATTGATATGTCTCAGTTTCTTTCCATTTTTTTTAAAATGAAATTTAACGTTACAGTTAATACTTATGGTATTTCTGTTTATAATAAATCAGAAACCTGCATTAATTAAAATTATAATATTATGCATATTTTACGACTGCGCAATGCCGTGCGACCTGCTAGGATATAAATAAACGTATACATACCAGTGAACTTTCTGCTGTGTCGATGCCGAGGTCATACAATATCAAAAGGTTGTGCGGCATATGCTGTTGCACAGAGTCCATAAAATCCACAGCCTGCTTGTACTGGCCGGGTTCTATGCTAGTCACAATGACTGGAGAATTAAAGCTCTCCTTTGGGGGAAATTTTCCATCTTTCTCCAGTGGCTCCTCACCACCATCACGGAAGCCGAGCTTCTGAAGGTATTCCGGATCGACATCGTCCAATTCCTTGGCATGTTTTATGCTAGAAGGCAAATTTTTTATGTTATTGATATGCTTGTTTGTTTCCTTGACAATCGTCTGGAAATTTGGTGTTGGGTTGCTCAGGAGCCAAATGGCGACGATCGTGGAAGCAGCAAAAAGGATTATCAAATAGAAGTTTTTGGTCTTCATGGGATCCAAAAGAAGACTGCCCTTTTTTGCATGAAGACTGTCAGAGGATGCAAATTTCATGGGTGCCCTCTGTTGGTTGTCAACGAAAACAACCGGCGAGTTTTCTCATGAGTGGACGGGAATCATGCAAGATCTTCATCTCCTTAGGTTTTGTGCAGTACTCTAAAAAAAAAATAAATAAATAAAATAAAATAAAAAAAAGAAAGATATTTAATTGGTACAAAATTTTAATAATCTTTAACAAATAAATATACAAGCAAAAAAATCTTAATCTAACTTTAAATGTATAACTTAGATGTCTTTAATATGAATCTTATTTTAAATTACTTTTTAAATTACTTCCCTTGAAAATTAATGAACACTATATTTTAAGAAATAGTGGTTATTCACTATTGTAGTTAGTCCAACTACAAGTATATGTTTTTTTTTTTGTTTTTTTTTTACTTGAAATGCATTTCTTGGAAATTCAATAGGATCCTTCTATCACGTCCGAAAGTGACACGAGCGAGATTAGAGATGTGCGCTGTACAACTCATGCTCTTAACAAATCCAAGTCATAACAGAACGATTGCAAACATCCTCAACATTTAAATCCAGACGGCTCAACATTTGAGGGCACAGCTCAAAGTTTTTTGCCAGTTGTGGTCTTTGGTGTGGTTTCAAATGAGAGCCACATCATGCCCCCCCCCCACATCTTCAAAGTTGGCTTGAAAGTCAACACCAAAGTGTACTTGGATGTGCTGAAAAGTGTGGTGATCCCCTGGTGCAATCAGGTGGCTGCTGGCAGAACCTGGGTATGGCAGCAGGACTTGGCGTCGGCCTACAATTCCAAAGAAACCCCGGCTTGGCTTCAGAAGGAGTGCTACAACTTTGTACCCTTCTCTCACTAGCCTCCATTCTTCCCCTGATCCCACTGGACTACTTTGTTTGGTTATATGTCAAGAACATCACCAACATGACCTCCTATAACACCAAAGCCAGCCTGATCACTGCCATCTGCCGAGTATTCGCCAGCACTTGTGAAAAAGGCATGCTCCCAGTTCTGGACCCATGCTGAGGCAATGATTGAAGCTGAAGGTGGCTACATTGAATAGAGGTCAGCTTTACTACATAATCAAATTATCTAAATTGATTTTTTTCAATAAAAGTTTTAAAATAAATCCGTAGTGTTGTTATCTTTAGGGCGACAAATTTATCATTCCACCCCATACATTGCACTGTAGAGAACCTGCTATTGATTTTATAAAATTATCTGTAAATAATGGCTTCACTTAAAGTTTAAAATGCAAAAGTCAAGTATCACGGTTTAATTGTGCTCTATTCATTTTGAATGCATCCCTGTCTAATAAAAGAATCTACAGTTGATTTTATAGGCTGGGTCTTTCTACTTGTGTGGTGATAAAACTGCATTTGTGGTATGTTGTATAAAAATCTTAACTTTGGTCAACACCGAACTTCCTTCTTTAATCAGATTTTATAGATTATTGATACTTATCAGACACATTCTGATACAAGACCTATGCAAGAACATTTCCAGGCACATCAAGAACCTTCATATAAAATTAAACAAAAAAAAAGCTCAACCATTTCCGAGTCCATCGGGAACAAACTCACACAAAGTTCCTTTTATATAATGGTAGATATTTATATGTTACAGTAGATCAGAAAAACTTTGGTATTGTCAGTTTCAAATTCAACACAAAGAGGACCAGTCTATGGCTGTTTTATATTGAACTTTTCAGCCTGTTTATATCTATCTCGGCAGAAATGGTGCCCCTACACTGTTTTTTGTAATTTACAATGTTATTTTATCGTTTTATTTCAGTTTTTCTCCTTTACTTTATTTTTTTGCTTTCCTGGTACTTCCTTGATATGTGTTTATCCCGTTGTTCCTTTCAATCAACAAAACAAATCAACTCGGTCTTCCAGCAGTTTCACAATTGCAAATTTCTGGCTTCAGGATTAGGGGAAAAATAGAATTTCAAAAAACAAAAAGACTAACTTATAATAATTATAATTTTATGAAATTAAAAAGTCAAAAAACTAAACCTCCAAAATTCTTAAAAAAAAAAAAAAAATCACACCCAGGATAGATCTTATCAATCCCATCTCCAGTATACAACACGGATTCTTTGGTGTTAGCAAGGTCTGATCGCAAAGACAAATCTTTGCCTTTATGGTCAAAGGGAGATTACTCTTCAAATCTAGTTTCACTTCTCAGAACAAGGCAACTTTGTCTAAAGTTGTCTATTTACATACATATACATACATACATACGTACGCCATGTAGATAATGTTGTCATATGCTGGTTTTTATTGTGAAGTCTGTTTTATTGTAAATATTTGATCACTGTAAGTTTTATATTTTACCATTTAACTTTTGCTTTCCGAACCTCATTTCAATATGAATTTTATATAAATTTACATAGTCTTCCAAACATTATTTTGCATACTTAAACTAGTTGCATCTCCCAATAGGGTATTTCTGAATACTCAGAAAGCAGACTTAACTTTGAATAGACACCAAGTGAACAATAGCAGAAATTTTTTGCATCATTTTTGATTCAGATGTATTTCATAGAGTCTGCATGAATGTAAAAAAATGTACTCAGGCACATAATTTATTTTTTCCAGATTTAGGATGTGAAAATTTTCAAAATTTGATAAAATTACAAAGATGACTTAATTCCTGAGCAAATCTGATGCCATTTTAAGATTCCTCAGATAAAAAAAAAAATACCAGAGCATATTTTTAGAGTCACACCATGTTTCAAACTGAAAATATTCAAGAAAACGTAGTCATTAAAATGTCACCTGGGCGATATCTCAGGCGATTTATGCAAGACAGAAAATGCTCTAAATCAGCAACCGTTTGGAGTTAGATGTTCAAAATTTTCAGGATTTCTTAGGTTTTATGATGTTCATCTGCGGTGAAAGTTACAACAAAATCTGAGGACATGGAATAGGTTCAATCCTTGGCTTGGGAGAGGTGTAGTCTAGCGGCACTAATGAGTTATGATACAACGAAACAGTACTGTATAGTAATTGTCTGCATTTTTGAGATGAGGTGTTTTCATTTATTGAGATTATCGGACTGACTTCCTCATCTTGGTTGTTATAGTCACAACGTTTCGGACGTTTTGCCTCTGGCCTTCATCAGGTGTTTTGTATCGAACTGGGGAACCGTTTGTAATCTCAATAAACAGTACTGTATGTCGATGACTACATTATATATGAGAGAGAGACACAAGCATCCTTCCCCCCTTACACACACTTTTAGCTTTTATTAGCTTAATCTTCATTGACAAGAACACATCTTTCCTCAATATAAGTTACGCTTTTATAAAGTTTGGTTGAATTAATAATTTGAGCAAAATAATATCTTATTAAATAAATTTAATTGGAAAATATCTTGCTTAAAAAAAAAAAAAAAAAAAAAAAAAAAGAAGATTTCTTAACATGAAAAAAAATAATTATAAAGAAGTCGATATCATCATTATCATAATCAGCAAGTGTGTAGAAACAATGACTAGCAGACAGCACAAACTATTAGTTTTGCTATAACAAACACCTAATTACCCTGTTATGTCTTCTTAGAGAGATGACGGCGTTGTCAAGTGGTTAACAACACAGACTGATGACCTGGGTGTTCCAAGTTCGAATTCAGTTCATTCCACAAAATCACTTTCATTTCACGTGTTCTCTTTTGTAAGCACTCGATGTACTTCTAGAAAGAATTTTGAATATAAGAGAAATCAATGCTAACAATAGAATCTTCGGATTCATACGATATGATGAGTAAATCAGTAATTTCGTTAAAGGAAAAAATATTAGATAAGCTAAATGAGAATTAGAATTAGAGTATTGCATGTCGACATGAATCAAGCTACAAACCTTTCTCTGCTTCATCACTCCGTTCGATGTCCTTATAATTAACAAAAACTGTTTTCCTCCTACCTATAGCTTTGGTTGTTTTAAAAACAAAGCTCAGCAAGCATCTGTGTTTGCAATAATCATCTTTCATGCTCGTTAGCTCCTTACATTAAGTGGCTTCACATTTTGTCTGGAGAGATTTCCATTAAGAAAAAGCAGATGCACATTGCAACTGAAGCATAAAGGGCTACACTGTGGTAGGAATTAGATTTATAGGAGCAACTACTTAAACTTGTATGCACTTGTATGTGCATTCAATTAATAATTTAATGATCAAATGAATTCCACTTTAAAAATTGTCATTTTCATTTTAAAGAAAACTAACAAATGCAGGCTCCTTCTAGTCACAGTTTTTCTAGGTTGGGAGTATTATATAATTGCAAAAGAACTACATACAATAAGCAGTTTTAAGCCAAATAAAATGTTCAGAACCATTAAAATAATTTTTAACGCTATTGCTAATGTATGTTTGAATTCATTTAACGCTATTGCTAATCTATGTTTGAATTCATGTTCTGAAATGTGATAAAAATCGCAAAAGCTATAGCTTGTCAGAAATAACACAGGTAAGACAGAATTTCTGATTGGTTGATAACTTTTGCCGAAAGACAGGGATTGCACCTTTGGCAGGAATTTTGACTGTACAGTCAGTTGCTAACAAGTTTTTGATCCGAATGCAACTTGTAATGGGGTCCTCTAATTTGAATTTAATTATAGTTCTCTTTAATCATCTAATCGACAATGAGATTGATGGAGAAATATGAACTCTCTGGAGATAGCAGGAGTTATACACTGTTAAAACATTGTGCCAGTCAATGGAAATTGAATAATTGATTAATTATCAAACTATTTATGGATGCTTCTTTTTCTCAAACTAACATGTCTGCAAACGATATAACTACTAAGCCTAAATTGCCACCTTGATTTAGCAAGAAGAAACCAGAACAGAGAAAACATCCATCAGGTACGTCCTTGTTTTTTTATTTCTGGCAAAGAGGGCGATAGCTGTGTTAGTTAACTTCTCACATAGCTATTTTGTGGTTCCCCGGGAACAACAAAATACTATCATTACAACATTTTCCATTTCTAAAAGTAATCAAGATTTCTGATATTTCGAAATGAGACAAATTCTGCAGTGTATTAATTATGTTTAAAAAAATATGACGGATGGAGAAAGTCTTTTTACATAAGATGTAATTTTGGGTTAGGGTTTTATTTACTTTTATTAAAAGAAAATGCAAAACTAAAAACTGTTTCACAAGTATTTTAATAGAATGTGCGCTTACAAACTCATTTCGCTCGTAGCCCCCCCCCCTTAACATAAATACACCCGACAAATCTAATTAGCAGCAAAATCCCACCCCTTCACCATTGAGATTCTTAGATGCCGGAAAGCCTTCTATTCTAATAGCTTCTACCCTCGGACTGCTAGATTTTGGAATTCCCTCCCTGTTTCCTGCTTCTCTGATTGTACTAACATGCAGAAGTGTAAATGTAATATGAATATATATCTTGCTCATCTCCTCACATAGTCCCCAGTAAACATGGTCCAAGATAGCAGCCCCTTATCCCCAAGTACAAATATGTCATATTTGGGATGAACAAGTGTACAGAAGAAAAAACCTAAAATATTATATTTGATTCTTAAAAATTAATTAACAAGCGATGGAAAAAGAGGTAGAGGAATGACTGAAAAAAGAAAAAAAAAACACACACACAAGCTGTGCATGAGTGAAAAATTTACATTCACCATGACTAATGTTTGTACAAAATTTCAAAAAAATCCAAAGCGTGGTTATTAAGGAAAGTGTGAACAGATGAACGGGAGTGAATTACTACGTCCAATCCCTCCTTTGTCAGGAGACAAAAAAAAATTAAGTAAACAGATTTTTGCACAACACCCAAGTAGGTACAGCTAATATTCGATAAAACACATGACGTTTGTAATTCGATGCAGAGACAAAATGTTAAAATGGAAACGCAAGCATAACTAACCATTGCAAATGAGTCATTTCCATAAAAGTCAACACAAACACGATTAGCAAGTTCTTTTTTTTTTATATTTGAATGTAAATTTTTCTGGTAAGAATTACTGCAGTTAAATACATGCAAAGAAATGTGTTGCTAAATCATTCATTTATATAATTTTCTGTTAAAATTTTTACTAATAAATTAGATTTTCATAAATGGAATTAAGCCTTATATGAAACCAATCATCTAATAAAAAAACAAAAATGAATAATTAATGAACACTCGTTTTTTCAAAGGAATATACAAATTAGTTCACTTTTATTTAGTAGCTCGTATATCCATAACTGAGTACATTAAGTTCATTTTAATAATTTTTAATTATAAAAAGTAGGCTTTTAATATCAATGTCAGACACAGAAAAACATATATAGATTTACTTTTATTTTATTAGAATGTGAAGTAATATATTTTTTTTTACAGCTAAACAACATCACAGCTCACCAGAGCCATGGAAGTCAACAAACCCAAAGTCCAAGACTTGAGTTTCGCCTTCATTTAGGCTCATCAGTTAAACAGTCTTGGGCTTCCGGTTGTTTGGCTTCCATGGCTCTTGTAAGCTGTGATGTTGTTTGTTCTGTGGAAATAAATATTTTATTTGTTGGTGTAAGAGTAACTGGATTGAGTCTACATTTTGTTATTTGGGAAAGTGATAGTTTTCACTGCAGAGCCATGATTTTAACAGCTATCCTGTTTTTAAATATCAAAAATAGCTATCATGGTAAACAGCTGATAATCCCCGTTTTCTATATAGCAATGTAAGCTAAGGTGTTTTGGGGATTTTTAAAAAAAACTTTTTCATTGTTATATAGTTACATTTCTTTTTGCAATTGTGGAATTTGGGTAAACTGACTTATGCAAAGTTATTTGTTGAATCAAGTATATCTGGGAATTTAAACTGCATTTATTTTATTATAGCTTTTGTTTATGGTAGCATAAGACAGCTTTCCTATGTGTGCTTTTTTTTTTATTCTCATGTTCTTACAAACTTCAAATATTTTCATTCATCAACATTTTTTCTTTACCAAATTCTTTTTCATTACAAGAAAAAAAAAAGAAAAGTTTTTTCAAATGTTTTAGAGGAACATTCATTTGTCTCTTATCAGTAGCTTGATGGGCTTCTGTTATTCAACAAACCATGTGCAAGATGTACTTCATGAAAAATATGAAAATATATTTGAATATTATGTGAATTGAATACATCTTTTCATCTTTGAATGATAATGAGATCATATATATATACACACACACACACACACACACACACACACATCCAAACATACACATAAGTACACATGCCAACATATAGATACTTAATCACATTTATGCATGTACAAAAAATGTTTTAAACTAAAATTTTTACTCAAAAGTTTTATTTACTTAGGTGGGAATTTTGTTCTGGATCCTTGCAGATTCAATTTGTTTTCATTTTAGGTATTACTTGTGTATATGTCGACTGTAGATTCTAAATAAGTTAAATTGTCCATCTTATAGTTCTTTCTTGCACACATAATTTCCTTTTTGTTTTTGTTTTTTTGTAAGACATAAATTGTTTCTAGGCATCTGCGAACGATAATACATGCATTTATGTAAGTGTGATCTATTCAATTTTCATATATAGAATTAACCCATTGCACACTGACATGCAATGAACGCAAATGTTGCTAATCAGACATTCTGACCAATGACATGCTGCAGATTCCAGGTGCAGTTACTGTTTTGAAACATAATTTATGTCACGTACTATAATAATGTAAACTCATACATTGCACAAACCGTAATATACTGGCGTTAAGTGCCACCAAAGTTATTAAAGTGTTAAAACTTGTTGAACTTAGGGGGAATAACATATCATAAACACATTTCCTAAACTACTATAAAAAAATTAAAAAAAAATGTCATACCACTGAGTACATCATATCGAACTTAAGCCTATAGTCACATCTGGAGAGTGAACATTGCGAAAGCTATTCCAATTATTAAACCTCCCACTGAAAAACCGCGCATGTGCTTACATGCTGGCAAACACACTGCAGTGAGGTTCAGGTATATACCAGGTGCACAAACAAAATGGCGTTTTCTATGTTATGATCGAGCACAGAGTCGCTTTTTAAAACATCCAATCAAATTAATGCCCTGTAGTTTAGTCACAGATAGGAACATGTGATCGTGATTTCAACCATATGTTCACATTTTACAATAGGTCACTTGGTGTGATTTTATTTGTTTTAATTTTTTTATGCATGAATACATCAGCGAATGAATGTTCAGAAATTTATAAAACCAGCTTTTCATAAGGAAATCGTTTAACAAAAAGATTTTGCATATCTAACTTTAAATCCAATCCGAACGAATATCTTGTGTAAAAGAATGAAGAAACTCATTTTTAATTTTTGTATCTAAAGCTTTTATCACAAATCCCCGTCATGAATTCTAGTTTCAGGTTTTTATGCTTTATGGCATACCAACCCTATTTTGATTCAAAGCATAATACTTTCATGGAATGTGCTCTGATGAGCTTAATGAATTTATACCCTCTGACAGCCCATTAGCAACCAAATCCTATCTCTCCACTCTAGAGATCATTAGATAGCAGAACATTTCCTACTCTAATAGCTTCTTTCATCAGACTCCTTTACCTTTGGAATTCCCTTCATGTTCCTTTGACCATAACAACCTGCAGAAATTTAAAGGTAATGTGAACAATAGTCTAGCTACCTAATTCCCCACTCGGGTTGCCTCTATAAATCTGCCTGCTCTCATTGTAGTTCCAATATGCCTTGTTTGGAGTGAAAAAAAGCTGTGTGACAGCTGTTCAGAATATATATATATATATATATATATATATAGCCAATGATTATCTAAATGATTAAACACAAAAGTTTTTCCCATCAACAATAAAGTTAAAACATCTTTTTCAATTGAACCTTATAAAATAGATGCACCATTGCACCACCTTTTATATACTGTTTATGTGTACGCAGTATCAGTATCAGTCCAATAGTTAAATTTGTATATTGGTTTGGAAAAAGACATTATATGGCACTTGTGCACTACTGCAAATGAACCACTTTTTTGGTTTTCAGTTTGGAAATTTGGAGAGTACACAGCAGGCGCAGACAAAGCAGTTTCAGGATCAAATCAAAAATTCTAACAAATATTAGCAACAATAAATGCTTTTTGTTGGAATGTTTTCATTACACATTTATGAATTAAAATAAATATAAGAAAATTATAATAACATAAAATAGATTTTTTTCCATTCATTCATTACAAACAATAGTGTTGAATCTGTTACAAAAATTGAAAATTCTGAAGAAAAAAAAAGTTTTCTGAAAATTCACCCGCATTTTAATAATGCATGATCAAAAACATTCATACATGTTAAAGTCATACATTTTGACAACTTTTATTCATATTACAAACAATGTTTAATGATTGTATTTTATTCATTATGAAAATTTCAACATTCACGAAAAAATAAAAATTCTCTATTTTGTGTTATAGTTTTCTTAAATTTATTTTAATTCAATAAATGTGTAACAAACTTTCTCAAAAAAACATGCAAATAAAAATTCCAGAATTTTGCTTTGTTACAAAAAAACAAAAAACAAAAAGAAAAAAAAACAAATGTGGACATTTTCGATTCAGACCTGAAATTGCAATTATCTGCCCCTGCTATGCACTTCTCAAAATCTCCAAACTAAAAACCAAGTGGTTCCTTCACAGTAATGCACAAGTGTCCATTGTATTTTTGTTATTCTTTTTAATTCAATCATTGTCTGGATTTCATCCCCCTCACCACAATATTTTAGTTTTGGGTCAAATATGCATTTATGTTCAAATGTTCCTTTTTTTTTTTTTAGGTACATGCATCAATAGCGGAAAACTGATAGGGGAAGATAGTTTTGAAAGTCAGTGTATGATAATTTTTTGTAAGTTTCCAATTACTTTTTGATTGTATTTGAAAGATTAAAGCCTAAAGTTTATTTCCAAAAGGAAAAAAACATTTTTACACATGTAAAAAAAAAAAAATTATAATTAAAAATGTTTTCATGTGGTGACATCAGAAATTGACAAATTCAGCTAAATTTTGAAGTTAAATAAATTCATAGTAAAAATTCTTTGAAAGATGAATATTAGTTTTCTGAGACGATTTCAAAGATAATTAGTGAAGTAATATCCTAAGATATTGAATTAAATAATTTAAAAAAAAAAAAAAATCTTTGTACAAAAAATAGCTTAATTAGCCCCCAGAAGCAAGAGATTAGTAACAGGTCTGGCTTTGCACAATCAAAACAAATGAAAAGGTATCGCACATAAGTTCTACGTAAGCCTAAAATATCAGAAAGTCAATTTTTATTTTAAACTTTAGAGGAATTGAAACATTATTATACATTAATTTCTGTATTTTTGAAGATTATAAAAAATATACATTGAGGTAATTCTATTTATTGTAATAAAAAGGAAATGCTTATTAAATTAGAATATTTACTAGTGGTGGGACGATTAATCGGAATCGGAATCGTTAATCGTAAGAATCGTGTATTTTGGGAGGTATCGGAATCGGAATCGCATCGTTAAAAAATACCTTAATTTTCCGATTCCTTCATTACGATTCTTTTAGTCTGATGTTGAAAAAAAGAAAAAAAATTCCTGATATTTCTAACCGCAAGAGAGAAATGTAGCATGTTATAAAAAGAAACCAAAGAAATTCATTATTAACAGGGCAATGCTTAGTGCCCCTCCCTTACAAGGTTCATTCATTCAGATCTATTGTAATCAAAACTACAAAAGAGTTAACTTGAAAAGAAGTATGCAGGGCTCTACATTGCGAGTAAAAATAAAAAAAAAACGCTTATCTTTTTGGCGATTGTTTTTTTTTACCAACAAATCTTCTAATAGTGAATGAAAATGCTTTTTCAACTTATATTTTCTTAAAATAAAACGAGCAAAGTCAAATTATTTAAACAGTAAACGGTTTAATAGAACAATGTACTTTTTTTTCTTTTTTTAAAAGAAGGCTTTTGAAAGAAATATCTCTAAAATGAAATTGATCACGTTGTATTATTTCGCAAAGTTTTGACAGTTGTCGGCTTCTTTTGATGTTTCCAAACAATCGACCCCATACCTATCTCTTCCAAACCTAAAGTTATTAAATAACCCCTTCGTTAATTCAAGGGTAATTAATTCAATTCAGTCAAGTTTTTTTTTATTAATTTCATTGAAATAAAATCCATTTTTTAAATTTTTTCTCCAGAAAGATAAAACCCTGAATTTGATTATATTAAAAGCAGAATAATATAATCTTTTTTCTAGAATTTTAAATTGAAAATTAAAAGTGTTTTGCGCAGTTTTTTGCCGAACGAAAAAGAAATTAATATATATATTTTTAAAAGGTTTTGTAATCAATTAATTTTTATGTCTAAATAATATTTACGATTAATTAAATAATTTCATTTTAAAAAGTATTTATGAATAGAATTTTACTTAAGACTTATAGTTTAGCAATATTGAACCGCATCAACCATGTGTGAATTGAACACAGTCAACCAAAAAAAAAAATTCAAAAGAAAACGCATATTTGCATTAGCAGTGTCAGAAATTTCGTGAAAATAGTGAATAATTCCACCCCATCTTTCCAAGCTTATAACTCCTCGAAAAATGTAATTCAAGCCCTAATTCTTTTTTTCAATTAAAGGAGTAAGGACCAAGGTTTTATTTAAAAAAAAAACAAAACAAAACAATGTGTTTTTTTTTTTTTAAAAAGGTTTTAAACTTCGGACTTTACAGGTAAATTTCTAAAAAACTGATTTTTTTTTTTGTTTTAAATTTGAATATATTATTTATTGACCTTTTCTCTTCAATTTGTGATATATAAACCTATTAAACATAAATTAATTATTTACTTTTTAATAGACATTTCAAAATGAGAGGCGTAAATTATTCGACCCCCTATCTTTCTAAGCTTATAACTCCTCGAAAAATGTAATTCAAGCCCTAATTTTTTTTTCAATTAAAGGAGCAAGGACCAAGGTTTCATTAAAAAAAAAAAAAAAAGACAAAAAGAAAAAATGTGTTCTTATAAAATAAGGTTTTAAACTTCGGACTTTACAGGTAAATTTCTAAAAAACTGATTTTTTTTTTTGTTTTAAATTTGAATATATTATTTATTGACCTTTTCTCTTCAATTTGTGATATATAAACCTATTAAACATAAATTAATTATTTACTTTTTAATAGACATTTCAAAATGGGGGGGGGCGTGAAAATGGGGGGGCGTGAATTTAAAAAAAACCTTTGTCTAAAATATTATATTCGGTTTATTGGAAAGAACATAAAATTTCACATTGACCCTGAAAATATCGTAAAAATAGAATCAATAGAAAAATTTTGATAGATTTTTAAAATTTAAAAATTTAAAAATATTGAGTTCGGAAAATTCATTACTGTTTAAAAAAAAAAATAAAAATATTTTTATTACTTTTAAAACAACTGTAATAGTTTATTTTGGAAGTATAATCCATAAAGAAAATAAATAACCCACTTTTAACAGAGAAATTACGAGATTTTTATATTGTATTCGCAGTTTCGTGTTAGGGGTGTCAAAAATTCCTACAAAAATTCTGATACTGCTATATTTGCATTTCATTATGTAAACTTTTATACATTGGTTTCAAAAATTAAATTCTATAAGTTTTTTTTGTTAACTACCGGTTGGTACAATTTACCGCCCCATCCCTTTATATTTTTTTCTTTTTGTCTTTTTTAGCGGATTTTTTTTTTTTTTTTTTTTTACACAGTAATCACCACTTATCAAGGCCCGGAAGCCACTCAGGGATAAGGGTTATTGCAATTACATTACGTTAGTGTGGAGATTTGATGAAGTGTTTAATTAGGGGGGGCGGTTCATTAGGAATTTGTTAACATTGGACTTGAAGACATCCAAGTTGTAGTCCGGAGGGAAGTAGGCAGACGGAACAGAGTTCCACAGGTGTGCAGTTCTAAGAAAGAAGCTTTGTTCATGGAATCTGCGTTTTGATTTAGGCACAGATATAGAGTGGGGGAAATTTTTCACAGTGGATTCAGCTAGACGGATGTTTTTCGTGAAAGATTGGCGAGGGGGGGACCAGGGATTGGAGTTCAGACGAGCACCTGCCATGAAAATAATGATCAAACAAGGATAGCTCGCAACGTCTCTTCTGTGGGAGAGAGGTTGCAGGGTAGAGAAAAGAGCATCCCCCACTAAACCACGGAGACTATTTTGAAGGCATGATAGGCTGTTTTTGGCAGCTCCTGTCCAGATATGGCAACAGTATTCCATCCTTGGACATACTTGGCTTTTATATAGATAGAGAATTGCATCAGTAGTGAAATATCTTCTGGAGCGGTAGAAGGATCCCACCATCTTTCCAGCGACCTTGGCAACAGACTTGATGTACGTGTTCCATTTCAGATCAGGAGTAAAGGTCAAACCCAGAAGCTTGTCAAAACACGGGGCCTCACCCAGATGAGAGCCATCCATCACAATTGATGCCAGCTAGGGATCAGAGCGTTGATGATGTAAGGATAGGAGTTTGGTTTTGGATGCATTAAAAGGTAACCAGCCACATCTTCCTCCACTGAACCACGCGCTCGAGATCAGAGGAGAGAGAATCCGAGAGAACTTTGTCATTTACAGCCTTTGATGTGTTGCCGTAGATGGTCGTGTCATCAGCATAGATGTCAACGAATAATTTAAGTATGTGTTTAGGGAGGCCATTGATGTAGATCAGGAAGAGAGTTGAGCCCAGGATTGACCCGAGGGACTCCAGCATTTATATTGCAGGGCTCCGATTTTTGTCGATCTACCACTACTCTTATAAGCCTTCGGAGAGAAATGATTTAATGATAGAGAACACATTTCCAGTTATACCGTAGCTGGAAATCTTGTGAAGTAGACCCTTATGCCATACCTTGTCGAAGGCCTTTGATATGTCAAGAGCAATTGCCCTAGAAAGGAAGCCTTTGTCAAGAGATTCACTAATCCTGTGGGATATAACCGTCAGCACATCTGCGGTAGATCTTGCAGAGCGGAAACCATATTGTGTGTCACTAAGAAGGTTATTCCTGCTGAGGTGGTTGACTATTTCTCTATTTAATATGGATTCCAGCAACTTACTCATAACACACAGGAGACTTATTGGTCTGTACTGAGAGGGAGAGGACTTATCACCTGAATTCTTAAATACAGGGCAAACTGATGAGGTCTTCCAGGGGGTCGGAAAGCACTTCTCCTTAAGGCAGCGCTTAAATAGTTTCGTAAATATGGGAGCAAGTTCTGGTTGAAGCTTTTTTAACACTATAATTGGGATGCCATCAGGGCCAGTTGCCTTACTAGAATCTAGGTTCTTGATTAGCCTGGCGACCTCATGCACGGATATTTGTATGTTACCTAGCTTGTTCTGTGTTGTAGGAGGAAATATGGGGAGTTGATGGCCTGCGTCGCATAGGGTAGAATTAGCTGCAAAGTTCTTTGCAAATAGTTTGGCCCTGTCTGACGCTGACTAGATGACCTCTGGTCCATTGATAATGGTTGGGATAGAACGCACAACGCCAAAGTCCAAAAAAAGTCTTCCATGGAAACTTTTTGAAGTTGATGAAGATGATGAGTTGAAAGCCATTTGCAAAGTCTGTCAAATTAAAATATCGCGAGGAATAAAACCATCTAACATGACCACAACCAACATGTTAAAACATTTAACTATGATGCATCCAAATAAATTGGAGGAGCAAAATAAAAAAGAAAAGGAACAAAAAATTACCAACTAGTCACTCAGAGCAGTTTTATTAGTGAGGGTCGAAATCGCAGTGTCTTTTTTTTTTTTTGTCTACGTCACCATCTAGGTGTCACCAATTTTTTTAACCCTCCTTAACTTCAAAGAGTAAATACAATATATACAACTAAAAAAATAATTTTTAAAAATGCTGATTCTATTCATGAAAAATTCTTTTAACTAGAAATTAAAACTTAGGTAAAGATAGCTCAGCAACAGTAGCACTGGTTAACTACTGAACCACGTGGAAAGGTGTGGGGGAGGAAAAAAAGGAAATTAAATGATGATAATAAATTATGATAACCGTCTTTGAAAGGCACTAAACTCCTAAAATTTACTTCTTTAAAATTTTAGGCGGCACTCCCCGGCGATTTTAAAGCACTCTCTCTCTCTCAAAAAAGAAAAAAAAAAAAAAAAAAAAGATTTAATTTTTAAGTTTGGGAAAGATATATTTATTATAACCGAATTCTTGTACGAAGACTGGATCTACTTTATTGGACGTTAATTTGTGAGATAAGTAATTTTTCAATGTTTAATATGTTTTTAAAGTTTCAATTATCAATTAAATTTTTTTAATTGCGTTTATTTTTCAATTTATTTAAAAAAACAGGGTTTTAAATGTATTTTTCAAGGTAACAAGCTTCGAAAGAAGTCTAATAAAAAAAAATCACTTAATTTTTAATTTCGACAACCCTGAGAATTTAATTATTAAAAAAATATTGAAATGTGACATTTTTTTATTTAACATTTCTATTAGTTCAATTAATTTTCTTTCAATAATTCATTTCACTCAACAAACTTCACCATTTTTTTTTTTTATCGTTTTCTGTAATTTTGGTAATTATGTTTGCTCAATTTTATCTAGTATTTCATTTGTTTTTTATAGTGGTATCATTTTTATATGTGTTCCTTTGATATACCCTATTTCAAAATTAGTTTGGCTAAACTTATTCTTCACGTTAGAAACAACGTGTAAAAGCAATGAAAAAGTAAGAAAAAATAATAGGTGTTAACTACTCCTTGTGAATTATGGAGTTCTGAAGAACAGCCGTCACAAATACAACTATCAATAGCCAAACAAAAAATCGTTTTTGAAATTCCTTTAATTGTAACTTTTTGCTATACCTACCTTTTTGGTATAAAACACAAATACTTTCGATTAATGGTATTTCTCATATATGGTCGTTAACTTTGGAAAGGTTATTTTGTATTTACGGCGCCATGTCACATGGTATATTGTTTTTTTTTTTTCATTACGCACGTTCATTTATAAATTATTAAATTAAATATTTATCTTTTATATATTTAATTAGCATATATTTTCTTTCTCTTCCGCTATATATTTTTTTATTTAATTCATTAAATCTGTTAATTATGAGCACCAAAATAATGAATCGTGTGTATTTATTCTCTAATTTTCTTGTTTTTGTTCTGTTATATAAATTCTATTTTATTTGTTTTTTCTCTGAAGGATAAATTCTATTTTCTTTGAGTTTTTTTTCTGTATTCCAATTAAGTAAAATAAATTTTCTCTAAAATAAATTTTGCTAAGTTTTCCGTTTAGTTTACTATATAATAATTTTATTTAAACCAAAACACGACGGTGTACTGGTGTAGACATAAAATATCTCTTCCAAAGTTAGGGAACATATTTGGGAACTACCGACCATAAGTATAAAACTACCTGGTATATTTCAAAACAATAATTCCCTAGGAATCGGAATCGTACTTGGTATCGGAATCGTTAATCAATATTTTCCTGGAATCGGAATCGGAATCGTATAAAAATTAGGAATCGTCCCAACACTAATATTTACGTTTTTAAATAATGACTCGATTTGAAGTGCATTTCAAGTGTGAAAAAAGTCAATTAAAATCACTGATTACACTGACAATTTATTCATTAAAAAACAAAAACAATTAATAATTAAAGAGAATATGGCAGGTAGGATGCAAATCCGGTCTGATTACTTTTTGTTACACTTTTGCCCATCCATATTTGTATAAGTTGTCTTTAAAAATACCATTTTTTTCTTTTAATTATTCTTTGCGATCCTGAATCTCGTTTTTTTTTTTTTCTTATTTTCAGTATTATAAAAAAATTTCTTATGCTATTGTTTACACCATCATGCGTACAAAAAAAAAAAAAAATAAAAAAAAAAAAAAAAAAATAATATAACATTTGAAATTTTTGTGAGAATTGTTATTAAAATCACATGAAATATTTTTTCAATTATATTTTTTGGTGAAAATATGGAATAAATAATTCTTGAAGTATAATATCGAGAGTTGAAGAAATTAATTTTTTTTTAATTATATTGATTTCATTAATACGAACTTTAGTGGGTTTTATTGTAATGTTCCTGAAATATCAATATTTTTTTAATTGTTAACATCTACAATGCTTTATTTTTATATATAAAAAAAAAGCAAACAAATTCATGCATTTAATTTGAGTACTTAAAACTTTAATAAAGGTGTTTTTTGTTTACAAAAAAAAAAAAAAAGAAAGAAAGAATACATTTTTACTAAAATTAAAAACGATGGTTTCATTATATTCTGTGATTGTTAAATACTGAAAATTGCATTTAAATAGATTGATTTCCTGAATTTTTGAGAATTTTTAAATGAGGGGGAGGGGTCAAAATATTTATGCATTTTAGGGATCGGCCATCCATTTTGCAGATACCTACTTTATAGAAACTTGATTTTCAATAAGTTATGATCTATTTCTAAATTGCAAGTGAAAAGGCAAATTGATTTCTTTTCTTCATCACATTTAAAAGAAATTTATATTGAAATTACCAAAATGTTAGTTTATTAGTGCTGGGATGATTAATTGGAATCAGGAATCATAAAAATCAGAATTTTTGAGCGATTGGGAAAAAAAAAAAAATCTGAATATTTTTCTAGAGACTTTAGGAAGAGATTTGGTGTAAACCAGCTAATGTACGTTCTAATTTCTGGTGTAGGGCTACTAGAAGCAATGACAAGGCAGATCAGTTCCTTCACTTTTATTGTTCTTCAGTATTTCTATTGTGAAGGGATTTATTGAAATAAATGATAATAAAAGGACATTAAAAAATTTACAATAAAAATTAAGTAAATTATACAGGTAAAAATAACAATTAGTCTTTATTTGCACTTTTAATAAAAAAAAATGTTTTAAAATTTTTTTTATTTGAAATCTTTTAAGAAATGTGTTTATGAAATTATAAAAATAAGTTGTCCTTTTTTAATTTTAAAAATAGTTTTTTATTTGAATTTATATAATTTCTCTTTTAAGCAAGGCTTGAATAGCTTTATAAGGATAGGTGCTAATTCTAATTAAGACCTTCAATTAAACAGTGAGAAAGGTTTAGTTTATTGCTAATCGTCTGAGGTGCCCTTACTGAGGAGGCCACACAGGCATTTTTTGCTTGTCAGACTGACTCTTCTCAGGAGTGCTGACTACTCAATGCGATTTTCCAACTCTGATATTACAGTTTTTGCCATGGGAGAAAACTAAGTACCTTAATTGTTCGTTTTGTTTAAAGGTTATTTCGATGGGATTGGTTTGTGAAATCATAATTTGATGGGATTGGCTTTACTGAATTTGAATGTATGCATCCCAGCAATATTACTTTAGAGATATTAATCCATATCTGATTGCAAAAGTTCGGAAGTTTCACGCATTAATGTTTAATGATGTATCAGTTCTCATGATTGAGTTCACTAGAACAATTTTAGATATATGTTCACAATTTCTATTATTTGGACTACTGTTCTCATTTGGAGTGTTATTCCAATAGTTTTAGCCAATGTAACCTCTAACCCTCTAATCAAACTTGGAAATCCAGACGATTTCAAACAAACTGCTTTATTTAATCCACAGGGGATAGTATGCTTTCGTTCCGTTGGCCAAGTCTTGAGTAATTTTTAATTCTGTTCTTAGTATCTCAGAATATCATTGCAAATTTTTATCTGGTTATGGCCGATAGAACGAGAACATACTACCCTTGTGGATTAAATAAAGGGTTCCATTTGAAATTCCATACAGATTCCAGAGTTGGCAGAAACATTCCCAAGTTGGACAAAATGCATCTGAAAAAGGTTGGAGGTTATCTCAAGCAAATGTAAGAATAAAACTGAAGATTAGAATGCATAATCCAAATATCGCATATACTTGTGTATAACTAAGTTTCTGAGAGACGATTTTAAGATTATTTTTTTTGGGGGGGGGGAGGTCGACTTATACATAGGTAATGTTTTTGGAAATGTTAAAGAGTGACTCTGCGCTTGATCATAACAAAAAACGCCATTTTGTTTGTGCACTCAGTATATACCAGTAATCCTAGTAATTAATCTCACTCCTTCCGAACCCCACTGCAGTGTGTTTGCCAACATGTAAGCACATAATTGGAATAGCTCTCGCAATGTTCACTCTCTAGACGTAGCTATAGGCCTAAGTTTGATATGTGTTCAGTGATGATATGACGGTTTTTTAGTAAGTTAGGAAATGTATTTACAGTGTCATTCTACCCTAACAATAGTTTTAACAATTTAATGACACAATGCATGTGTTCACATCATTACGGTATATTATGGCTTGTGCAAAGTATGCATTTACGTTATTATAGTACATGACATAAATTATGTCTAAAAACAGTAACTGCGCCTGGAATCTGCAGCATGTCCTTGATCAGAATGTCTGATTAGCAACATTTGTGTTTGTTGCATGTAAGTGTGCAGTGGGTTAATTCTATATATGAAAATTGAATAGACCACACTTGCATAAATGCATGTACTATTGCTCGTGGATGCCAAGAAACAATTTATAACATATCTTACAAAAAAAAAACAAAAAAAAAAAACACCGAAACAGAAATTATTTGTGCATGAATGAGCCATGAGACGGACCATTTAACTTGTCTAGAATCTACACTTGACTTATACACAGGGAATACTTAAAATAACACAAGTTTTGGTTTTAAAATGCACATAAACTTATACACACGATCAACTTATACACAAGTATAATACTTGGTAATATGAATTATTAATCTTTGTTTCAAAAATTCAGCTCCACAACTCCAAAAAGTTCTGTTGGGCTTCAATCTGAAATGTTTAGCAATGAAAAATACAAAGTGGGAAATTCCTTTTGCATATTAGTTCAACTGTAGACTCTGGAGTTGAACAACTGACTGATTCCCAACTTCTGTAAGAAAGAGTGACAAATATTTTGTTGGCTTAATGGATACCATTGCGGCCTATGGATTTCCCTTGTGTTGATTTCGAATTATGTACTAATACCATTGTGAAAGGTATGAAACCCCAATTTTTATCCAAACTAGAGATAAAATACTGACTACAGTTCAATGGTATTTTGTCGGCTCTATTGCTTCACAAATTTTGTAACTTGAAATAAAATAAGTTTAAATAATTTCAATTATAGCATTTATTTTTAGAGATAATAGTGATGGAACGGTTCCAATATTTTCCCTCATTCCGATAAAGTTACTGATTCCGATTCTTTTAAAATCTTTAAATATTTAATCATAGTTTTTTTGTTTTTTTTTCTACTTTAAATTATTTTTCAGATTACTGTAAAAAACATTTTTGAAAATGTAAAAATACACTTCTGTGTGATATATAGATTTTTATTAGTATTTTAAAATCAATTATTTATCATGTTTTCGTTTGTATCAGCAATGGAAAATGAAGTTTTAAACAAAAACAAACAAAAAAAATACAGAAGAATTGTCTTTGGCATCAGAAAATAGGCATCGATTTTTTTTTTCAGAAATTCCTGATGACCTTTGGAAGAGACAGATATGGACCAAGACAGAGTGCTGTTACAAAATCGGGGGAGGTGTCGCTTAGAGCACCTCCTCTTCTGCCTTAAAAATAGATTTTTCAATCTAGTAGGGAGCTGAGCTCATCTTGTCCCTACAGCCTTTTTCATACACAAGAGTCATTGCTAGTTTTTCTCTACTATCTCGTGATTTTCATGGTAGGTGCTCGACTAAACTACACTCCCTAGTCCTCCTTTCCAATAAAACCCATCTAGCTACAACCACTATAAATAATTGTCCTTTCCTCTTCTGTGTACCTAATACTAAATGAAACTTCGATGAGTATAGTTTCTTTCCAAGAACTGTCCATCTGTGAAACAATAGCATCGGACTGCTTGTAGCTGATTACAGCATAGTCGTTTTTAAGTCCAATGTTCATAAATTCTTGTTGATCTAGACCATTAAATAATCAAATTCAGCCCACATCAAACAGTAGTCTGCAATCATCAAAGAGTTTGTCTCAGGATTCATCAATACAAACCATTAACCTTTGCACTTTACGCCTTAATGACTGTCAATAAAAAATAAAAGTTATATACATCTACCTATATAGATGTACATAAAAAGGTAAAGAATTGCTGAAGAGCTTGAGATATACTTGTACAGTTTTTACTTTCTGTGGATGTATAACTCATTAGTCAAGGTGTACAAAATGATGTCCATGTTAAGTGGTCCTTCTTCTGAGGCACAAGTTTAAATCGTGTACAAATCTCATTCTATAATTTGGTTTTATTTATATGCAGCCTCACATACTAAATTAGTTTTAATAATACTACCCGTAGAAACAATAGCATCAACAAAAAAGCTTAATGCACAACATACTCAGAAATAACTTCCCAATATAAAGCACACACACACACACACAGTGCATATATAGATAGCATTTTCTTTTTTCATTTAAGCAAACATTGTTAACAGAATTCTACTGCTTAAATATATCTTTATTTAAGAAATTTTTGGTCCTCCGACAAAAGGGGGGGGGTAGACCTGTAAATTCACCCTTGTCCGTTCATCCGTCCGCACTTTCCTCAATTACTTAATCTTGGAATTTTTTGAAATTTTGCAGAAACATTAAACGTGATACGAGTAAAATATAACTGCAAACACTTTGCTCATACTCTATTATTTACATTACAGGTATCGTTGGGTGGTTTTCCATTAATTAACCAATTCCTCGATCGACCTTTTCCCCCCGGTTCCTACATGGCGCTACGAAGTGATGACACATGGACTGAATTTTTTCAGATACCGGTATCCCACAAGATGTCACTGTTAAGTACATCTATTTTTTCCAGCAGAACTGCATCACAACTGTAGTATTGTCTGAACTTGATAAGGATGCACTCACTGAATTAGGTGTGCACATCCTCGGTGACAAGCTGGCTATTCTTAAGTTAGCCCGATCGCTCTCATCGTCACCTGCTGACTTATCACCTAGCATTCCCTCAATGAAGGATACATCAGCTAAGGTCAAACCTCCATCTGTCGCCTCTGAAATGACCAAGTCACAATTCCGCAAGTTCTGAGTGGATTGGGACATTTACAAAAAGATTACGGGACTTTCCAAGATGAACATTATCCCTCATCTATACAACTGCTGCAGTAACTGTCCAGAATAGCATCGTAAACATTATGCCACCGTTTCTCGAGTTACTGGACATAATTGAGTCACTTGTCACAAAGAGTTCCAACCAGTCTGTCCATCGACTTGCATTTCGTTCCCTCCAGCAACACGAACACAAGTCCATTCAGGAATATGAGATATGCTTGCGCACTGCTGTCGTGGAATGTGCATACAGTTGCTCACACTGAAATCATGATTTGTCTGAGGGCAATATCACGGAAAAATGGACTGTTCAATGAATTACTTAAGACTGATATCCTAGCTAAGACCACTCAACTATCGAGCCTTGACTCAGTCATCAACCATGCCAAGGTCTTTGAATCGGCAGTTCCTGACCAGGCCAAACTTCACAATTCCAGTGAAATTCATGCCGCCCATATATCAGGGTACAAAAATCAGCAGAGATCTATCCGTCGGTCGACCAATTCAACTTACATACCGACAGCTGCAAGCTCTCGCTCTTCCCAATCTCGACAACCAAATAGTCCATGCAATGGTTGTGGCAGCTACATCATATCAAAGATCGACACTGTGCCCTGCATGGGGACAAACCTGCAGTGGATGTAGGCGCCCAAATCATTTTATCTCTGTCTGCCGAGCAAGTGCTAGAATTCCTTGTCGCCCATGTTCAATATGACTGTTTCAGGTCAGTGAACCATAATATCCAGGAGATTCCATCATCCGTTAACAGCCCACCACCACACAATCGCACTGTGATTAACATTTTTCCAGACCGCGGGGCCTCCATATGCATTAGTAACAGTAAACTTCTGGAGCTTCTCCACATAGAGGGATCCCTGTTGCGTCCGTGTAACAAAAAGATTGTTACTTTTGGTGGATCCACCCTCTCATGCATCAGATGGATTCCTATTTCCTTTAACACCAGTGGCCATTTAACGACACAGCCAGTATACATTTGTGACAAAGTTGACAGGTTGTATTTTAGTCAAACAGGTTGTATTGATACCAAAATTTTACCACACACATTCCCAACGAAAACCACACATTCAGAATCTGTCTCCGCCATCAATCTACCCAGAGAGGATCCTCCTCCAAAGCCTTGCAAATGCCCTTTGACCCTGTTCCAGAAAATATTCCAAAGTTGACAGCCTTCATCAGAGATGCATTCCGCTTGAGCACTTTCAACAACTCAGGCTTGTTCCCAAAGATGAATACCACGCCTGCAAAGATCCATCTAAGAGCAGATGCGAAACCATACGTGCGACACATGCCAATCCCAGTGCCACACCATTGGAAGGCTGCAGTAAAGCAGAGCTTGGACAGGGATGTATCAAGAGGTATTAGCACACCTGTTCCCATTGGCACACCGGTCACATGGTGTGCTTCTATGGTCGTTACAACCAAAAAGAATGGTAGCCCACGCTAAACTGTCGACTTACAACGTCCTAATTCATTTAGTATCAGGGAAACTCATCATGTTCAACCACCGTTCCAGCTCTCTGCTCAAATCCCACCGAACACATACAAATCTGTCATTGATGCTACCGATGGCTATCATGGTATCCCACTACATGAAGACTCTCAGCATCTCACAACCTTCATTACAGAATGGGGCCATTATCGTTATCTCCGACTGCCACAGGGATTCAAGGCATCCGGTGATGCATACACACATCGATTTGACAAGGTGATTGATTGCGTTGAGCGAAAAGTGAAAGTTGTAGATGACACGATGTTGTATGATGACTATCGACACATTTCTATCATGTGTGGGACTTCCGCACCATTCTTGCCAACAATGGTATCGTGGCTAATATTGATAAATTTCAATTTGGCAAGAAGACCGTTGAGTTTGGTGGCCCTGTGATCACACCAACAGGTGTACAGCCATCCTCAAAGATCAGCTATTGAGAACTTTCCGACACCAACTAACATCACTGATGCACGATCATGGTTTGGCTTAGTAAACCAAATCTCCTGGCATATGCCATCAGCTATATTATCATGGAACCATTCAGGGACTTGATAAAACCGAACAAAAGTTTTTCTGGGACGACAATCTTGACAGACTTTCCCACCAATCCAAGAAAGTTATTGTTGATTGCATGAGATCAGGTGTTTCTTTGTTTGATGCCAACAAAAACACATGCATGCAAACTGACTGGAGCCGCACTGGCACCGGATACCTCCTTCTGCAGCAGCATTGTTCCCGTGATGATAGCAAGGCCCTGATGTGCTGCAAAGATGGTTGGAAGGTTATTTTGGCAGGATCAAGATTCACACACAATGCAGAACAGGGATATTCCCCAACCGAAGGTGAGGCACTGGCAATCTCATGGAGCCTTCAACACTCTCGTTTGTTCAAACAGTGTTGCTCTAAATTGATTGTTGCAACAGATCATAAACCGTTAGTTGGTGTGTTCAACAACTGTGAGCTTGACTCAATAGACAACCCATGTTTATTCCAGTTGAAAGAAAGCACCCTTGGTTGGTTATTCAAAATCATCCACAGTCCTGGCAAATGGCACATTGGGCCCGATGCACTATCACGTTACCCTAGAATATCAGAAATTTCGGGACTCCATGAAAGTGCCTCCGCAGACAATTCTAGGCTGGACGAATCTGCTTGCTTACCAGTATGCAGTTTGGCTGAAATCACGAAAAACACCATCTCATCGGGCACTGTGGTTGAATTTGGACTGAAGGACCCGGTGTACCAAAACCTTATTCAACAAGTACACATAGGTTTCCCGACATCCCAAAATGAACTCCAGGGGGAAATGCGTCCATATTGGCCGATGCATGACAACCTAAGTTCTGCAGATGGCATTGTTTTCCTTGACAAGCGAATTGTAATTCCCATCAAACTTCAAAAGCAATTTTGGAACACCTACACATTGGCCATCGAGGCACTTCCTCAATGAAGTTACAGGCACACCAATCCGTTTACTGGCCAGGAATTCATAGTTCCATAACCCAGTACCATGCCAGCTGTGCGGACTGCCTTGAACACACACCATCTCAATCATCTGAACCATTGATTGTTAATGATCCAGCCGAATATCCATTTGAGAAGATCTGTATGGATTATTTTGGAATCAAAGGCAACCACTATTTAGTGACTGTCGATAGATTCAGTGGGTGGCCCATAGTCTACCACATGGAAAATTCATCCACAGGTCAGGCTCTGGTTGATGCGACAAGAGAAATTTGTTGCACACATGGAGCTCCCCAAGAGATCAGTTCTAATAGTGGTCCCCAATTTATCTCAGAGAGATTTCAGTCATTCTTGTCAGCTTGGGATATAAGGCACAGACTGTCCTCTGCCGGGTACCCCCAATCAAATGGACGTGCCGAAGTGGCGGTCAAGTCAGTGAAACGCATCCTTCACAACAACATCGGCCCAAATGGTACTCTTTACTCTGACAAAGTTGCCCTTGCTCTCCTGCAATTTTGAAACACCCCAATACGTGGTGTCTGAGTTCAGCACAGATCTTACTCCAGACAGTTGAGGGATGGAATTCCAACCAATCCAATCTACTATCAACTACACCCCGAATGCATCCTCACTGCTCAAAAACGTGAAGAGTTAACATCGAAACTCAACACATCTCCGGCGAGGAGATACAACGTTGGCAATAAAAAAAACTTGAACATCTCAATGTTGGAACAAATGTGGTAATATAGGACAAGCAGGGTCGACGTAGATGGAACAAAACAGGTCGAATCGTTTAATGCCTTCCATACAGACAATATCGGGTTAAAATCAATGGTTCAGGTCGTATAACTCTCCAGAACCACAAATTTCTCTGCCCTAGCATCCACACTTATACTCGTCCAGGATGTCCCGGTCATACCTAAAGAAGCCCTAAATGAGTCCGGCACCACCGTCGTCAATCCTCCAGTCTTATCGGAGAACATCCCGACCAGTCCACTACCACGACTGCAGAGGCCACAGTGAAGCATAACACTACTAGGGCCATAAAGAGGTTGAGACCACACAACAACTCCGGCCTCGGTGAACTATAACTGAATTATAGATGGACTGTCTACTTCCATTGGCAGGGGAGATGCAGACACTTTGTTCATACCCTATTATTACATTACAGGAATCATTGGGTGGTCTTCCATTAATTAACCAATTCCTTGATCGACCTCTTCCCCGAGTTCATACAGTAAAAGAACGGATTTTCCGGGAAAACTCGTTGCACCCCCAGGTGTTGCCTTTCAGGTTAAATGGCTGAAATTGACACCTTGGATTTTTATAAAATTTTCTGAAAAGTTGTAACTAACTGATTTCTATATAATTTTGTTTGTCTATACTTTGCGATAACTCTTGGGTGTGCCCCAGGAACTCTTTTAGGGATAATAAAAATACTCTATTTTTGGGACTATCTTACCATATTTGTCCAAAATTTTCTGTGTATGTCTATTTAGCAGTTTTGCATGGTGCTGAACTCAAGTTTAAATATGTTAATGCCTTGGGGAACTTTGGGGTTAAATGGGGTTAGGGGGCAAATGATGGTCTTCATTTTTTTTTTTTGCATGGTGAGAACTCAAATTTACATATGTTAAGGCCTAAAACTGCACCGTTTGTTCATTTTCACGAGGATACATAGTCTTTTTTTTATGCCTCGTTCATTGTGCACCCACAGGGGACCATGCATGCTTCATTTGTTCTAATGATTTTTTATTAGAAAATCAAAAACAATGTTCTATATGTATCACAAACATTTTTGATTCTTTGTCAAATCAAAGTGAAAAAGCACAAAAAAAAAAAAAAAAAAAAAAAATTCAAAGGATAGCCAAGAAACAAGCATGTGAAATCAGACACCAAGAGAACATTTTCAATATTTTAAAATCCTTAACGTAATACAATTTTATCATGTGATGTTAATTCTGTTGTTCTGGAATTTAAATTGTTCATGTGATGCCTTCCGGCAGCTGGTTTCAGGTGCCTGTTTTGCAGCTACCTTTTAAATTGTTTGTTTTTTTTGTTTTTCTTCAGCTTTCTTATTTATTTGCTTTTTCAACTGATGATTCAACAAAAAATCGAAAATGTTCATGATACATAATGAACATAATTTTTGGATTTTAACAAAAAGATTAGAAAAATTGAAAAAGTAAAAAAAGATATAGTTAAGAATTTTGTTATTTTTAATATATATATATATATATATATATATATATATATAAGCGTGGAAGAGAATGTTAAATTTAATACTAAGATTTTAAAATGGTGCAATAAATAAAAAAATTAGATCATCAACTCAACATATAGAAACTAAACTAATTATAACTTAAATAGAATAGAAGTAACTTTAAATTTAATAATCATTATTGGCAATAAAATAACACCAGAGTAATTTCAATTACACTAGAATGGAAAAAAAATAACATTAAGTAACTGCAAGATCTGGAGACAAACAGATTATGATGGATTAAAATAGATTTAATCAAAATATAAAATTGGAAAAAAAAAATAGGTGAGAAACTAGCAGTTAAGCCCCGCTTTTCTTGGGCCCTATGTACTGTTCATAACAGTATGTGCATATGTATGTATGTGTGTATATATATATATATATATATATATATATATATATATTAAAAACTGACTCATGTCAAGGTAACCTACATCTAAAATTTCAAGTGTTTATACCCAAAATTGGCAAAGGAGTTTGGTAGAGTCTGCAAAGGTCAACTCTTTCAATTTTGACCTCTTGGAACCCAAATTTTCGCCAAAAAACTGTTTAAAAAGCTCGCTGCATGTCTGAATACTCATGTAAAATTTCAAATGTTTAGACCCAAAATTGGCTGAATAGTTTGCTAGAGACTGCAAAAGTCAAATCTTTTGAACTTTGCGCCCTTGACAGTCAAATTTTCGGCCAAAAACCGATTAAAAAGCTTGCCCTATGTCTGAATACACTATGAAAAATTTCAAATATTTAGACCAAAAATTGGCTGAGTAATTTGGTAGAGACAGCAGAGATCAAATTTTTTTAAACTTTGACCCCTTAATATTTGTTTTGGGCTCAAATCAAATTAAAAAGTTTGATCCATGTCCAAGTAACCTACATCTAAAATTTCAAGTGTTTAGACCCAAAATTGGTAGAAGAGTTTGGTAGAGTTTTCATAGGTCAAATCATTGAACTTTGACCCATTGACTGCCAAATTTCTGACTGAAAACCAATTAAAAAGATTTTCGCAAATCTCAATACACCTGAAGTCAAATCTCGAGTCTGAAGACTGAAAATTGTCAGAATATTTTGGAAGAAAAATGTACACACACAGGCACACACACACAATTTCACTTTTATAGATACGTAGATTGAACCGAGATAATGTTGGAACTATAAGTTGAAAATTAAGCAAAGCTGATTAATAAATACTAAAGCAAAATTAAAATATGAATGCATGGAATTTCGATAAATTGATAAATATTGACAAAAGAGTTATCTCCCTTGGAACGTAAATGGATAGGAAAGATTAGAAATTAAAATAAAATACTTTGATAATGATAAGAATTGAAAAAATAAATTTTAAATTTAAATTATTGACAAAACCAGTAAGGGGTGAAGATAAATTTTAATTAATACTATTCAAATTAACCTTTTTAATTACAGTTCCTTCTTAAGAAATAACATGTTAAAGCAAAAAATTAATAAGTAGATCATAACTAAGTTTATACAAAACTATGGTAGATTGAGGAAGGAATAGTCGAACATTTAAAGTGAAACTAGAATTTAGATGCGTAAATTAGTATTTGTGAAATACATCGAATAAATAAATTGGGGAGGAAAAATAATTATAAAAATTAAAAACAATACAAAAATATAAAAATAGGTAATTGGTTGAAATATCATTTAAAAAGGAGAAATATGAAAGTGTAACAACTAATAAAGTTGAAGACAACCAAAAAAAATAAAAAAAACAAAAAATGTATGAGTGATATAGAGGTCGGTACAACTGCTTGATCTCTTAAAACAGAGATTTTGAATGTATTCATATATATATAACTAGTGTATTTTGCCGTCTGAAGAATAGCTATTTTTGGAATATTTTCAAGTGATATAATATTTAAAATTGTCCAAATGGTTATGGAACAATTGTAACACATAAGGAAATACACAATATGATGTTCTCATTTTATACGGTTAAAAACTGTCAACATATGTTACCGTGACATAGGCTGACATATATTCGGTGGGTTTTTAACAGTATTTTGCATATTTTTTTATTTTTAACTCCTTTTCCCAAACTTCCTGTGTCAAAGAGAGAGTCGGCCGCCATTTTAAATTTTCCAATACATCAGTAAACATTGTATGTTTTTCAAGCTGGATAAACATGTTACATTGAATAAAAACACTAAAAACATATCCAGTTACGTAGAAAAAGTAACTTATCTTGCCTTTGATAACATTTATTTGTTATATATTTGTTTTTTGACAACTTTTTCGAATCTATGTGTACAGTAATACAAACCCAGGCATTCTTCTCAGAGCCGACTTTTGGCGAGTCTCACTCTTGCCGGAGGTTTTCGTAGACTGAAAAACAAATGGATGTTTACAAAAAAGGCGCCAAGTAATTATCTTGGCCTATACAAATTAACCAATCACAGGCTGCCTACAAGAAATGTGCATCGGGGGTTTAAAACATGAAAATGGCATTGTAACTGGAATTTCTCACAGTTAATAGTAACACACTAACATCACAAGCGCATTTCAGAAGATTCATCAGCGCACAAGCAGAACGGCCCAGTGCCTAAAGTCAACAGTAGGTTCTTTGATAAGACTGGGGCACGTTGGAAATGAATGTTTTTGTTTAAAGTACAATTGAACCATGATAATACTTGACTTTAGCATTTAAAACTTTAATCCCAGCCTTTATATATATATATATATATATATATATATATATAAAAATTAAAAAAAAAAAAAATGGCTTTGTTTTACTTTGGCATCCCCATTGTTTCTGCGAGACCTGAACATGACAGCGTATGTGAAAAAAAATCGTCCCCGGCAATGTTAGTTTTATTTTTAATAAAAACGAGGTGTTTTTTTGGTTTTTTTTTTTCAATTACATCATAAACTGTATTTGAACTTTTTAACAAACGTTTACATACATAAAAAATAGACTTTATAAGATCTTTAGGTACCTCCACGGCGATGTGTAAAACATCAGTAGTACACATTTTAATAGTGATGTCAACATTTCCTATGTTTGTGTTAATTTCTATGGATAAGCGTTCGCGTTATAATTATTAATGGAGTAAGGTTTTTATTTTGCTATGGATAAAAAATAATATAAAACTTACCTTTTGTAAAACAAATACATTTTTATTAACGAACTACAGACTAGAGTTAATAAAATAAAAGTAATTTTAACGTCTTCTATTGACACATGTATTTAAAAATAATGTTCTTTACAAGCCTCTGTACATTTTTGAAAAAAAGTACCAAACATAAGGACCACCCTCTATCAATTTAAATAAAATCAAAACGAATTTTTTAAGGTTGATTTTGGATTTACAATTTTTATTATCTCAATCGTCATATTCTTTTATATGAATCCATATTTTTATTATTATTGGAAACTTGTTATTAAATAAATCCATTTAAACTTCATATCGCGTAATATTTGAATTTAATATCATTTAAAGTTTTTTAAAAATAATTATTTTTTAGAATTGTTTTTTTTTGTTGTTGTAATTCAGATAATTATATTACCGAGAAAAAAATTGTCCAGAAAGTGTTTTCTTTTTTTGTTGTTTTTTTTTTTTTAAACATAATATTGAATTTATGTCCATTTTTATTTATGTGAGAAATTCCATAACAAACGCCATTTTGTCTGTCCGCCTAACATGATTTGCTAGACGGTCTTTGATTGGTTCAATTTGAATGCGCCAGTTTGGCACCAATTTTGTATTACATGTGCGTTATTTTTCAGTCTAGCAATGAACACGAAACAGTAAAGGACTCACACAGCGGTGCTCCGTCATAGAGTGCCAGGATTTTACCTTCATTGGACACCATGCAGTAGGTGGACGAAGGACATTTCTCTAAATACAGAGACAACATAATTGCTGAACTTATTTTACCCAATGAGGATATTCTACAGTGTTCGGCTTGATATATTTGATTATGGGAAATTATTCCTATTTCTTCCAGAGACCACAAGGTCCTAAAATATGCCCTATTGGGCAACAACATTCCTGCCGTGTTCAACCATGAACAACATGGATCCTTCTAAAAGAAAACCTGAACTAACATTCCCACAGAGGAATCATAACTAAAGGCTCCATTGCGTATGGATAGCAAATTCAGCCACTGTTTTTGCAAGAGACTTACCGTGACCAAAGAACTTTCATTTCCGATACATCTTGAATAAAATTTGAGTTAAAAGGTACGGCTTTTATTTGTGGAGTTTCATTTGCTATCTGCAGGGAGGAAATTGGGTGTGCAGGGAAGAAATTTCTTATATCCCATTTTTTGCAAAAACAATTTAAGTTAGTTTCTCGTTTTTTTTTTTTTTTTACAAAAACAAGCTACATTAGATTCTCGTTTTTATTGCAAATATCTAGAATCATTTTAAGCACTAGTAAACAAAAAAAAATATTTATAAATTCTTGATTTAAGACGAGCAGAAATTTTTTTTTTTTCCTCTTGATTGGAAGAGATTAATGACAAATATTTTTGTTTCGTTAAATCAGATGTAATTATTTCGTTGAAGTAACTTATGTCTCAAAATCTATAAGACAGTGATATTTGTTGCAGTGCACTTCTAAAAAATGAACAAGTAAAAAATTTGAAAATTCTTCTTACGTTTTAAGTAACGTTAGATAATGATTCGATCTTATATTTGGTCGTAGATTGCTAGCATATCTTAATTGCATTTTTTTTTTTTAATTTAAGATCCCACGAGGATTGTATACATCTTATAACAAAAAAAAAAAAAAAAACTCACAGTATTTAGCCTGTTAATGATTCTTTCACAATTTAAATGTTAATTGTGTTATATTGATTAACTAGCGGGGGTACCCGGCGTTGCCCGAGTGTTTGTTTCCGGGACGGGGGGGGGGGAGTTTTAAAAAATGTTATGGTAGGTAAGTAGGAAGGATCAAACCCGGAGTCATGAGTAAAAGTAGGAAAATAAAGTGAAAAAAAAACAACAAAAAAAAAAAACATCTGCAACGTTAACAGTTCGGCCACCAAGAAAAGTCCATTCCAGTTGTTTAGGAAAAAAAAAAAAAAAAAAAAACGACTACGGTAGGTCGGCGCGAACGTGAAAATATAATGTGAATTGTCCAGCATGCTAACCACTACGCCACAGAGCACTGCAGCTTAGTTTAGTGATTTTAAATAACTTCACATGAAAGAACTACGAAGCCAAACCGGTGTTCTCTTCTCAACTGTTCCTTGTGAACGATCCCCAAACGGTGTTAAGTGGTGGCAGGGGGAGGAGGAATTTATTAGAGAGAAAATATTTTACCACTTCCATTGATCTTAACCGATTTTGGGCGTGACTTCTCAGCAGAAAAAGTATAGAAATCTAAGATTATCGAGGAATTTGAGAAATAATAAGCCTATAACACACCTCAGATATTGTTCTGCCGTTTGTGCATATTATATTTGCATGAAATATCTTGATTTTTAATCCTATTAAGGTCAAAATCCCACGGGAAAAAATGAGTTCATTTTATTTATATAGAGATTAAATTAATTGATTAATTTGAAATTGAGATTGCTAATATTTGATTTGTATTTTTGATGCCATGTTTAATGTATTAATGGTGTGTACATTGTTGTCATTTTTCAAATGAATGTGAATTGAAAATTTATGAGAAAAAAAAATCTTAAGGGAAGGTAAGGGATTTCCCCCCCCCCCCATATGTTAGGCATCATTTAGTAGCTCGTGAATTTCGAATTTGGTTATAATTATATAACCCGACTATTTGTAGAGCTTAGCCTAAAGTAGGCTCCTTAATCACTGGCGGCCATATTTGTCAGCATGTTATTTATGATTAAATAATTCCATTTGGAATATTGGCAATATCGCCAGCGGCTTTGCAAATAACAATATCTGTTATTTCGATAATAAATTTAACGGGAGTAAAGGGCATTATCCCCCCCCCCCATTTTATACATAATTCCGTTCGGAATAATATTGGCACTTTGCCACATTCATTTTGCAGATAATTACATCTGTTATTTTATTAATTTTGCTTGAGGCATAAAAGATGGCCCAAAAGGAGCTAATGTTTAAGAGTGAGGCCAGAAGGTTTTGCATTAATAGTGCGGTAAAGTGGTTGGAAATTAATGACCCTTCTCCAGACTTTTTCAAATCCCAAGAAGTGGTAATTAGAGGATGGTTAAGTGACCTCGATGCATTAATTGACCAAATTCTTCTCAAAATCCTCGAAGAAGAGAAACTTCAGATCTGCGAGGCTTCAGAAATAGAAAAATTGCTTTCTTTAAAATTGAAATTAAATACACCTCAAGTTATGCATGCTTCAAGGGCTATGCTGGTCAAGATGGAATTGGATTGTGCAAAATTTGTCGGCATGTCCACAGATGATAAATTTTCGTTCAGAACATTTCTGAACAAATTCGAATTTTGCACGGAAAGTTTAAATAAAGCGAAGAAATTATTAGTGTTGAAATCGAAACTAGAGGGTGATGCGTTTGATGTAATTTCCAGTCTAGATATAATCGCAGATAATTATGATATAGCCCTAAAATTGTTAAGGGAAAAATATTTGAATCCTGATTTGATTAAAAATCAGATATTTGAGGAGATTATTCCTGCTCCGTCTGTTATAATGGATTTTAAAATTTTGAAGTCGTTTCTCAAAAAAGTTGAGAAATTTGACTGAGCTTGACAAGTCCTATGGGACTGATTTTTTTACTGAGAGTAGCACCTCAGGAGCAGCATTAGCTCACATAATATTTGCTAAGTGTCCTAATGCCATTAAAGTTGATGAATAGAAGTGGGGAAAGATACCCTTCACTAAATAATATTATGTCGCATGTATTTGAAGTAATAGAATACCTATTAGCTGCCCCGCTCGATGTTCGGCGGGAAATTTGCGCGCCAAAAATGGCGCCTTCTTTACCCAAGATGAAAGCCAAGATGGCGTCTTCCTCCCTATGTGAAGGTGGGGGCACTTTATCTTGTAAACTGTGCCAAGCTACAGATCATTCAATCAAGAACTGTAGTAAGTTTCGCACCTTCAAAGCAAAGTGTCGAAGGGCTAAACAGTTAAATTTATGTACTCTGTGTTTGGGTGAGCACGCAGAGGCATTTTGTCGTAATAGTAAGGGTTTTCCTTACCCGTGTGCAATATGTGGGATGAGAACGCATTTTACCGTCATGTGTCCCAAAGGAAATAAATCCTCTCGCAGAGCATTTATTTTTTTTACATATGGTGCAAGTACGCACGAAGGCTTTTATGGCTTGTATCCCCCCGAGGGATCCAAACTCCATATGTAAAAAAAATAAATGCTCTGCCTTGTAAGGCACCTGCAGGGTTGATATTACCTGCTCATAGGGTGAACTTTGTTCGCCCATTCAAACAAATCGGTGTGAATTTCACCGGTCAATTTTCTATTAAAGTTGGAAGGGTAGAAGTTAAAATGTACATATTACTTTTTACATGCATGAGTTTGCATGCAATTCGCTTAGAATTATTTCAGGATATGAGCACCCGCTCGTTTATGTTGGCCTTTGTAAGTTTTACCAACTTATTTGGTATCCCTACACATGTATATTCCGATAACGCAAAATCTTTTGTTGTGTCCGGAATATTGCTATCAAACGTGCTTGAATCGGACGAGCTGAAGGAACAATTTAAATTCATACACATTGTTCATCGAACAATTCCCCTTTACTCTGCCTGGCAGGGGGGGAGCCTGGGAGAGACTTATTAAAACAGTCAAACAATGTTTGAGGAAATTGTTGGGCAGAAGAAAGTATTTTAACTCCGAATTATTTTCTTCAAACAGGATATCAACCTCATTTGCTTATTAATAATTATGACACTGAATTATGTCCTGACCCCCCAAATAGGACTGCCTTATTACATTCCCTCGAAATGAGGAATAAATTTGTTGAAAAATTCAATCGTATCTGGCATAATGATTACCTCTTGTCATTAAGAGAAGTTGATGCCAAAATCGGGAGCAATTGTGCCCCCAAGTTATCTGTTGGAGAGATAGTACTTATTAAGACTCCCAACAAAACCAGACAATTCTGGAGTCTTGGTAAAATAATCAAATTAATTACTGGAAACGACAATAATGTTCGTTCTGCGGTTGTTTTTAAGGATGTGTGCGAACAGGTCCATTCCTTAAAAAACCTTGTGCCCTTGGAAATTAAAGGTAATGATGATATTGCATCAACTGAGTTTATAGAAGAAGGAAGTCCCTTTTTATGTCCAACCTGTTCTGTTCCGAATGATGGAACATCACCAATGATGTGCTGTGATTGTTGTGACAGCTGGTACCATTTTAGCTGCATAGGAGTTGATCATCAAGATACTTTAGGGGAGTGGTTTTGTTCTAATTGTAAGGATGAGGCTCCTCAGGTTGGTCCATATAGTGGAAATTAGCAAATGTCTGAATGCATGAAAAGTTGAAGTTTATACTGAAGATTAACAGACAATGGCACACTAATATTTAAAAAAATTATTGAATTAAAATTGTAATTACTTGTATTGTAAAAAAGTAATGATTATCCATTACTTTTCCCTCTCCTCCTTGGCAGTGTAATATGAAGAAGTTAACTGAATTAAAATTATAATTTTGAATCTCAATTTGAATTTTCAAAAATAATCATATCAGGTTAATAAATTTAACTGAATAGAAAAAAATGTTGTAATTATAAAATTGTGGAAGTTAAGACTTATGTTTATGGAATAAACTTGTTATTCGTTGTTTATCCAACCGTTTTATTAATTAACTTGTATTGGGAAAAAAGTAATGATTATCCATTACTTTTTCCTCTTCTCCTTGGCAGTGTGAGAAATTCCATAACCAATGCCATTTTGTTTGCCCGCTTAACATGATTTGCTAGACAGTCTTTGATTGGTTCGATTTGAATGCGGCAGTTTGGCGCCAATTTTGTATTACATGTGCGTTATTTTTCAGTCTAGTAATGAACACGGAACAGTAAAGGACTCACACAGCGGTGCTCCGCCATAGAGTGCCACGATTTTACCTTCATTGGACACCATGCAGTGGGTGGACGAAGGACATTTCCCTAAATACATAGACCACATAATTGCTGATCGGCTTGATATATTTGATTATGGGAAATTATTCCTATTTCTTCCAGAGACCACAAGGTCCTAAAATATGCCATATTAGGCGACAACATTCTCGCTGTGTTCAACCATGTACAACATAGATCCTTCTAAAATGAAACCTATCACAAATGGTTACGTTTCCAACCTGTTTCCCAGACCAGCAAGAACAACACGCATCACTTCTAGATCTGTTTCTGACCACAGTTCTCGAGGATTGTATAACAATGCTGACAGCCCACTCAGGAACGCTGATCATGCAGTGATAATGGTCGAAATCGCCCTAAACTCTAGACCCAAAACTGAAGAGCCAGTGCTCAAAACAAGATATTATAAAAAGGCTGACTGAGAAGCCATCAGAGATCTTATCAGAGATGCCCCATGGGAAAATATTTTTCTCTTCCTGCTGAACAGTGCTCAAATGAGACCACTGAATGGTTCAAAACGGCAATTGAAGCACATGTTCCCATGCGAAAATTTTATAGCAAGCCCCACTTTCCCCAATGGTTTACTTTTCTACTTGCGCAACTGCCATTGCTCAAAGGCAACATGCATACCGCAGATTTAACCGACATAAGTCCAGTTCAAACAGACAGAAGTACATAGAAGCTAGAAGTAATGTTAAGAAAGAAATAGCGACAGCTAAGAGAGGATTTACTAAAAAACGCATCGAAGCACAAAAATTAGGAACGCGTGACTTCTGGAAAATCTACAACAGTGTAGTAAATCATGGGCAATCAACAATTCCCCACTAACCAACAATTACAAAGTTGTTTGCTCAGCAACCGACAAGGCTAATATGCTTGCCAGCCGATTTGCCTCAAACTCCACACTGGACCCTTCCAACCACCCCCTGCCTGACTTTCCTTTGCGGACAGACGCCACGCTAGACGATCTAAAAATCACCCCTGCTCAGGTGCATGCTATCATAAAAAACCTTGACACTTCAAAAGCATGTGGACCTGATCTCATCCCAGCTGTGCTATTAAAAAAGTGCTCAGCCGAAGTAGCTCCAGTTCTCTCCAAACCCTACAACAAATGCCTTAATGAATCTTGCTTTCCAGGCTGTTGGAAAACTGCTTCTGTGGTACCAGTATTCAAGAATTCTGGCGAAAGAACTGACCCATCAAATTATCACCCCATTAGCCTCCTCCCACTTTTCGCCAAAATATTTGAGACCATAATTAACCATGCTCTAGTCCATCACCTTACAGATGCTGAACTTCTGACTGACAAACAATATGGATTTAGACAAGCCCATTCCACAGCAGACATCCTCACTGTAATTTCTGAACGTATATACCATTCACTGGACAAAGTGGGGGAAGGCAGAGCGGTAGCTCTAGATATATCTAAGGCTTTTGACAGGGTATGGCATGAGGGTCTCCTCAGGAAAATTAGATCATACGGTATCACTGGTAGAATACTTAACATAATTAAATCCTTCTTAGATAAGAGAAAAATCCAGGTTGTCCTTGATGGTCGTATATCTAAATGCGGAGTGCCTCAGGGGTCTATCCTTGAACCTCTATTGTTCCTAATATTCATTAATGACCTCCCTGACAAAATTGCCTGAGATGATATATATGCTGATGACATCAAACTCAATAACAGGCATGACAGGAAAACAAATGAACACATAACTAAAGAAAAAACAAAAAAAAAAACACTAGAGGATGATCTCCAATCTGTAGTGGAATGGGGACAAGAATGGATGGTCACATTCAATGCTGCCAAAACTAAACTGGTTTCCTTCAATAATTACAAGAAACCTTCTCTGCCACCAATAGCAATGGCCAGTGATTCTTTATCTGAGAGTACATCTTTCAAGCTGCTTGGCTTAATGTTCACAGGAAACACGAGTTGGAACAATTACATTGAAAGCATTGCCAGGGCCGCTGCGAAGAAGGTAGGCTCTCTCTACCGTGTTAGAAAACTACTAACACCTGAAATTATCCTATACCTCTATAAGGCCACCATTCGCCCATGTATGGAGTATTGCTGTCACATTTGGGCTGGTGCATCTGCTACTAGTCTCTCGCTCCTAGACAAGGTTCAAAAGAGAGTCGCTAATCTGATAGGCCCTGACCTGGCATCTAAGCTTCAGCCTCTGCCCCATCAACGAAATGTTGCATCCCTCTGCCTGTTCTACAAGTATTTTAATGGTGAATGCTCTGGCGAACTGCAGACACTTGTGCCCCCACGACGTATACACCCTCGACAAACAGCTAAATCCCACCCCAACACAATGGAGATCCCTAGATGTAAAAGGTCTTTCTACTCCAGTAGTTTCTTCTCCAGAACCGCTAGACTCTGGAATTCCATTCCATCTTGCTGCCCAAATCCCAACATAGTACCCCAGTAGTTGTTGCCTCTGATAGTAGCCCCCTACACCAAAGTGGCAATGCGCCTTGTTTGGGGTGAAAATGTAATGAAAAAAAAACAACCTGAACTAACATTCCCACAGAGGAATCATAACTAAAGGCTCCATTTCGTATGGATAGGGGAGACATCATTATAGCCGAACGATTGCTTCCGGAAAGGGAAAGGATAAATTTACCAAAATTAACATTTATTACTTCCGGAAACGTTAAATTAAACTATAATTATCATTTATTACTTCCAGAAACTTGGTAAACCGATATTACTGGAAAAAATGAATCTTGACAATTCAAAAAAATGTTTAAAATTATTTGTTCGGACCCCCCCCCCCAAAAAAAAAAACCTATTCTAGAAAAGTCCAATGTTGCTTTAAAAGTAAATAAAGAAAATATATCCGTAATTGTTTAATTGGAAATGTTTCAATTTAATTAATGAGAACGGGAAAGTTTTATGACATTCATAATAGTTTAAACTGGGCGAGCGCTATTTGAAAACCAAAACATTTTTTTTTTGTTGCTTATTTTTTCGTTTGTGTGTGTGTGTGTGTGTGTGTGTATATATATACATATATATATATATATATATATATATTTTTTCGAACAAATAAATAATTTTAAACATTTTTTTTGAATTGTCAAGATTCATTTTCGCCAGTAATATCGGTTTACCAAGTTTCCGGAATTAATAAATATTAATTTTGGTAAATTTATTCTTTCCCTTTCCAGAAGCAATCGTTCGGCCATAATGATGTCTCCCCTAGATTTGGATAGCAAGTGCGTGAAAAAAAATGGCGTCTCCAATTTCGGCAATAAAGTGTAGAAGCACCAAAAATATTAGCAGCTTATTTGAAGCTTTTTCTATTAAATGGTAAAAAAGTTAGGATGATAATATTAAATTTAATTACAATTACATCGTGTTACATATAGGGAGGGGTGTTAAAACTATGGCGCGTGTTGAAGGTACCTGGTACCTACGTATAGATCTTTTGGTAAATGTTTACTTTAACTACAACAGAACACCAACCAATAAAATTTGTTTTTTTATTGGTTTTCGGGGTCGGTAGCAACAAATTTGATATTCAAACCCGTCGCAAATTTACCGTTTGCATGATATTAACCCCTGAACCCTCGCACTATTCTGTGCCAACTCACCGCCATCGTTTATGCATTCTTACATGATGCGTTCGCGCATGAACCTGCGTAGTAAGGTGACTTGTCACATCGAAGAATTTTTAAGCAGACATTTGAAATAAGAAAGTTTTCAAAAACAAAATGTGGTTCATTTTTCTGTGTTACGTAGTTTTTGATGCTTTTTTAATTGATCAAAAAAAAAAAAAAAAAAAATTTAGTTTTCACGAGCGGTTTACAAAAACATTTTTATTTTTCGTTTTTTTTTTTTTGCAGGGGGGGGATATTCAATCATAAAACTTGTACAACATTTAAGAGGTTCTTCTGCAGTTTGAGCAGAACTGTTTAATTTTTCACAAAAATTCTGTTTACATTATGGGGTAGGGCGTGGAGGGGCAGCGGCAGGGGGTCGCGCGTGCCCCGAAAAACCTATAAAAAAAAAAAAAAAAAATTTTATTGGTCGGTGTTCTGTTGTAATTAAAGTAAACATTTACCGATCGTTTATAATATCAAATTTTTAAATTTCTTAAACCAAAAGGTTTTTTAAATTTTTTTTTAAACATTTCTCATATATTTTTTTTTTTTACATACATAAAAATAGACTGGTACTTCAAAAACGTGGACACTGCGTAAACTTTTTTTTTTTTTAATGGCTGCTCCCTGAAATGCGCAAAAGGTTTTGTTTTTGTCCCCCCCCCCCACACACACACACTTTCTTCGTATATATCTCAGACTTTTTAATCGTGCGATAAGCGCGTGGGGAACATTCATTGTTCCTCTTTTAATCCCGTCCAACGTCGGGTCTCCCTGCTAGTTATAGTTTTAAAACAATTTGGTTCAATTAATAACCCAAAAAATACTATAATAATATAACCTAATTATTACGGAATTTGTTTAGCATCAGATTATTAATTGAATCAAATTGTCATAGCACTATAATTTCGTTAACATAACGTTGTTTCATTTTAAAATTGTGGAATATTCAATATGCTTGCATAACAAAAAGAGTATTGCTTGGATTATTCGGTATACTGATTATCCAGACTACTACTCTCGTTTGGGTTGCTATATATTCACAACGTTTCGGCCGATGTATTATCCTACCTTCTTCGGGTGCATTTTTTCGAACGCGAGAATAAATGACTACAATATGAGAACCAAAAATTATGTTATTTCTACGAAATTTGAACTGAACTGTTTTTCTTTAAATTTTATTAATCCTACCTAAGTTTTAGTTCGGTAGTACCATAGTAAGTGTACACCAACACCACATCAAGATTAGGTTTAAGGTGCTCAATGATACTTCAAATGGCGTAACGGTTAAAAGCGTTGGTTAACGGGTCTCGCTGACATTTACTTTTAGAGGGTTGAAGGTATAATTCCTATTACAGGCGATAATAAACGTGAAATCCTAACAGACTGAAGACATTTTTTTTCTTCGATAGTGTAGTAAGTGTCCCTATTTAAGGAGCTGAATTTTCCCCTACATTAAAATTTGACCTTGTGCCTTAATGTCTTTAAGTGTGTAAGTTTGCCCTCATGGGGAGACAAGTTAATAGGAATTGGCTGGACGATGACAATTTCAGGAACCCGGATTTAATTGTATGTGGTCGCCTTTACAGGATTTGACATACTGAGCAAACATGGCACTCATAGGAGTTGATCTAGGACCCAACTAAAGGGTTTCTTCGAAATTACGGCTAGGTTGTCAAGTTCGACTAACTAGAAGGCTTCTAAGTTGAAAAAGATACGCCTGAAGAAGGTCGAAGGGTTACATTGGCCGAAACGTTGTGTAAATAACCAACAATGAGAATATTAGTTCGAATAATCTAAAACCGTACAAATTGTAGAAATCCTCACCTTAAAATTCCGAAACATAATGTCACAATGTTATTATTTTAAGCAACTACACCTATAATGCAAACGAAAGAGTTGACTTACGTTGTGGCCAAAATTATTTATATTATTAGTATTATTTGTGAAAAGAAAAAGGAAAACATTTATATTATAATTTAAAAAAAAAAAAAAGAAACATTTATCTCATTTACTTTTTACTTACCTCCTCCATAGCATATAATCGTTGTTGTTATTATAGCCAAACGACGAGCAGCGAAAAAAGATATTAAGGTTATACTTGTTTGGTTAGTATACTTTTTTCCTTTCCTTCGAATTATTCCCTTTTTATAAGAAAATGCCAGGAAAGAGTGTGAATCACCAAACAAAAAGGGAGACGAAGAAGATAAAGAGACGAAAAATCCCTCGAGAAGAAAAAAAGCATGAGACGTGATGGAGATTGTAGGTAAAGGAGATTTAAAAAAAAAAACAAAAAAAAACGTTATATTTTATGAGGAAGTCGGAGGTAATGTTGGAAGGAAGAGGAGAGAAAACAATGACGTCGTTCGGTCACGTGGTGTCGAGAATTGCTTCCGGTTCATAACTTCCGGTATGGTTGTCAGGGGAAACGGCGCCAAACAAATAGATAATTTCACTTTCTTTCTCGGACCGTAAAAATTTTAGTACTTTTTCTATATCAAGAAACAATTTATACCAGTGTAACTAGTTCTTGCACAGGAATCTGTAAAGTCGCAAGGGTTCCACAATCAGTAATCGCATGGCTCTTCAACTGGCAGTACAGTGACGACTGAAAACAATGACAGGATAAAAAGAATAGTATTATTTTTGGATCTTTTCTTTCTTCTAGATTTGTTGCAGTATCAAGGCTTGGGGATATAGTCAATGTAACGATTTAATACATAGCTTGATGGAAACTATTTGGATTTATATTTTTCAGGTATTGATGAAAGTGATGCAGTGCGCTCAAGAGAGCTTGCAATTCTCGCATCTAGACATTGCACCACCATGCTATTGTGACGAAGTGATTCAAAAGAACACAGAAAAGCAAATGGTTCTAATTGCTAACTCTTTCTTTCTCTGTTTTGTTTCGAGTTACTTTCCTCGTCACTTCCAAAAGAAAGAAACTCAAAGTGTTTTCGACCAATAAAAATCGGTTCAACCCACCCCCCAAATGTAACACATCTATGTGAAAGTAATAAGCTAGTGAGTACTTAGAAGCTCCTACAAGACCTGGTCAGAAAAAATCAGTTTTCTCAAGATTTTACCATCTGGCCACACCTGAAAGAACACAAGAATGTCGCACAACAATTCTCCCCCTGCCCTCAATGACTTTGGGTCGGGGAAAGACCAGGTAAAAAGGACCCAATAATTCATGTATCGGACTTTTCTATGTTGTGCACACATTTCTAGCAAGAGCCAGGCGAACGGAAAAGAATTATTACTCACACGTACTAACAAGATTAAGGTAAACCAACGCACACATATACACAAACCTATGCTGCCAAATACTCATATATGCCTGTTACATCTGCATATAATTCACACTATGAACTATTTACTCAACTTTCTTTACCAAATACGTGTTTGCATTATGAACATTTACTAATTGAAAGTAACTTTTATATTTCTATATATTAACATGATAGCATGTGTGTTATTTTATCTGTCACGCTTACATCTTTTTTCTTCCAAGTGTCTGTCAGTTGATTGTTATGACCTTCCATTTCTTGTAATAAATAATTTTCCCCAAAATTCTTCATAAGTTTTGGTTTCGGTTTCGATTATAGCTGAAGGAACTCAAGTTATATATATATATATATATATATATATATATATATATATATATATATATATAAGAAATAAAAATTACAATAAGTTTACCAAGGTAATCAAAATGGTAAACTTAAAATATATTATAAATATTAAATAGTTAATATTTACAAGTAAAGTAATCTCAACCAGATGTAAAAGCTCAATAAAACCGAAAAGGAAATAGAGCTTATAATTCATGTGAAATCTTTTTATCATTTTTTTCCTTTACCTCATATTCCCCTTACCTCACCCTTTTTTTAACCAAGTAAGATCTGTGACTTACTTGTGGTTTCATTAAATACTTTTACATGCAAAATCCGATCCCACATTTTGCTAATTCCTGCCCTCTGATGAGAAGGAGAGTATTTCTTCAAAACTCCGTGGATTAAGGACTATCCATTTATCTTGTGCTTCCTTTTTAAAATTAAATATGTTTTTAACTCTTTTTCAAGATGTTTTTTTAACATGCTTTATTAATCATTTGTTCATATATATATATATATATATATATATATATATATATATATATATATATATATATATATTGTTATGATTTAATTTGTTGTTAAGAGTTATCCCCCTTGGGATTGACATTCATAATAAAAGCGCCCTCTGTTTCATTTTCCCGCTCGATCCTTTCAAGAGCGTACGTGTATTTTACAGTTAATAAAACCTTTCTAAAAGGCAATTCTTTACTTACTGATACTATTCACTTCAATTTTATTAACTGTAAAAAAAAAAAAAAAAAAAATAATGGATCGAATCTTACGTCCCGACAGATTCGAGGTGGAACCTACATGCCCTAATTCCGAAAAATCCTATAGGCATTGGAAATTAACCCTCCAGAATTATATCCGCTCACATAATAACGGATTAATCGAAAACACTTCAGATAATTTCTTTGCCTTGATCAATTGTATTTCAGCCTCTGTTTTCGATTTAATAAGCGATAAAACTGACTACGATAATGCATTAAGAACATTGGACGCCGCTTATTTAAAACCTGAAAATATTGTTTATAATAGATATCGATTGATGACGACGAAGCAACAAACAACACAAAATATAGATGCCTTCATACTACAATTGGAAATGCTTGCCAAAACATGTAACTTCGAAGCGGTTTCTGCTGAAGAAAACAAAAATCAATACATTCGGGAAGCTTTCATCGGTGGAATTTCTTCTTCGTCCATCCGACAACGACTGTTAGAAAAACCCATCCTGACTTTACAAGACACATATGCCACGGCCAGATCTCTTGAACAAGCAGAAAATCATTCGATAAGCTACGCAAATAACTTTACTGTAGCAGCTACAAATAATCCTTCGGGCTACAATCGTATAGCTGTGACTAAAGAAAATATGCATCCAAAAGGGGTTTGTTTTTTCTGTGGAAAATCACGTCATCCTCGATATTTATGTCCTGCACGAAACGCCGAATGTAAAAAATGCAAAAAAAATGGTCATTGGGCTAAAGTGTGTAAATCTTCTATTTCTAACACTCATACTGCTGTTCTTTATGACGACTCTGACTACCCCTCACCTTCTCTATCCTGACTAGGAACTAACTCCAAAGATGTCACATTCACTCAATGCCAAATTAACGGGCACTTCGTGAACGCTATGGTGGACTCCGGCAGTGTAAAAACATTCATTAATGAAAATACTGCTAAAAAACTTAAACTCTTCACAATACCTAAAAACAAAACTATAGCTCTGGCTGCTTCCAATCAACATGCTAAAATAACTGGCGAAGCTGTCGTGGATTTAATACTGAAAGATAAAACCCATTCTGGAATAACAATTGAAATCATTGAAAACCTTTTCATTGATTTAATAATCGGAAAAGATATTTTAAAAAAATATAAAAAAGTAACACTTAAATTCGACGGTCCTAGAGACAAACTTATAATTGAAGCTATAAACACGAATAATTTTTTTCCTACCATAAACGTTCCACCCCCTCCTCTCTTTTCTAATCTTTCTCCTCATACTACTCCTATTGCGACAAAATCCCGACGTTACACTTTTGCCGCCAACAAATTCATAAAAGAAGAGACTGCTAGAATGTTGAAAGAAGGCATAATTGAACCTTCGATATCTCCGTGGCGAGCGCAAGTTCTTGTAACTTCGAATGAGAATCATAAGAAAAGAATGGTAGTCGACTACAGCGATACCATTAATAGATTCACGGAACTAGATGCTTACCCAATGCCTAATATCAATAAGATGGTAGACGACATCGCTCAATATAACATCTTCTCTACTCTCGACCTAAAATCTGCTTATCACCAAATACCTATAAATCATGCTGATCGTAAATTCACTGCGTTTGAAGTAAGTGGCAAACTTTTTCAATTTACTCGTCTTCCTTTTGGCGTCACCAATGGAGTAAGTGCTTTCCAGAGGAGCATAGACTATATTATAGAAAAAGAAAATCTAACCGATACCTTTGTGTATGTTGATAACGTAACTATATGTGGAAAAAATCAAGAAGAACACGATTACAATCTTCAAAAATTCTACAAAATTGCTAAACAATATAACATCACTTTAAATGAAAATAAAAGCATAATTTCTTCTAGTTCTATTACTCTACTCGGCTACACCATAGAAAATAATCAAATAGCTCCCGATTATCAAAGACTAAAACCATTACTCGAAATGCCACCTCCGCTGAATCTTAAATCTCAAAAAAGAATAGTTGGAATGTTTTCCTATTACTGCAAATTCATTAAAAAATTTTCTGATAAAATTTTATTACTAAATCAAAACAAAGAATTTCCACTACCTCCATCTGTATTAAAATCTTTTCAAACATTGAAAAATGATCTAAAAGACGCCACTTTAATAACGGTAGATCCAAATAAAGAATTTGAAGTAGAAACGGACGCTAGTAACTATTGCATTGCTGCAACACTAAATCAAGAAGGTCGTCCTATTGCATTTTTTTCAAGAACTCTCAATACTAACGAAATTAAGCACCATGTAGTAGAAAAAGAGGCAGCCGCTATTGTAGAAGCTCTCCGTAAGTGGCGACATTTTCTACTCGGCAGGCACTTTAAAGTCATCACAGATCAGAAGAGCATCAGCTTCATATTCGACAATAAAAGAAAATCAAAAATTAAGAATGACAAAATATGTCGTTGGCGTATAGAATTATCCCAATACAATTTCACTATAGTTTATCGACCTGGACCTGAAAATATTGCTGCTGACACATTCTCTCGCATCTCTGCTCTTACTTACAATCTACAAGATCTTCGTGATTTACATAAACAATTATGTCATCCTGGTGTTTCAAGACTAAGCCATTTTATAAGAACGAGGAACCTCCCTTTTACTTTGGATCAAATTAAGAATATTACTGACTCTTGCTCATCCTGTCAATTACTGAAACCCAAATTCGCCAATACCAATGGAGGGACTCTCATTCAAGCCATATTACCTTTTCAACGATTAAATCTTGATTTTAAAGGCCCTCTACCTACTTCTATACATGGCAACAAATATCTACTTACTCTAATTGATGAGTATTCCCGTTTTCCTTTCGCTTTTCCTTGCAGAGATATGACAAGCAAAACCATTATCCACTGTCTAAACAAACTCTTTTCAATTTTTGGTTTGCCTGACATGATACATACTGACCGTGCTTCTGATTTCTTAGCAAGAGAAATAAAGGATTTTTTACACAAAAAAGGAATTGCTACTTCTAAAACAAGTAGATATCATCCTGAAGGTAATGGACAGATTGAAAAACTCAACGGTACCTTATGGAAGGCCATTCAAACAACATTACATTCTAATCAAATGAAACTACCTTATTGGGAAGACATACTACCGGACGCACTTCATTCAATTAGATCATTACTTTGTACTGCCACTAATATGACTCCCCATAGACTATTTAAATATAGTCGTAAATCTGCTTCCGGAATTTCAATTCCTTCTTGGGTTAAACCAGGCCCAATATATATTAGAAACCACACTAAAACAAGTAAACATGACCCTCCTGTAACGCCTGCCACCCTAATAGATGTCAACCCCCACTACGCTTATGTTCAACTACCTTCTGGTACTGAAACCACTGTCAACGTTCGAGACTTAGCTCCAAACTCATCAAATGAAGAAAACTCTAATAATAATCCTACTACTTCAGAGACTTTATTTGAACCTTCTACTAATGAAAACATTGGTCATGAGGAAGACAAAAATCAATCGTCTGATCTTGAAGAAAATCAGATTTCACTAAAAAATAATACTGAAAATCAGCATTCCTGCCAATCTGTGCGGAGGTCGTCCCGAGTTCGACAATTCCCTAGTAAATATAAGGATTTTGTGACTAAATACTGAAAAAACTGCAGTTTGGGTTCATATGTTATTTGTAAATAAAATGATTCTTATGTGATTGTAAAAAAAAAAAAAAAAGAAAAAAAAAAAAAAAATTTGTCTATAATTAATTACCCCTTACTTGAATACTTTAGGACGGGGAAAATGTTATGATTTAATTTGTTGTTAAGAGTTATCCCCCTTGGGATTGACATTCATAATAAAAGCGCCCTCTGTTTCATTTTCCCCGCTCGATCCTTTCAAGAGCGTACGTGTATTTTACAGTTAATAAAACCTTTCTAAAAGGCAATTCTTTACTTACTGATACTATTCACTTCATATATATATATATATATATATATATATATATATATATATATATATATATATATATATATATAAAATAAAAATTACAATTAAGTTTACCAAAGTGATCCAAAATGGTAAAACTAAAGTATATTATAAATATTAAAGAATTAATATTTATAAAGTAATCTCAACCGGATGTAAAAGCTCGATAAAACCAAATAGGAGATAGAGCTTATAATAAGAACAAACAGTTAATAAAACATGTTAAAAACACTTTAAAAAAGAGTTAAAAACATATTTAATCTGAAAAGGAAACACACACATATATATTTTTTTTTCTTCATAAGTTTTGGTTTTGGTTTTGGTTTAGATTCAAGCTGATGCACCCAAGTCATATGGATACATTTTTTTTTATTTTTGAAATCACAACTTTATAATATTTAAGAATCGATAGAAAATTGACTCTATAATATTATATACAAAATCTGCATAAATTATAATATATTTAAGCATATTTTACGACCGGGCTTGCCGGGCGTCTCTGTTAGCTTAGCAGTTTTAACAAAAAAGCTACAATAATATCAGGCCATCTTCATTTATATTGAACATCCACAGACTGCTAACATCAAATACTAGCCTGGGTGCCCGGCGTTGCCCGGGTGTTTGTAGGTGTGTGTTGAGAAAAAAAAAAAAAAAAGTTGTAGTAGGCAGGCAGGCTCGAACCTGTACTGCGAAGAAGGAAAAGAAAGTGAAAAAAGAAAAAATGTGACACGTTCGCTGCTGCACCCATTGTCAAGCTGGAAGTGATGTAGGTTCAAATTAAGGCTAGACAATCGAAAAGAGGCGATGTCTTTCAAAAATATCGGCGAAAAAAGCGGCTTCTCCCTGTAGAAAAGTGCCCAGTTGAGGGTGAAGGAATTAATGTTTTTTGGCCAATTTTTCGATATTTATCGTCTGAAGGGTTGAGCTTCAAAATGATATTGATCTTGTGAAAATCCGTTGCCTCTGTCGAAAATTTTTTCCAGACATACATACATACATACATACATTAAAACAGACAGGTGAGATTTATATTATAGATCAAAGAGTTTGCTGTGGAATTTCCACAGGTCTCGCTAGTTTTGTATAAAAATATTTCATCATAAAATTTTGTTTTTCTAAACTTTTCATTTACAAAAATGTTCTGTTTTAGTTAGCACTTGCTAACTGATAACCATTTTATTCATTCAACGTTTTATTTATTTCAATTTTTGTATGCATGCCAAGGCCAGGTAGCACACTACACTACTTCCACATAAGTTGTGTAAAGTTTTGGTAGTAGCACAATACCAAATTGAAAAGTGAAACTCACACAATCGAAAAATATCTCAAATCCACGGTCAGCTTTTTCTTTCTTCATGTACACTAATATTAATTATAATTAATTTTTAAAAAGATAAATTTTATTTTTAATTGTCATTTATTTAAAACTAGCTTGGGTGCTGGTAGTAGACTGGCAGGCTCAAACATGTGAATGTGGAGAGAGGTGTTAAAAAAACAAATGTTGTAATAGGCTGTGGTCCCCTCTCACCAAACTTTCACAATAAACACCCGTCTAGCAGAAAACACTATCCATAATTTCCCCCACTCTTCATCTGTGCTTAAACCTAAATGTAGATTTCATGAACAAAAGCTTCTTTCTTAGAACTGCAGGCCTATTGAATTGTCTTCCGTTTTCTTGCTTTCCAGCTGACTACAATATGGTTGTCTTCAAGTCTAATGTAAACAGATTTTTGATGAGGCATTCCATATAAGTTAACAACTTTACCAAATTTTCATTACTAACGATTACTATATTGTCCAATTTCTACTGTACATTCTTTAACCCTTATCCTCGAGTGGCCTCTTGGCCTTGATAAGTGGTGATGCCTATGTAAAAAAAAAATTAAAAAAAATAAAGGCAGGCAAGCTCGAACCAGTGACGCAAAGGCGGAAAAGAAAGTGAAAGAAAATCTGACGTCTCAGCCGATGTCTCCATGACGCGACCGGAAGTCAAAAGCATTCAAATTAATCGAAGTCAATCCAACGGTGACGATGACTTGCTAAAATGTCTGCGAACAAAATCGACTCTTCCTTGAACAAAATGACCGAGTTTAGGGTGAAGGAATTAATGTTTTTGGCCAATTTTTCGATATTTGTCGTCCGAGATGTTGAGCTTCAAAATAATACTGACTTTGTCAGGATCCAACGCCTCTGCGAAAGCTTTTGCGAGACATACAAACATACCCACATCCATACATACATACATGCATATATACATACATACATACATACATACATTTAAACAGACAGGTGAGATTTATATTATAGATGAACAAGAGTGGAAAATGTTTTTAACTATTTTTTGACTCCTTTACATTAGACATCAACATTAAAAATGATTGTATTATTACAATAAAATGATATTTGTGGTATAATTAGGATGAATATATATATATATATATATATATATATATATATATATATATATAAGATAACTACCATTCTGTGCATGACTTTTAACACGTCTCATAATTGTTGTGATAACAACTGCCCTGTCCTCTAGCCTTTGTTCTTTTTATAGTGTCTTTTTAGGGTTGCTGATTCGTTGATATGCAAATTAATGCATATCTAACTACAATATTAATTACTACAATGCATAGGTCTTAAGAGAAAGAAAAAGAGAAGAGGAGAGAAAATTAGTCTAGTCGAATTGAAATGTTATTTGAATTAATTTAATAGTCTCAAATTCATGATTGGCCTTTTCTTTCATTGTAATAATATAATCAGTTTTAACGTAAGTCTATTGTTTAAGAATTAATAACTAAAAAAAAAACAGTTTCCCACTATCATTGATTTTAAATAAATGAAAATTAAAAAGAAAAGTTGTCTTAAAAATTAATTATAATGAATTAATTATTACTAGCGGGACCTGTGAAAATTCCGCAGGGGACTCATTCATATGTAATATATTGATGTTGGTATTCTGCAAATGTTCAGTGTAAATGGAGACGCTCTGATATTATTGTAGTTTTTTTGTTAAAACTGCAAAAGTATTTATCTAAGCTAGCATGAACGCCCGGCAAAGCCCGGTCGTAAAGTACGCTTAAATATGATATTTTAATTCTTGCAGATTTCGTATATATTATTATAGAGTTAATGTTCTATCGATTTTTATATGTTATGAAGTTGCGATTTCAAAAATAAAAAAATACATCCATATGACTTGGGTGCATCAGCTTTAATCGAAATCAAAATAAAAACTTATGAAAAAAATATATATACATATAACTTGAGTTCTTTCAGCCATAATCAAAACCGAAAACAAAGCTTATCAAGAATTCTTGCTAAAATTATTTATAAAAAAAAGAAATAGATGAAGGGCCATCAGCTATAGTGGAAGTCGAAACTAAAACTTATGAAAATTCTTGATAAAATTATTTATGACAAGAAATAGAAGAACATAATTAAACAACCCGGATGTAAGCATGACACACTAAAGAACACACACGCTATCGTATTAATATATAGATTAATTATTATTAATATATAGATTAATTATTATTAATATATAGATTAATTATTATTAATATATAGATTAATTATTATTAATATATAGATTAATTATTATTAATATATAGATTAATTTTTATTAATATATAGATTAATTATTATTAATATATAGATTAATTATTATTAATATAACTATATAAAACCTAATTATAATGATTACATAATTATAATGAAGGTACATAAAGAAAGAAAATGTAGATTTGAGACCATTTTTCAGTTGTATAAATTTTAGTTTCCCAAATTCACCGTTCAATTTGGTATCACTTTTGCTACCAGAGCTTCAGTTTTATCGAGGTGCACAATTTTAGAACAATAATACAAACATCAACAGCATTTTTTATTTGATAGTTTCTCATCAGAGAAGAATAAGCCCAATAATGACACGTTAACCTTGTTTAATTTGTGTGGAGTTTTCTTGAGAAGGCCAAAGGAAGGGGGGTGCTTCGTTATTACTGGTTTCCATTATGGAATTTTTGGTTATAAGGACAAAGAAATAACACACACTCTGCGAGAAAAAATGTTTCATTATTTTTTGTTTCCACTTTTTCATTATCATGTAAAGAAAAGAAGGGTAGACCTGTGATGAATGGAGATGCAATTTGAACGAATGCAAAAAAGTGACTAGCTTGAATAGCCACCCTCTTTCTTTCTATGCTTCATTGGGATACACTCTTCTTTTCGCTTTTAAAAGCAAGTTAAAGTTTTTGCAGGAAGGTGTTATCTCAACATTTTCACAGGAAGGTGTTATCTCAACATTTTCAACCAATGAAAATCGATTTAAACCCAAAATCTTACAAGTTTATGTGAAATGGATGAACTTTACTAAAACAGTGACCTGTTCAACGAAATCAGTATTCTCCAGAGATCAAACCCAAGGACGTTTGCTCATTCCCCTCCTCTGTGTCTTTGACTTGGGTAGCTGAAATGAAAAAGAACACTTCAAAACATGTGTACAGCTCTATCACCTTGTGCACATCTATACACGCACTAACAAGATTAAGGTAAACCAATGCATATGCATACATTGTCTATTACTCACACACACATAATAACACTAACAAATATAGAGACATACACATCCTTAGCTCTTGTGTCTACTTATTCATGGAACAATTTCCTACGAAAACACTAGTTTGCATAAACTTTATTTAATCTATGGTTCTCCCCTTTGCCAAACTTTCTTGAAAAACGCACGCCTATCTGAAACCACTATCAATAATTACCCTCACTTTTTATGTGTGCCTAAATCTAAACGTGGATTCCATGAACAAAGCTTCTTTCTTAGAACTGCCTACCTGTGGAAATCTGTTCCGTTTGCCTGCTTTCTAGCTGACTACAATATA
>NC_136505.1:66366044-66518544 GCF_053919585.1 Euprymna scolopes
ACACACAATATGGTTTCCATTCTGCTAGATCTACAGCAGATGTGCTTACAGTTATATCTCATAGGATTAGCGAATCTCTCGACGGAGGCAACCTTTCTAGGGCAATTGCTCTTGACATATCAAAGGCCTTTGATAGAGTATAGCATAAAGGGTTATTTCACAAGATCTCCAGCTATGGTATAGCTGGAAATGTCTTCTCAATTATTAAATCATTTCTTTCTGATAGGTTCATAAGAGTAGTGGTTGATGGGCAGAAATCAGAAGCTCTCAGCATTAATGCTGGAGTCCCTCAGGGGTCCATCCTGGGACCTTTCTTGATCAGGAAAAGAGTTGGGCCCAGGATGGACCTCTGAGGGACACCAGCATTAATACTGTGAGCTTCTGATTTTTGCCCCTCAACTACTACTCTTATGAACCTCACTATCTGAACTATCTAAATGCCTATCTAATACCTAATGTTCACTATCTGAACCATATGTTCTTATATATATATATTCATAACTGTCTATTTCACAGTCTGTTATAATTTTGTCTAGGTGTTCTTATGCATGTGTGCGTCATACATGTATTTCAACATACCTTTTCAACTGTGTCGTGGCCCTCTTTTTGGGGAGGGTTGACCCGGGAATTTAATCTGTTCTTGGATGGAGCTGGGACCCGTTGGATAAACGTTTCAAACGATTCAAGACAATGCATTGTTTTTATATAGTTTTTATTTCACTTCCCAGGTCGATTGCAGAAGAAATGAATATCTCTAGTCAGTTTCTCTTAGTCTCCATTTTGAGACACATCAGCTCCCTCCCAAGGGGGGGGACTGCTAACCCATCCATTGTGTTTGACGTCCTGATTCCAACTCAACTATCTATCCAACTAACTAGAACATGTGAGAGACAGACACGTCACTTCCGATCAGCTGGTCAAATATTTTCTGGTGCAATTTGATCGGTCACCAAGTTTGATATGTATTGACATGTTTTGATAATATGTCAAAATAGCCTCAGATCTCATCTCTTGTTTACTTTGTCAGTTATATAGACAGACAGATCAAGATAGATAGATAGATAGATAGATAGATAGATAGATAGATAGATTGATAGATTCATTGATAAACAGATATAATAGATAGATAAATAATAGCTAATTTCTCTTCTGTTTCGCAACTATATAACAATACATATTTCTTGTGGTCTCTTGATTTTACCGGATTAATAATTCATCTGTTCTGGTAAAGTATCCAGCTTAGTGCTTTTACTTGATATAACATCACTAGGAGAAAGTGCACCATTTCTTGCATGAGCCAGTGTATAGCTGTGCCAAGGGGATCTTATTTGGTCTTCAAATTCTATGTTATTTGGAATATTTGGTCAAAATTTATTTGTAGAGTGATGTATCCTGATGTCAAGTTGTCCTAACAAACCTTTGTGCAGAGAGACCAAAGAGACCTGAGGATGTTATCTTGTAAGTAATACAAATTCATTTTGATGTGTAGGAATTTGGTGTGGAATGTGGGCTTTTGTTATTTCTGATTTTTTTTTTTTGTAACGATTGATTATTCATATTATTTGCATTCTCATCGTAAGTATCATTTTCACAATATTTCAGTCATGTAAAATTCAGTTGTAAATTACACTCTTCTAGAGGTTGAAGGTTCAATCCTCTGTGTAGGCAACACCCAAAAATATAATTGCAAATTACTTAGAACTTCTACCCAGTCATGGCTGATGAAATGAGAGCATGCTATCGTTACGGATTAAAAGGTTCTGTTCAAAATTTCATGCAGATTCCCAAATTTAACAGGAAGATTACTGAGTTAAACAAGATACACCTGACGATGGTCGGAGATTACATCAATCGAAACCTTGGAAAATAACACTCAAGGTGGAAGCTATTGTTCTGCTCATTGTGCAACTGATCCTACAGAAGTTCTCATCTGAGAAGTAGCTGTGGCTTGACTGGGTATTTGAGTCAAACTTTAATTTCGTTGAGAAGTTTCTTGGCTTTCGTAAAACAATCCTCTTGGTCTTCGATCATGAGGAGTTGGCCCTTACAGCTTTTGTATGAAGAGCAGTAAAGATTCTCGTTTGGCTTCGTGTATAAAACTGTCTAACCGGCTCTCTGAAAATGTGCTATCAGAATCTTCTACTGATGAGAGAACACTGTAGTCGAGTACATTCACATACCGGGGCATTCCATATTATGGACTAATTATATCTGTTACCCAACCATAGTACAGTGTGCCTCTCCACACCGTTACAGGCATAACACTTATTTATGAACAGGACATTCATTCCAATCTTCATATATGAACTGTTTTCTCTTTCCTACCAATGGGATATTTCTTTATCAATACATGGGTTTTTTTAACCTTTATCTTCATTCATACTTATAAACTTATTCCAGTACGAATATCTTTATCTTAACGAAGATGACTCGATTAACTTGTTTTAAATATTAAAAATGGACTTTGTCCATTTTTCTCTAAGATCTCCACCATTCCAGTAATCATAGGAGCTACTGGATTCATGAAAAAAATTTAAAAAAAACTACTTGGTAAATATATCCAGTGAACTATATTCAAGAAAGATCCAAATGATTAACAATCTCTCAGTTGGAGTGGGTGTCTGGCATCTGCAGCAAAAACAAAAAAGATAAAGAAATTGTAATATCTATCATAATAAAATCGTATTCATATCTGTCTGTTTCCTGTCTATCTATTTGTTCATAATCTGATTAATATATACAAAAGGTACAGTTTCACAAGTGAAGTCTTATATAAATATTTTTATATATATATATATATATATATACATACACTATTTATTCAAAGGTAGAAATCTATATTACAGAAGTAACCTAATTTACATATCACAACAAAGAAAATCTATTTTAATAATTAGCTCTATGTTATTTACGGGTTATAAAGAGAGAATTGTTTTAATTTTTCTATTTATAAATATTATTTAAAGTTGATTTGTATAATTTATTTTTAATTATTTGCTAAAGCTGACAAAACCTTTGTTTAAAAAGCAGAAGTAAGCTTTATTTACGTTTCTAGATTTTGGAGATGAGGATTGGTTATTTGTATCATTTGGATATTTGTAAGCTTTATTTATTAAAAAAAAAAACTGCAACAACAAGAACAACAACAACTGACTCAAGAGACACAGCGATAAAAGGGGGATTTTTTTAAAACTATAGCAAATTAATTAAAAAATTTACTCCCCCCCCCAACCTTATCACAAAAAAAATAAATAAATAAAAAGGTAACCATAAGATTAATTTTGCTTCCATTATCATTTCATCCTTCTGTGCGGAGGCTATCTGATTCGCTTTGGGAAGTGTTTATTTTAAGATTCAATTAATAGCTAATACATAAATATAATTTACGCAAAACAAAACATAACAGAAATTACTCTAAACTGAGATAGCATTTACTAAATGTAAATTTTTTTCTGTACGGATAATTTTATTACCACAGAAAACAAATAAAATAATTTATCAACTTTTTACTTGGCTGTCTGGATTTTATTTATGCAAAAAAAAAAATAATAATAATAATTTGCAAAATAAACCATATCAAATCTGTTGTCTCTAAATTGGATATATTTCTACATGTTTTTGAATGTTTAAAGTGTATTTTTAATCGATTGACTTTTTCAACAATCTTTTTTCATTGTTGAGAGAAATTTTATTTTGTGCTGTATGGGCGAGTTAATTTAGTGGATAATATTTTTTTTGCAGGGGAAAGTATTTTTTTTTAATCATTCAATTTGCATTTGTTCTTGCTTTAAAAAAATAATTAACACATGTAAATAATTAGGGGTGTGGCTGTACTGCTACCCTTAAAATTGCAGATTCTTCTTTTTTAGAGAGATTACATTTTGCATTTTTATCTCTTTAGTACTTCTGCAGTTTACAGACCATGCTGTTTTTATATAATATTTTCAAGTTAAATTATAATTTTTACTGTATCTTTTGTTTATTAAATTGTTATGTGAAAGTACAGAATAGTTAAGAAAGCCATTTCCTTCCCATATTTAGAATGGGTTTCTAAATAATATAGTGGCCCTTTCCACATATGAAACAAAAAACAAACAAATAAATTAGAGTAATTTCTACGTGATTTTGAATGTTTTAAGTGATTTTTTACTGTTTTAGATTTATACATTTGTTATAATCATTTTTATTTAGCCAAACATGAGTACTTTCCATCTTTCGAACTGAACCCTCCGGAAAAATCCCCCAAATGTTTATCCCCACCTCCATTATGGTGGATATTTTATTTTACATAGTAGTAATTTCATCTCCTTCCACACCCAAAAAGTTTATTAGCCTGCCCCATCTAAATTGGATAAGTAAAAAAAATGGTGGTACTGTAACCAAATGTAACAACTACTTTGAATACAACTTTCTTTTTGATAAATGTGCTTGTGAAATGGTAACGTGTTCAACTCCTCTACCCTGATTTATATTTAAAACAGAAAACAAAAAAACTAATTTGGAGTAATTTTGGTCTTGAATGTTTTTTACCGCTTTAAATCCGTATATTTGTCATCATCACTTTTATTTAGCAAAACACGAGTAGTTTCCATCATTTGAGTTTATTCCCTCACTCCACCAAAATATCTAAAAATGCCCCCCCCCCACACACACATATATTGATCTCTATTTTTTTGCATCATTATTTTGGCTGACTACCAACTACTGAATGATACATCTGTGAAACAGTTACAAACAAATGTGAATGCAAAATTTACAAGAAAATTTATTTGGTGTTGCCTGGCATGAAAATGGCATATAGTAATAAAAGTGCTCAATATCCTAAGTATAGCAGGTGTGTCCAAATGCAACCCAGCCAATGTCAGGTATCCCTGCTTATATATATGCATATATATATATTCAAAATGGTGTAATGGAAACATGTCATAAGGTATTTACAGCTTCTCTTCGGATTTTAATCATGTCAAATCGTGCTTTATTTCCTTTTGACAGATTGATTGTTGCTATTTCTTCTGGTGAATTTGGGGCAAAATAGATTCACTAATTAATTAAGTAATTGATTTTGCACTACAAAACAGATACTGTCAAGAATTGTAAATGTCAACTGAATTAAAGGAATAAATTATAAGATGGTCAACATTATGAACTTTGGAATATAGTCTTTTGTCATTTATTCACAATTTCAAATGTATTGAACTAAAAAAGCAATATCTTTTCAAAAGTGTTCAATATATACAGGGTAGAACAGTAAAAGTGTCATCCTAAAGAAAGCAACACTACAGTTTATTTTAAAACTTTTATTGAAAAAAATCAATTCATTTAACTTTATTATGTAGTAGAGCTGACATCTATTCAATGTAGCCATTTTCAGTTTCAACCACATCGATATGGGTCCAGAACTGAGAGCATGCCTTTTCCATAAATGCCGGCAGGAGGTCGGTGAATATTTGATAGATGATAGCAATCAGGTTGGTTTTGGTGTTGTGGGAGGTCATGTTGGTGATGTTTTTAATGTATGACTAAATGAAGTAGTCCAGCGGGTTCAAGCCAGGGGAGGAGGGGGGCAGTGAGAGAAGGGTACAAAGTCGTAGCACTCCTGAAACAAAGCCTTGATCTCTTTGCCACACCCAGGTCCTGCCAGTGGCCACCTGATTGCACCAGAAGCTCATCACACTCTTCAGCAGATCCAGGTACACTTTGGTGTTGACTTTCAGGCTAACTTGAAACTAAAGATGTGAGGTGGCATGATGTAGCCCTCATTTGAAATTACACCAAACACCATAACCATAGGTCGTCTGATGCGTCGAACTGTGCGCTCAAGCACTGAACTATTCGGATTCATATTTTTCCCCCAAAAATGTGATTTTTAAATAGCATATTTTTATCAGTGAATGTTATTTAAAGAAGCACCAAAAATTGTTTTCAATATTTTAGGGATCACATAGAATGACTTATTTTTAACCAGCCTTTTGGCATGATTCAAAATGTAGTATCAATCCAGTCTCAAATGTATATTTCTCAAGGCATTGCATCCTCTTTGTTTCCTGAGACGACTTTTTTCATGAGAGAATTCTGACAGAACTATGCATGTGTTTTTGTTCCCAATCTAGAGTTTTGGGAGTATCAGGATTCTCTCCATATTCAAAATCGACTTAGTGTCAAACTTTGCCCTCTTGGAGAGGTGAGTTAAATGAGTTAATGCAAGGAGAAAGTGAATCTTAGGTGAACTTTCGGCACCCTTGTAACTCTCGCTTCCCTTATTTTGTCCTTTAGTGCTCAAATTCAGTGAATGGTGTTTCTGACAAAGGAGGAAGCATTGCTGTTTTCTGTGTTGGAATCTATCCATCTAACACTTGTCGTTGACTAGTTTTTGCCCTTGAAGTGTTTTTTTTTTAGTTCTTTTAGCTTCATACCTTGGTTCCAGAAAACAAAACAAAAAAACCCCCAGATTAATCTATATATCTATAAAAGAGAGAATGTGTGCGTGTGTGTGTGTGTGTGTGTGTGTGTGTGTGTGTGTGTGTGTGTGAGGACACTTCTCAACCTATATACTCAACGAATTTTTGATCTACAGACATGTGGAAAATTTTTTAATCGTTTATTTTGAAACCAAAAAAAAAGTTGCTAAGGGGCCAAAATTCAGATTTTTATGTTTTTAACTTTTTCACGAATGTGCATGTGTGACCATGAAACATGGCAGCTTCTTTATGTTAAGAATAGGCAGGTTTGAAAACTCTTTGTAAAGATGGTGTCAAGCTGGTCTAATGGTTAGCATACTTGATTTACGGGTCTTTAGATTTTGGTTTCGATCTCAGCTTGAGTATTTGTTTTTTGTTTTACTTACAAGAAGTAAACTGTTTAGAAAAAACATAATACTCGCATGCACATGTCTCAGTTTTTGTATTAATTAAAATATAATGTTTATATGTTTTTTTACGACCGGGCAACGCCGGGCGGCCTGCTAGTATGTATAATAAAACTGCTTTGTTTGGACTTGCTTACCAAATGACATTTTTTAATGCAGAGAAAAGGGGAGATAACTCTATTTTTCTGTTACATAGTAACCAAGGAGACATGTCCAGCCGTCACACCTCGTTGAATGAGAAGCTGATGCAGACTGCCTTGAAACAAAGGGTCAAGGAGTTAGAGGAGGAAGTCAGCAAACTGAAGACTAAGCTGGATCAGCTACGCAAGGCCAAAAACACAATGATAGTGAAGAGAGAGCGAGAGGTTATTTATGTCGGAGGAGAAATAAAAAGGCAGTCACAGGCACATGAAGCTCAGAAGTTATCAAGTACAGGCCCCCCTCACAGTAAGAAACACAAATAAGTCAGTAAATGTGCAGATTACCCCCCCCCCCTCAAAGAAAAATGTGATTGTACTTTTTTAAGCGATTACGTGTGAATACTCTGAAAAATTTGACAGGAAGAAAAGAAAAAACAAACTACTATTTTAGAATTTACATTGAGAGATCAGTTTCATATATAAATCTAATGTAAAATGACCACTCATACTCCGGCCAGTTTAGCTCTTCAAGACAGTTAATCAAATTTGTTTTGCTACGAAACCTAAGTTTGACTGGCACTTGTAAGACTATATGCAATCACTCCAAAAAAAAAAAAAAAAAGAAAAAAAGTAGACCACCCTAATAAAAATAATTCTTAGACTATTCCTGAAGTGAAGAAATGCAATAGAGCTAAAATCAAGTGCCAAAGTTATTGGCAGTTTTGAATATCATATTTAAGTTAGCTGTATAATGAGCGTTCATAAAACAAAGACTGTTGAACATTTATGCTTGAAACCTGGTGGACAAGTCAAGCATTTGTATTATGTTTTTATCTTAAGTGTTATTTATTTTCACAATGTTTTTGGATGGTGTAACTTCTGAACTTTTTGTAGGTGTACATTGTTGAACTCGTAAATCTTTTTGCTGGGAATCTGCATGAAATTTTGAGTATAACCCTTTATTTAATTTATTATGAGGGTAGCATTAACTTATTCCATCAGTCATGATTGGGTCTTAAGTAATTTGCGATTCTATTCTTCATATCACCCACATTGAGAATTGAATCATTAGCCTCTAGAACAGATAATTTTGGTATGTGTTCTTGTTTTTAGATGTATAATTATCTTACTACTTATCACTATAGATCACTACCTTTACTTACAAATTACTATATATATATATATATATATATATATATATATATATATATATATATATATAATTTAAACACGGTAGTGTTTTAATATATGGTTGTGGCAGTTTCAGTCACTAAATTTCAAACAATAATTACAGTTTCATAGATAACCTTCTCAGCTATATTGTGAAATTTTTTTTTTAATTTTCGTTCAGTAAAACAAGTTATGATGAATTTACTGGTGTTCAAATTCATAAAAATTCGTAAGGAGGTGAGCGACGTTTTTTATGACTTCAGCGACTACTGTTGCTACAAATTCACTGCTCTTGCGAAAAGAGAAATAACAAGTGAAACAGACAGAATGAAAGGGAGATAATTGGGGGGTATTTTATTGAAAGTAGACGAGTGCCATACATTGTTATTACATATGTGTATGCTATGTTTATGGGGTCAAAAAAATAAGACTGAAATTAAACAACAAGTGGAAAAATCATGGCTGACAAAAGAAAAAATGCGCGCATGAAAAGTAATATGGTTAAGCTTAAACATGGAAAAATAAAGAACTAGTTGTTAAAACTGGAAAAGAAAAGAACAAGATAATCTAGTAAAAAATATAATAAAGTTATAACTTTATTAAAATATTGCAGCATTAAGAATTTTTTAAATTCAATTTAACATTATATAATCAATTCTTAATGCTGCAATATTTTAAGTTATAAATTTATTATATTTTTTACTAGATTACCTTGTTCTTTTCTTTTCCAGTTTTAACAACTAGTCCTTTATTTTTCCATGTTTAAGCTTAACCATATTACTTTCGTGCTTGCATTTTCCTATTGTAATATATATATATATATATATATATATATATATATATATATATATATATATATATATATATATTATTGTTATAATTAAGTCAGCAACTTTAAGAAACTCGGTTTTTATTGTTGAGCACTTTAAAGTTGAAATAGAAAGTTGGTCACCTAAGCTTGCATGCATAGATCATGATAGTTATAATCATTAGATCACTATGGCTGGATGTTATGACATTTAAAAAATAGATGTTAAAATTTCAACAATATTTCTCATGGTTGAGATTGGCTGTGAGGTTTGTTCTTTGCTAATGGAGTCAAAGATGGCTTTGTGGCTGGGTTCAAATCTCCCGATCGGTAGTAATCATGTCACCCTGCACTGATAATTCCCAAAAAGATGAAACACTAGTGTCGGTAGGTATTAAAAAATATTATTGTAATAATTATTGTAATAATTATATATATATATATATATATATATATATATATATATATATATATATATATACTAGCAGGTGGCCCAGCATTGCTTGGTTGTAAAATATGCTTAAATGTTATATTTTAATTCATGCAGATTTCGTATTTATTATTATACAGCCAATCCTCTACCTATTATTGTACCTAATATATAGTAATGATTTTAAAAATTAAAAATAATTACTTGTATGTCATCAGTTAGAATCGAGACCAAAACATATAGCTTGCCAGCCTTATTTGTTGCCAGATGATCAAAATCCATATGTATACAGAAATTGTAAAAAATTATGTTGTTTAACCATTAACTTTATTTAACACATGTACAGAAACAAAACGTGTATAATTGACTGATGCCATACCAAGGTCAATTTTTTGTTCAATTTAGCAGCTATTTTACCAGCTTAAACATAAATCGAATGAGTGTGCCCGAGCCTTTCCTAGTCTCACACAAAAACACACGTTCACATCTCAAGCTATATTACTTGTCATATACATACGCGCACACAAACATATGCGCACGCGTCCACACACGTACATATATTCACGTTCACGTATATGCACTCACATTCACGTGTATACACACACACGCTAACGTACACACATGTACTCACATACGCGCACATGTATGCACACATGGGCAACGTCACTTCCCCTTTCAAAGGAAATCCACACATGTGCAAAAGACCACTGGAAACAACTATAAAAGCAAGAGCAATAAGCAGCTTCTTCCTTTTCGAACTCGCCTTCCGAGGTGAGTGGTCTATGGACCAGCCACCGCCGTTTCGGCAGGCGTGTGCACGCGCGCGCCTCACACCACTTGCTACCATGTGGGGCAAAAAGCTAACAAACAGTACGTACACCTTATACACTTTCTATCTCCATGAACTGGATTGACATTCTCACTCTTTCTCTCTCTCTATCTACAACTTGTGCCAGAGAACACCTCCGCGTAGCTGACTGCTAACATGGCACACATCTTTAAAGATGTCAACCCTCTATCTTTGTCTTTGTCTACCCGCTGGACTATCATTCCCATTTCCACTATATTATTCAGTTCTTTTCCCACGCATGAACAAACAATAGTGACCCTAACATGAGATGAACACACATTTCCTTTTCTTTCTACACCACCAGTCCCACAACAAACGATGGTTACACTCGAATGCGGACATGAACACGTGTTATACCTAAAACATTCATTTTTCAACAGTAAATAAACGACACGTTTATTTTATCCAGCAATTGAGTTTTTGTTTCCTTCATTCAGTTCATTTCATTATTTTCTTTTGTAACGGGATTAGGATACATATATATATATATATATATATATATATATATCCTAGTTCTCTACAAGTGCTAGAGGTCCAAATACCCAATATATCAAATTTCAACTGTTGACCAAATATTCAGAGGGGAGTTTTGTAGAGACTTTTGGCATACACACCAAGATCACTTATATATATATATATATATATATATATATATATATATATTTCTATGAGCTAGAATGTTTTCATCTTAAATTCTACGTAATTATGTAGAAATTATGCATAAATAGAATTCATCATTAGTGAAATGAAACAAATCATCTAATAAGAAGCCATAAAAAAATGAATAATAATTAATTAACACTCGCTTTTTAAAGGAATATGCAAATTAATTAACCTTCACATAGTCAGTCGCTTTACCATGACTGAGTATATTAAAAAGTTTGTTTTAATAATTTTTAAATAGAAAAGGGTTAGGGTTTTAATATCAATGTCAAAGTGATAAAAACTCAACTTTATAGGTATCTGTTGTCAAGATCACTGGGGAAATGGTTGGATCATTCTACGGCTCCAGTATGTATTACACTGCTGATGCAATTCTCGATCTGTGTAAGAGTCAAATACATCCTAAAATGAAAGACTGTTGCCACATTTGGGCAGGAGCTGATCAACATACCCTATCTTGCCTTGAAAGAGTTCAAAATTAGTTTTGAAACCTAATAGGTGATGCCTCCTTTCTCTTCCCTACAACCGCTTTGCCACAGAAGAAAAATTGCGAGCCTGTCTCTGCTCTATCGTTATTTTCATGGAAAGTGATCGCTTGAGTTTCAATCTATGTTCCATCTTTTCCAAACTTTCACAAAAAAAACACTCGACTAGCTACAACTACTATCAACACTTTCCCCCCCACTCTCTATCTGTGCCTAAATTTAAACACAAATTCCATGAACAAAGCCTCTTTCTTAGAATGTGGAACACTGTTTCATTGGCCTGCTTTCTAACTGATTATAATATGGTGACTTTCAAGTCCAATGTAAACAAGTTCTTGTTGAGCCGTCCCCTTAAATAATCCAAATTCTGCCAATCTACACCATTAAAAATTACTAAACTTCCACCTTACATTCATTAACCCTTATTCTCAAATGACCTTTGGGCTTTGATAAGTGGTGACTCTTTTGTAAAAAAGAGTATATATACAATATGAGCTTAGCTATGATTTATAATTAATGGTTCCCATATTGCATTAAATTCGATACTAAGTCTGCTTCGTTGGTCATCGTTACCCAGCATATGTGCAGCTTCTTTGTAAATTCTAGGTAAAATTCAGTTCTAAGTGGAACTCCTTTCGAGGTTGGAGGTTCGATCCTCAGTGTGGGCAATACTAAGAATACAATTATAAATTACTTAAGACTTCCACCAAGTCATGAGAGCATGCTACCCCAACAGATTAAACAAAGAATGCTGTTCAAAATTCTGTGCAGATTCCTGAGTTTGACAGAAGGATTCCTGAGTTCAACAAGATACACTTGAAGAAGGCTGGAGGTTACATCAGCCAAAACGTTATGAAAATAACACTCAAGACGAGAACAGTGGTCCAAATAATACAAATGATCAATCCTCATCTAAAAAATTCTGAAATCAAGCATTGAAATTTATTTGCACTAATTATGGTTCAATTTCGGAAAGGACTCTGAATTTTGTTAATTATTCTACAAGTGGCATTTTTTAAAGGCCAAACGATATTAATAAAAACAAATGAAGCATGCATGGTCCCCCGTGAGTGCGCAGTGAACGAGGCATAAAAAAGAGTGACTAAGTTCAGCACCCCCCCCCATTTAGCCCCAAAAGTCCCCAGGGGACACCAAATCATGGCGAAAATGAACAAAAGGTGCAGTTTTAGGCCTGAACATATGTAAATTTGAGTTCTGCACCATACAAAAAAAGAAATGACTAAATCCATCATTTTCCCCCATCCCCCATTTATATATATATATATATATATATATATATATATATATATATATATATTAAGTTTACCAAAATAATCCAAGATGGCAAAACTAAAGTATATTATAATATATCATAAATATTGAAGAGTTAATATTTATAAAGTAATCTCAACCAGATGTAAAAGCTCGATAAAACCAAGTAGAAAATAGAGCTTATACGTAATAATTTCCTTGCCCCCATTTGTGAATTATTCCATGGATTTCTGCCTTTTGGATTACTTTGGACCATCTTCCAATGACACGATTCCCTTGGATTTTACTTGTGGAAATGGAAACTTAATCAACTTTTTTGGATTTTGATTTTTGGATTTTACCGTTATTGGATACTTTACCCGTAACCAGACTATCCCTTCATGTGAAATCATCTTTTTCTTCACCCTATTCCCTCTCCTTCACTATTTGTTACCAAGTAAGATCTATGACATACTTGTAGTTTCATCAAATACTTTTGCAAGCAAAATCCGATCCCGCATTTTGCTAAATCCTACTCTCTGATGAGAAGGAAAGTATTTCTTCGAAACTCTGCGGATTAAGGACTATTCACTTATTTTGTGCTTCCTTTTTAAAATTAAATATGTTTTTAACTCTTTTTCAAAGTGTTTTTAACATGTTTTATTAACTACTTGTTTTATATATATATATATATATATGATTTACGTATGTATAAAGAATTCAATATAAACGCTGTAAAATAGAAGTTATTATTTCACAAGGAATTCAAAAACTTAAAAAATGTCCTTATGTCATAGATTTTCAAAGAATGGCTCTTATCTTCAGAGGAAAGTAGTTAGAAAAATGATATTCATAGGCGGATTTTTCTGGTAAGCACATAAACTGAAAATGGCGGACTATTAAGATTATAAATTATGCAAGAAGTCATATTTGTATGAAAGTTATATATATATATATATATATATATACATATATATATATAAAAGTGAACGTGTCTGTGTGTGTACATTTCCCTACGCAATAACTCTGTCAATTTTCAGTCTACAGACTCGAACTTTGATATACAGGGTACTGAGATTTGGGAAAATCTTTGTAATGCGTTTTCGGCTAGAAATTTGGTTGTTAAAGGGTCAAAGTTCAACGATTTGACCTTTGAGAACTCTACCAAACTCCTCCGACAATTTTGGGTATAAACATTTGAAATTTTAGATATAGGTTATGTAGCAGAAACAAATAGAACTCTTTTTCTTGTGCATCAGTGCCTCCCCTGACTGTGCGATATGGCACATACTGACCAATCAGAGGCATAGCGCAGGGACCTTCTTTACCCCCTAAGGAACACTAACTGCTTCCATTCCGGAAAAGAAAAACTACTCCTTTTTCCAGCCTGTAGTGGTTCAAAAATAGGAAAAATGAATTGTTTTGAGAAAGAAACAAACAACGTGTTAAATTGAATTAAACGAACTAGAATTTATTTCATGAAGAAACAAATGAAAGAAAAGGGTACAGCACGTGTTTAGTTTGGTGTGTGTCTCTTGCTGTTAACTGGTGAGAAGGAAAGTCTATTGTTGTAGAGAGAGAGTGACGTTGCCCATGTGTGCGTATATGTGAGTACATGTGTGTATGTTAGCGTGTGTGTATATGCACATGAATGTGAGTGTATGTATGCAAATGTGAATATATGTATGTGTGTGTACGTGCGCACGTATGTTTGTGTGCGCGTATGTGTATGACAAGAAAAATGGCTTGAGATGTGAACGCATGTTTTTGTGCGAGACTAGAAAGGGCTCGTACAAGCCAGACGCCAAAGAGAGCTGACCTGTTTCCTCACTCTCCCTCTCTGCCTACACCGGTATCAACGATTCCCACTTGGGAATAACTACCGGGCAAAGGCAAACAAGTTTTATCAGAGTTATATCTTTTGGGCATCTTACCCTGACTTGCTTCAATAAACCTTTTCCTTGTTAAGTTTTACGAAGTTGTTTGTTCGTTTATTCAGTAGCTTGTGTCAAATTATTTATTTTATTAGGGAGTGCCCAAAAAGCACTGACTCAACTCCCAAAAGTTCCTTGGACATGGATCTAACTTAATAATTTGATTTGAGCCCAAAACAATAAATGTTAACGGGTCATAATAGGGGTCAAAGTTTAAAAAAATTTGACCTCTGCGGTCTCTACCAAATTACTCAGACAATTTCTGGCCTAAACATTTGAAATTTTACATAAAAGGTATTCAGAGATAGGGCAAGCTTTTTAATCGGTTTGGGTCGAAAATTTTTAGTTACCAATATATAAATGTATGTATGTTTGCACGTCTGCCTGAAACTGTCGCAAATTAACTTTGTAATAGCTAATATCGATGTACTTTAACTCGGCTTAATGAGGGATAAAAAATAAAAAACAATGCAATTTAAAGAAAAATAATTACAATTTTATTGAAGGAAAAAAAAAGAAAATAAAAGGGAAAAGATTTGGGATTTAAAGTTAAAGTTCACTTGGTAACATAGACTGTTCACGTAAGCTTAAGACGCACATAAAATTTGCTGCAAAATATAGTCCTACCTTGCTCGCTCAAGGGGAGGATTAACTTTGTCGGAAGAGTATAAGTCAGAATGGAAAAAAATAGAGAATGAAAGAACTTACTTGAAAAAGATATTTTGATAGTATAAAGAACAGAGAGAAATTATACATGTTCTTTTTCTTTCTACTGCCGAATTGTCTCCCTTGGACCGTATTTCTTTTTTTACACACAACGCATATATATTTTTTTATTGGCTCCTCGTTAGGGGTTGGTTTTTTGTTACAAACAGGGACTCGGGACCGCTTCCAGACTCCTTGGTGTGCTTCTCACATAGAAGAACAGTAACAGTATTCTGTTTTCTTAGAATACTAAGCTTGTAGAAAACGCTTCGTTCTAGTTTGTTGACTTAACAGCTTTTCATTCCGAACGTTAGAAGTTTTTTCCTTGTGTTTAAACTTCTCACAATATTCTCTTGATTTGTAGACTTTTCTGTCTCTGTGCACATTTATCCTTTAAGGACTCACATGGTCCTCTTTTCTTGTTTTCACTTGATTTTTAGGACTCATCTGTCCGAGTTGAGCTCAACAGCATAGGCCTGGACCCCTCGAAATCTCAGCTGCAACTAAATTAATTTGGTTTGATTTGCAACCTTTTTGGCAGAAAAATCTCTCGTCCAGTCCCGTGTCAGCAGCAGCAGGGCTTCCAACATCATAGAAGAAAGGGCTGGGAAGAAGAAGGAAAGAAAAGAAGAAGAAAGAAATAGTCTAAAATAAATTCTGACAAAACTGTCGACAGAAACGACGGATTTTTACAAGATCAGTATCATTTTGAAGTTCGACCTATCAGACGACAAATATCGAAAAATAGGCTAAAATCATTAATATCTTCACCTTCAACTGGGCATTTTTCTACAGGAGGGGGGGTCGCTTTTTTCACCGAGATTGTCTAGCCTTAATTTAAACCTACGTCACTTCTGGTTTGGCGGTGGTCGTAACAGCAAAGACGTCAGGTTTTTTTCCCATCCTATTCCTCCTTTGCGGTACAGGTTCGAGCCTGCCTTCCTACTACCATTTTTTTTTTTTTGCTCAACATACACCTTCAAACACCCAAGCAACGCCGGACTGAAATGCTAGTCTATATATCTATAAAAGTGAATGTGTCTGTGTGTCTGTGGGTCTGTCTGTGTGTCTATGTGTCTGTGTACATTTCTCTATGCGATAACTGTCAATTTTTAGTCTACAGACCCGAAATTTGATATACAGGGTACTGAGATTTGGGAAAATCTACGTGATCGGTTTTCGGACAGAAATTTGGCTGTTAAGGGGTCAAAGTTCAACGATTTGACCTTTAAGAACTCTACCAAACTCCTCCGACAATTTGGGGTCTAAACACTTGAAATTTTAGATATAGGTTCCTTGGACATGGATCTAACTTAATAACTCGATTTGAGTCCAAAACAATCAATTTTAAGGGGTCATAATAGGGGTCAAATTTAAAAAAAATTGACCGCTTTTTTTTTTTTTTTTCTCAACATACACCTCCAAACACCTGGGCAACGCCATGCTTAAATGCTAGTATATATATATATATATATATATATATATATATATATATATATATATATATATGATTAATAAAATATATATATATATATCATTTACTTGAAATGTAAATCAGTTTGTATATACCAATCGTAATATATAAAAAAAAAGATTTTATATATCATATATAAAAATTTTCCCATTAAAAAAAAATTATCAACTAGAAAATTTTCCATTTTTATATAAAAGTAATAAAGTTCAGTGAATGGTCTTTTCAGAGCATATATAATGTAATATAATAATTTTCAAAGATTCAAAAATCAAGTCTCCTCAGTTGGTAGTTTATTAGATTTCAAAAGAAAAAATTATTACATAATTGATATACAATATTAATATTGTTTCGTTTGCAACTAACAAGTCAATAAAATTATGTCCTTGTCACATTTTTAGTAGCTTACTCATCAGATATATTCATTAAAAACCATAGGAAAACATTATTTTGCAAACCTTGATACAAACCACCAATAATCTCCTCATTATGAAAGTAACTTTCCTGCTGTGTTGATCTTAATTCGTATTTTCATATTTTCATATTTCAGTGAATGTTAATTCCCATTATTATTTTTAAAAATTATTTTAAAGTTTTTAATTTTTGTATATCATCTTATTTTTATTTTATATTTTATTTTATTATTTATTTTACCACCTATGAGTTCTATTTAATAAATTTATTTGTTAACCTCAACACAAAACATGAGATTAATTGTTATATTTATATATTTTTAAAAATTCATTTACATTGAAAATGCTGATCTTTTAATTTAATTATTGGAAGTAGATTTTTTTCTCTTTCTATAAAAAAGTTTATAATCAGTTAAAGGGAAGCAACCTATGTCAATTGTTCAAATTTATTTACAACTTATTAACTATAATTTTACTTTTTATTTGTTTGAATTTAAAATTATTTATTCGTTAAGTTATTTTTCTTATTTAGCTTACATTTTCTAATTGCTTTTGCGTTATGTATATTCCTTAATTTATAAAGTCACTTTTCATTTCACCCTCCTAGATTTTCTCCTTATTATATTTAATTAATATTCGACTATGAATATTTTCTTATACTGATTATTGAAGTAAAACATATGAATCATTTAAATACATTTCGATAGTTATTATTAAATTTATATTCTACACCAGAAAATATTTTGTTTGTTTTCTATTATACTAGTCGGGGTACCTGGTGTTGCCTGGGTGTTTGGAGGTGTATAAGAAAAAAAAGTGTAAGTAGTCAGGCAGGGTCGAACCCTTGATGGGGTGACATGAAGGCGGAAAAAAAGTGAAAGAAAACGTGACATCTTAACGCTATGCTACGAGGCCATAGGAAGTGAAAAACGGTCAAATATATCAATGTCAATCAAAAAGTTGACTTGCTAATGGAATATGCAGGTGCAGAAATGAAGGTTGGCTGAAGGCCAGTTCAGCTTTCTGCTGTTTCATTTATTTGTTTCCACACGATGTTGGGGACACCAAGCTCCCTAAATAAGGGGGAGCTCTCAAATGAATAGCAATTGTTTGATACGAAGGGTCGGCCATGAAGGCCAGCGAGCTAATTATAATTGCAAATTAGGCACAAGACCGTTTTTTTTAATGTGGAGAGAGGGGGAAAGAAGCCAGCTCCTCTGAGAGAGAACTGGATAGTGACAATTGGTATGAAGGGTTTCCCCTACATTGACCAAAACTGATTGCTATAAGAGCAATGGTCTGATATGTGGGGTTGTCTCCACATATAGTCTTTAGTGAAACATCTGCCAGAACAGATGCAGTGAGCTGATTTGATTAGGTTCAGTTTCGCTTTATTTATATGAAAAAAAACAAAACAAAGAAACACACAAGAGGATGGAATAGCGTGCATTTTATAAAAGTCGATCAAAATAAATCTAGAGACGATGTACCTTCACAAATCGTAGATATTATAATCTAGGGAGCATATAAAAAGTTCTAAAATATAGTACCCCCTCCCCCGTGAAGCCTGGTGAAAAAAGCCTTTGTTGGACATACAAAAACATGCGCGGCCATTTTGCCTTTGTATATATAGAAGAAGATTATAAATTCCCATATAATGACATCATGAATAAATCCATTTAAATTGGTTGAATTACTTTACCGTCAAAATATTCTTACATCTGACAATAATTTAATATCCTAAATTATAAATTAGCTTAGCATATTTATACGCATTTGTTAGCACTATTGTATATTAATTTGTTCCACCTCATCGTTTCCACATATTCCTTACAATTTAAACCGTCCTATCTCCCTTTTCTATAGTTTATAATTTACCTTCTATTAATATTTCTATGCATATATATTATTAAATGCAATTTATACTTATTTAATGTTTACCTAACTATTGGTATGGTTATCAGTAACGTTCGGTGCTAAGTTAATATGCATTGTTCCTTGTTACAATTAATTATATAATTTGAATTTCTGGTAGAATTTATATGAACACAAGTATATTTTCCAAAATTCCTCAAATAAATATTCTTTAAAAACTTAATGTCTATTATCAATGTTTAAGTCAATTGTGTCCTCCAAAATATGTAGTAAATATTACGATTTCATAGTGTCATAATTTTCAATAAAAAGTTCGATTTCCATACAATTAAATGATTTTTTATCAATTATCCATACTAACAACTAATTACTATTTACAACTGGATATGTGCATCTTTAACCTTAGTTCGCTTCAATGGATTTTACCAAAATTCTATATATACCATCGCTCCAAAATTTTCAGTTTAATCTTAACGTACAGTTACATTAGATAAATTTAACTTATTTTTCATATATACCTCTTGTATATCAGCATTTTTCAATTTATAGAGTTGCTATCAAAGGTTGTAAATGACCAAGTTTTCTCTGATTCTCTCTCTTTTGATCTTGAGCATGTGGTACAATGTGGAAAGAGGTGGCTGGTTACTTTGAATGCATCTAAAACAAAGTTTCTATCTTTACATCATGAACACTGATCCCCATTTGGCATTAATTGAAATGAATGGCTCTCATCTTGGGGAGGCTCCATGTTTCGACAAGCTTCTGGGCTTGACCTTTACACCTGATCTAACATGGAACACGTGCATCAAATCTATTGCCAAGACGGCTGGTAAAATGGTGGTATCCTTCTACCGTTCCTCAATTTCTCAATTCTATCTAATTCTGGGTTCTAGCTTTATTGTGAAAAGTGTATGTGAACGGGTATTTATCTATAATCTCCTCTTAATGTCTAATATATATATATATATATATATATATATATATATATACACATACATATATACACATACATATATATATATATATATATATATATATATATATATACACACATATATATATATATTTAAAGGCATTATCCTTTCATTAATGCAGGTGTAATTGAACAAGCAAAAACTTATGCCTATTTATTTTCTGATCCTTTTGTTCTCACTGGATCAGTAATTTTATTTTATTTTCTAGTGTGCACAAGAACTTGTCATACATGTAAGTACTTTCGACTTATATCAACCATCTTTAGGTACGTGATGCAACAAATTAAGTAAGAAATAGGAAAATTACTTCACACATAAAATTATTTTCATTATGAATTGATTTAACTTGTTTTTTTTCAGGTCAAAAGAAAGAAGATGCTACTGGATTAGACAAAGAAGCATCAGTTAATGTATTGTCCATGAAAAGTGGCGAAAAACAAGAATCGACAACATCAGAAAATGAATGTGTAGTGAAAAGAGATCAAGAAGAAAACATCCGAAAACTCTTTCAAAGAATATCCGAACTGACTGATGAGAACATTGCCCTTACAATAGAGAACAAAGATTTGGCGTGCAAGGTGGCCCAACTCACCTCTGACCTAAGTGTCAATGAAGCAAAAAGGTGTGAGCGAGAAGAGAGGATGAGGGCGGAAATCAGTGTAGAATGGCGCAATAAATATGATTCTTGGATAGAAGAAATGGAAAAGAAAATGTCAGAAATCAATCTAAAAATGCAATAAAAATTTTCAAGAAATCATTGAAATTTACTCCATTTATTTATTGACCATTCATCCCAGGATGAGAATTTAGCAAGTTAATAATAAAATGAATGTATAGAACAGAAGTTTTGCTCCATTTTTTCCATCCTTATGAAGATTAGGATTATGCCCCCTTATTAAGATTAGGATTATGGGTAATTGAGCATAACATGGTAGCTTAACTTTCCGACACGTCCTTAAATAGTGCCCACATTTCTCAATTGAGGTATGGACGCACAAAATGGAAACGATACCTCCGCTTTTCTCAAAAACTGCTTACTTATATATTTGGGCAAAATATTAAGATATTTTGTGTTAATATATGTGGGAAATGTGGTCAAGCAGGATAACCAATCTGCAATCAAGATCTATTGATTACAGGGATCATGGTTGCAGGTGCAGCGATATTGATGAGTCGAAAGTGGTAGAATATCATTCGGACCGTTAAAGATTAATTTCACAAAATCTACAACTTACAGAAGGGTCCCACCACATTCATACAAATTACAAAGGTGTGAACAACTTCAGAAAAATAACGGCAATTAAATAAGCACTCAAGATCGTTGTACTGGGATAAAATAGCAACATTTATTAGCCTGTTTTAGAAGAAGTAATTAAAATCATTTCAACGTCAAGGTTTTTGTGTCACAAAATATTGTTTTGAATGTGTAAACTATTTTTTTATCAATTTTTATTTTATTTTTGGCAAACAATTTACATATTTTAAAAATATATTTATTTACAGAATTGGCAAATTAATTAGATATTTAAAAAATATATGCAGTTTTATGAAGATTAAGATTATGCAATTTTATAAAAATTAGGATTATGCCATTTTATAAAAAATTAGGATTATGCCATTTTATAAAGATTAGGATTATGCCAGTTTATGAAGATTAGAATAATTCTATTTTATAAAAAATTAGGATTATGCCATTTTATAAAGATTAGGATTATGCCATTTTATGAAGATTAGGATTATGCAATTTTATGAAGATTAGAATAATGCTATTTTATAAAAATTAGAATTATGAAATTTTCTTAAGATTAGGATTATGAAAATTAAGATTAGGCCCCCTTATTTAGATTAGGATTATGTCTCCTTATGAAGAAAAAGACGTCTTTGTTACTAATTGATAATAAAGCATAGTTATGGATAAAAAATAGTTAAGATTCTATTTTATTTATTAACATGTAACCACCCATTAAAAGTTAAAAGTCCACTTGAAAATAAAGGATGATTGAGTTTGTCAAGTTGATGGTGAAATATTGAAGAGATTTGTAACAATGATTGCAATGTCTCAAAAATTCATTCTTTAAGAGGTTGGTTTCACAAGAATTTATTACATTGAACTTGAAAATTGTAATGTTGTAGTCAGACGTGAAGCAGCCCTGTGGTATGCATTCCATGATTCCATTCTTTATTTTTGGAAGTTTCATTCATTTTTAGTAACGCAAAGAGAGAAATGAAAATTATTGACAGTTGTTGTAAATAGACAAAGTTTGTTGTGAATATTTTACAGGGGGCGGGGTAGTTGCACAGCTACAATGAAAATAATGATAGAGTAGAGAAAGACTAGTCACCTGTCTTCTGTGAGAAAAGACTATAGGGAAGATAAGAGGATATCAGTCACTAGATTTCGAAGTCTTATTCGTGCTCTAGTAGGCACCTCCCTAGATGTGGCAACAGTAGTACTCCATCGTGGGCAATATCTGACTCTTGTGCACAAAGAGGATTGAGATACTTTCTGAACCAGTAAAATCATCCGACTATTTTTCCAGTAATATTAGCAAAAAATTTTATATAAATTTTCCATTTCAAGTCTGAAGGGAAGGTCTGTTTCAGTAGCTAATCAAAGCGAGGAGGAGGAGGAGGAGGAGGAGGAGGAGGCTTCATTAAGGAGAGAACCATTCATTTCAATTGCAGCAAAGATGAGGATCCAAGCAGTGGTGCTAAAAGGCGTCAAGCTTGGTTTTTGGTTTATGAAGAGTTTTAATTTGCTGACTTGCCGCTTGTCATTATTTAGATGAAACCAAAGACCAGAATTCAATCATTTTTTGTCAGTCGAACCAACTTGCTTTATGTCATGTTCCTGTGTTGATAATCTTATCCTCGAATGGCTTTTAACCTTTATAAGTGGTGACACAATAGTAAGAAAAGAAAGATTGTTTGTGAAATACAGAGTTAGGGTTAGTATTAATATTAGAAATAACATTTAGATTAAGAAGTCATATAAAATACAACAGTTGTGAAATTGTCTTCCAATGATCCCTAAAATATGTAAAAATCTCAAGTAACTTGATAATGTTGTGCTTTTTGTTGCCTTCATTTTTTGTTTTGTCACAAGTTTTTAACATGGTTCGAATATGTACAAAATTTTACCAATAGGTCACCTGCTGGTATACATAATCACATTGACACACTGGTTCTTGCCAGATCACCGAAGTTAAGCAATATTGAGTTTGGCCAATACCAGATGGGTAACCATTTGGGAAAGCGAGGCACTGTATGTACCACAAGGTAAAATACCAGGTTAGGAAACTGGTACAGTCTATCCTCCTCTCGAGGGTAGATGGGTCTCTCTTAAGCCATGGTAGGCAACCCATCTAGTGATGGCATCATGATAAAATACCCTTGATAGCCCTGGCGAAGCATCAAGTATTCAGTTACGGATGAGACTCATGTAGAGAGTCCAATCTCGGCTACAGTCACATGTTACGTTACGTTACGGTGTACATAAAGAATGTTTACTAAAAGGTGTTGGAAATATAACATTATCAAATAGAAGGATGACAAAGTCTGTTTGTGTGAAGTATAAAGTTAACCTCGTTAGTAGCAAGTCAAGCTTCTAATTGTTCTTTTCATAGAGAGAATTATATATATATATATAATTACATAAAAAAGGCACTGTGACTGTGTGTGTGTGTGTGTGTGTGTGTGTGTGTGTGTGTGTGTAAAAAAAAAAAAAAAAGCTTGTTCCCTATGGATTGGGAAACGGATTTCACACCAATGTTCTTTATGTGTTCGGAGTTAGATTTTTATCAGAATGTTTTAGATAAGTATAAAAAAAATCAATAATCGAAAAAATCCAATTAAAGAAGAAACTGTCCGATTTTGACCAAAATTAACACTGATACAGCTTAATATCACAAGTGCATTTTAGAAATTTTATAACCACATAAGCAGAAAGGCCCGCTATATAAAATCAACAGTAGGTTCTTTAATAAGACAGGAGCACATTCAAAATTAATGTTTCTGCTTAGAGCACAATTTAACCATGATATTTGACTTTCACATTTTTAACCTGAATTCAAAATATAATTTTAGAAAATCAATGTTAGGTTCTTTACAGGACAATGTAGATTACAATGCATTGTGTGTTAAGTCACTGCAGGGAAGCATGTGAAACTTTCTTCTGGTGGATCGTGGTGGATCCTCTATTAGAGCGGGCTATCAATCAGTTTGATTGAGAAATGGACGATTTCACCAATTTCGATGACAATAAAAAGCATTGGAAGTGTGGCATATTCGTTTATCCTAATTCAATGCCAGGCAACGTCGGATCTCTCAGCTAATATATATATATATATATATATATATATATATATATATATATATATATATATACACTCTGTTTTCCTGTTTTCTACTCATGCTAATTTGGCATACTGAATAGCCATCTTCTTGAAACATAAACGTTTTATATGTAACCGTAGTATTACAAGCAGAAGCAATGGCATGTAGGTGATGATGGCTGAGTGATTAACAACGTGAACTGAAAACCTGAGTGTGCCAAGTTCGAATTCAGATCATTCCAGATAAACACTTTCACTTAGGAATGTTGGCAACCTTCAATTGGTTCCTCTCATAAGTACCTAATGTCTCTCTAGAAAGAATTCTTCCTAGAAAGATATCAAGGAAACGAATGTCAACAATAATCATCTGATTCGTATAAAATGAATGATGCCTAATAGCAACAGCAGCAGTGGTGACTAGTCGGGGGTTAATGATTTTGAATCCATGCTTAATCTCTAAACTCAGTTTTGATTGGTGCAAACATTCAACTTCCTTTCTGGCTTGCCCAATCAGAGGACATCTCACAGGCAAGCTGAGTACACAAGCAAAGTTGATAATAGCGAGCGCCCATTATTTTATTTCTCATTTCCGGCCAGGAGACCATAGAGCAAACTGACTTATCAATCAGCAGCGTTTCTTTCAACCCTCAAACATCTCTCTTGCTTTGCAATCTTACTGCTGAGTCTATGAACTGTGTAGTTGACAATACCACCAGAATCCAATATAGCTTCAACCACACACACGTGAACTTAACACACATGCCACATACACACACACACATGCCTACATACACACACACATATAAGGTACAACTTCAGCAGCTATGTGCATAAACACATTCTTATGTATGAACTCTCTTCTTTTCCTTACAAACAGGACATTCATCCTATCCTTCATAAATGTAGTCTTTTTTCTTCCCTATTTACCTAAACTTTCTAACCTTTTAGCTTTATCCATACTCATGAAAGTATTCATTTAATAACACAATTCTTTTTCATCCCGTTTGCATTCACAAACTATCAGGGAGACCTGACGTTTCCCAGGATTTAATAAGGATCAACGAATGTTTCATACTCACATATTTTATTGTCATCGAAATTGGTGAAATCGCCAATTTTTCATTCAAATCGATGATTGCTATCTCCACTTGGGGACCCATCACGGTGCACCGGGAGGAAGCTTCACATTCCTTCTCACACTGACTTATTCCATAATATATTGCACTGTAGAGAACTTACTATTGATTTTATAAAATTATTTTGATACATAATGGCTAGAATCAAAGTTTAAAATGCAAAAGTCAATGCTTCAATTGTGCTCTAAACAGAAACATTCACTTCGAATTCACCCCTGTAAAATAAAAGAACCTACTGTTGATTTTATATACCGGACACATTTTTTTCTGTGGTGATAAAACTTTTTAAATGCCCTTGTGATATTAGACTGTGTAAAAGTGGTAACTTTGGTCCAAATCGGCTGATCCATCTTTAATTTTTTTTTTTTTTGATTATCGATTTTCGATAATTATCGGATGCATTCTGGCACAAAACCTATCTAAGAACACTCCCAAATACATAAAGTGTGAAATTAAAAAAAAAATAGGCCCAGCTATTTTGGAGTCCACAGACAACGAACTCACAGACAAAGTTCGTTTTATATAATAGTAGGGACCAACAAAGATGATTTACTAAAGTTGTTTTAAACAAATAAAAGTTTGTCTTTCTATTTTATGTATGCACTTAATAGTTTCTGATACGTTCACTTTTGGTATTACTTTCATTGCTTCCTCTAATTTTTCAGTATTTTAACTTTCCATTTTTTTTCTTATTTACTTCTCTCTGTCTTTATTTCCTTCTTTATTCTTGAATAATTCAATTCAGTATTTGTTAATCTTCTGGATAAATGCATCAACGTATGCTCTTCTTTGTGATAATATTCCAGATATCAAATTACTTCTTTAGTTAATGTAACTTGCAATAAAAAATGTTCACAATTGATTACTTTGTCATCATTAATTTTAATCTAGTAAGTTTTGAAAACGGTTCAGTCAGGTTTGCATATTTGATAAATATCACCTATAAAAATTTATTGACCTCCTCCACCCCCCAAAAATCTAGTTCACTTTATTTGTACTTATAGATATTATTAGTATTTTGTGATCCCCAACAAAACGAGGGTGGACCTGTAAATTCACACTCGTCCATTCGTCCGTTTGTCTGTCTGCACTTTTCTCAATAACTACGCGTTGGAATTTTTTAAAATTTTGCACAAATATTAAACATGATATGAATAAAAAAGTAACAGAACGGATATTCCAAGCAAACTCCGGTTGTCCGCCTTTGGGTTAAAATGGCTAAAATTGACACTTTTGTGCTTATTAAAAAAAAAAAATTGATGCCTTGAGTTTTTATAAAACTTTCTGAAAAGTTGTGTTAGGGAGAGGTGTCTGGTCGATCAAAAACTTTGTGTTTGGGAGTGTTCTTAGATAGGTTTTGTACCAGAATGCCTCCGATAATTATCGAAAATCGATGATCAAAAAAAAAAATTAAAGATGAACTGCACGCCTGTGGAACTCTGTTCCGTCTGCCTGCTTCCCACCAGACTACAACTTGGATGTGTTCAAGTCCAACGTTAACAAATTTCTAATGAACCGCCCCCTTAAGTAAACACTTCATCAAATCTCCACACTAACATAATGTACTTGCAATAACCCTTATCCCTGAGTGGCTTCCGGGCCTTGATAAGTGGTGATCACTGTGTAAAAAAAAAAAAAAGAATACAATAAGTCAATCTCAGAAAAGGTGACTTATAATAGTGTTATGGAGTTGTGTCCGGGCGGTCAAAGAACACAATAAGTCAATCTCAGGGAAGATGACCTATAATAGTGTTATGGAGCTGTATCCGGGTGATCAAAAGAACACAATGGGAAATCCCGGGATTTAAAATGACCTATATCCATGATGTCAATCAGCCAGGAAAGCTAACCGATATTAAATGGGTCAGACCAAAAGCAGCAAAAAGTACAATAAACAAAAGCTAGCGAAAATAAGGTAAACAGGTCAATCAGCAGGAACTATGACCCAGAGAGTTGCAAAACAATAAAACAAGCTGGCGAGAAAAAGGTCAACAGATCAAAGTGATATAAATAAAAAGAGCAGAGAGAAAACAGAGTCGAGCAGACACAAAGCAAAAATACAAATTGAGACAGAATTCTGCGACCCACCCTCATCCTAATCTGATGATGATAGTTATCAGTGTTACATTTGAAGTGTAAATTGTAAATAAACACATCTGCATTATAAACAATAAGTGTCTCGAATCCATTTCAAAACGAAATAACTTTTCGTTTATACAACCAAGACGATCATAACACTAACTGATTTCCATATAATTTTGTTTGTCCATACTTCACGATAACTCTTAGGTGTGCCCAGGGACTCTTTTAGGGCTAATCAAAACACTCCATTTTGGGGACTATTTTACCATATTTGTCCAAAATTTTCTGTGTATGTCTCTTTAGCAGTTTTGCATGGTGCTGAACTCAAATTTAAATATGTAAAAGCTTTGAGGACTTTTGGGGCCAAATTGAGGAGGGCAAATAATGGACTTAGTCATTTCTTTTTTTTTTTTTGCATATGCAGAACTCAAATTTACATATGTTAAGGCCTAAAACCGCACCGTTTGTTCATTTTCACCAGGATTTGACATCCCCTGGGAACTTCTGGGGCTAAATGGGGGGAGGAGACAAATACTGAGCCTTTTTTTTTATCCCTCTTTCACTGTGAACTTACGGTGGACCATGCATACTTCACTTGTTCTATTTAGGCTTTAGCTGATAATATACCTTCTGTTGAAATGGAATAATTTGACTATCATCGTTTATTCATTCCTATTCATTTATTGTCCTACCAGCGTGGCTTAATTTATTCAACATAATGTCGGCTTTCTTTTTGTTAATTTGTGGAGATATTAGCAAATTTAATTTTTGTAAAACATAAAAGAAAAAATGTCAGAATACAACACAATAAGAAGATAAAAACCCATCCCCCCCCCAAACAGTTGTATTAACAATAAACGATTTATTAATTATCAACATGAATATTTGTATGATTACTAAACAATAGTCTCTTCCAGGTTTTGGTCCCCCCCTCCCCCGCGGCAAAAGGAGGATGAACCTGTAAATTCACCCTTGTCCGTTTGTCCGTTCGTCTGTCCGCACTTTTCTCAATAACTGCGCCTTGGAATTTTTTGAAAATTTGCACTAACATTATACAGGATATGAGTAAAAAAAGTAACAGAACGGATTTTCCGGGAAAACACCAGTTGCCCCCCTCCCCCCTAGGGTGCCCTTTTGGTTAAAATGGCTAAAATTGACACTTTTGTGCTTATTAAAAATATTAACTTTTGGAGCTAAATTGGGGGGAGGGGTGCAAATGATAGACTTCATCATTTCGTTTTTTTGCATGGTGGAGAACTCAAATTTATATATGTTAAGGCCTAAAACTGCACCGTTTGTTCATTTTCACCAGGATTTGACGTCCTTTGGGAATTTTTAAGGCTAAATGGGGAGGGGGTGCAGGCAAATGCTGAATTTGGTCATATTTTTATGCCTCGTTCACTGTGTACTCACGGGGGACCATGCATACTTCACTCGTTTTTTTTAATAAAATTTGTCTTTCACTGTTTAAATAATATGTCTCTTAACAGTGAGAACTTGCTGCTTTGTGTTAGAGTGCATACGTGTATGTATTTGCATGCGTGTGTGTAAGTTGAGAATTGATCCATCTCTTTACCACATATAGGTATTTGTGCGTATGTATGTGTGGTCGACCTGCAATTTACAAAGAAAGAAAAGTGTGTTTGCTTAGATGTATCCAGCATCGGTGACAAAAGGGAAAATGATATTTGAGTTTTATCTGAAATAGTAACAGGTAGGTCCCTCTAATTCATTGGAATAGAGAACCAAGGTTTTGTTGCCACTGTGCGATGATTTTTTCCAGAGATGCCCAAAAAGTAACGCCTCTTATTTGTTAATCCGCCCGAATGTATCAGAGGGGATTGTAAATGGCATCGTTATGATGACTGAATTTATGCATTCGCAAAATGAAAGTCTGATATCTCTGCTGCAGATATTGATGGTTTGAGACTCTAAGAGAGCAACCCCTGTCATGAACGTGTGCCAGAAGCAGAGATGCGTCATTAAATTTCTCCATGCAGAAAAAATTAAAATGATCACCATTCGCCAGCATCTGTTGAACGTTTACAAAGCCGGTGTAATTGATGTCAGCACAATTCAGAGCACTACTAGTTCATTGTAATATTTAGACAAGGAAGTTCTATTTTTGTACTCATTATTTTCAAAAGAGCACTTGTGACCGGTAAATCTTTCTTTAAAATTGTTATTTGTCATTCCTATGTAATATTTTTTTTCATTCGGATTTTCCTTAGTAGAAATAGTTGCTTGGTACACTACAGAAGTAATTTGACAATTTCCTTTAAGAGGGCATTTTGATTTAATTCTACAGTTACAACTTTCGGTAGCAATGGGTGTGCTATTTTTGTTTAATATTTTGTTATTATGTTTTTTAATTATTTTTTCAAGGTTTTCATTACAGCTATAACTAAGTTTTATTGTATTTTTATTGAAAATTTTATGTAGTATGTTATTAATAGGGAAGTGCTTTTTAATTAAGTTTAAGAATTTCATTCCTAGATTTGTTTTAAGTTTCAGATTAAAAGGGGGATTGTACCACAGGATTTTTCTCTTACGGTTTCTATTTGTATTTGTGTTTGGGTGTGTTGGTTCTATGAACTCAATTTGGGTGTTTTTGTATCCACTATCCTTAAGGGCCCTGTTATAGAAATATTTATGTTTATTAAATGTTTCAAGATTGGAAGAATTGTCACTGATTCTTTTACTAATGGATTTGGGGATATGCCTAATGATAGATTTTGGGTGATTTGATAGGGGGTGTACATAAATTGGGTTTGAGTTTTCCTTCCTATATGGTTGGTAGATGCCTTTCCTCAAATCAAAGTTCACATCCAAAAAATTTACAGTTTTAACATCTGATATAATATCCACTTTTAATTTAATTCTACGGAATTCATTTAAGATAATCTTTTTGGTTCTTTCACATTTAGGGCCGTTGGAATCCATTTTTAATTTGGGTAATATCTACCTGTGCGTCGCTATTTTTGAAGTATTTCGTTGATTTAATTACTTCTTTTGCCTGAATATATTTATAGGTAAGTGTACTTGTATCTGTGTTATTAGTAATCTGGTATTGAATGTATTATTTTGTGATTTAATATGACTTTATATCTATACTTAAATAGCTTAAACTTCAAACTTAATAGTATAGTTACACCTTTACTTATGTGCATGTATATGTATATATATATATATATATATATATGTATATATATATATGTGTGTGTATGTGTGTGTATATTTGGGTATATATATGTGTGTGTGTGTATATATATATATATTTGTATTGTATTCTTTTTATATACATAAATATTAGTAGTTTTTTATTTATAATTATTGGACCTATTTAATTTATTTAATCCCCTCTTATGGCTAAATATGTTATATTAAAAAGATAATAAATATTAATTTTATTCTGTTTTTATTATTATTATTATTATTATTATTATTATTATCATTACTATTATGTTTATTGTTATTAATAATAATTTTAATATTGTTTTATCATTATTTTCTTCTTTTATTCATATATTTATCTAATAAAAACGCGAAAACTTTAAACTTATATCATTTAGCATAAAGGGCCTAATTAATGGTAGACGTATGTTTGAATTGCGTTGATTTTACTCGTGGACGTATGTAAGAGGATAAATATGCCAGCCGAATACATTCACTGCCTTTTTTGACACGTTCATTTCTGACGCTTGGATTGTATCTTCTGTTTGTATTTGTAATAATATGTTTCATTACTGAATTGTATAATTGTTCATAAATTGGTTGACACGCAGATTTTTTCTTTTCTTTTTTCTTTTTCTTTTTCTATATACTGTCAAATTCTTACTTTCTCTCTTTCTCTATTTAACTAGATCTCATTATTCTTTCCTTTTCCTTCTAGTTCTTATTCTCTTTATTATAACCATTTATTTCTTTTTTCTTTTCTTCTCCATATCATATATATATATATGTATGTGTATATGTGTATATATATATATATATATATATATATGTATGTATGTGTGTATATGTATATATATATATATATATATTTTCTCTCTTCTTTTTCTCTCTATTTTGTTTTCTCTATATTTTCTTTCTCTATTTCTGTCTCTATTCCTTTTTTTTCTCTTCTCAATCACTCTCTCCCCATTGTAATCTTTTAACTTTATTTAAATTGCCTCTCCCTTTTTACTTTTTTATTTAATTAAAGTCCTGTGTTTTAAGTTTTTTAACTCCAACTTCTAAAGAGTTCTTACCTAAAATAAAAATCCATTATTCATTGAACTTTTGAATAGTCAAGTCGCTGCCTGATGATATCTGTTGTTTGATTGAAACAAGTGGCTATTTGTAGCAGCGGGATGTGAGCATGTTTATATAACAATAAACAAGTATTATATATATATATATATATATGCATATATATATATATATATATATATATGCATATATATATATATATATATATATATATGCATATATATATATATATATATGCATATATATATATATATATATATATGCATATATATATATATATATATATGCATATATATATATATATATATATATGCATATATATATATATATATATATGCATATATATATATATATATATATGCATATATATGCATATATATATATATGCATATATATATATATATATATATATGCATATATATATATATATATATATATATATATGCATATATATGCATATATATATATATATGCATATATATATATATATATATATATATGCATATATATATATATATATATATATATATATATATGCATATATATGCATATATATATATATATGCATATATATGCATATATATATATATATATATATATGCATATATATATATATATATGCATATATATATATATATATGCATATATATATATATATATATGCATATATATATATATATATATATATATGCATATATATATATATATATATATGCATATATATATATATATATATATGCATATATATATATATATATGCATATATATATATATATATATATGCATATATATATATATATATATATGCATATATATATATATATATATATGCATATATATATATATATATGCATATATATATATATATATATATGCATATATATATATATATATATATGCATATATATATATATATATGCATATATATATATATATATATATGCATATATATATATATATATGCATATATATATATATATATATATGCATATATATATATATATATATATATATATGCATGTATATATATATATATATATATATGCATATATATATATATATATATATATATGCATATATATATATATATATATATATATATATGCATATATATATATATATGCATATATATATATATATATGCATATATATATATATATGCATATATATATATATATATGCATATATATATATATATGCATATATATATATATGCATATATATATATATATATGCATATATATATATATATATATATATATATGCATATATATATATATATATATATATGCATATATATATATGCATATATATATATATATATATATATGCATATATATATATATATATATATATATATATGCATATATATATATATATATATATGCATATATATATATATATATATGCATATATATATATATATATATATATATGCATATATATATATATATATATATATATGCATATATATATATATATATATATGCATATATATATATATATATATATATATATGCATATATATATATATATATGCATATATATATATATATGCATATATATATATATATATATATGCATATATATATATATATATGCATATATATATATATATATATGCATATATATATATATATATGCATATATATATATATATATATGCATATATATATATATATATATGCATATATATATATATATGCATATATATATATATATATGCATATATATATATATATATGCATATATATATATATATATATGCATATATATATATATATATATGCATATATATATATATATATATATATATGCATATATATATATATATATATATATATATATGCATATATATATATATATATATGCATATATATATATATATATATATATATGCATATATATATATATATATATATATGCATATATATATATATATATGCATATATATATATATATATATGCATATATATATATATATATATGCATATATATATATATATGCATATATATATATATATATGCATATATATATATATATATATATGCATATATATATATATATATGCATATATATATATATATATATGCATATATATATATATATATATGCATATATATATATATATATGCATATATATATATATATATATGCATATATATATATGCATATATATATATATATATATATATGCATATATATATATATATATATGCATATATATATATATATATGCATATATATATATATATATATATATGCATATATATATATATATATATATGCATATATATATATATGCATATATATATATATATATGCATATATATATATATGCATATATATATATATGCATATATATATATATATATGCATATATATATATATGCATATATATATATATATATATATATATATGCATATATATATATATATATGCATATATATATATATATATATGCATATATATATATATATATATGCATATATATATATATATATATATATATGCATATATATATATATATATATGCATATATATATATATATATGCATATATATATATATATATATATATGCATATATATATGCATATATATATATATATATATACATATATGCATATATATATATATATATGCATATATATATATATATATATATATGCATATATATATATATATATATATGCATATATATATATATATATATATATATGCATATATATATATATATATGCATATATATATATATATATATATATGCATATATATATATATATGCATATATATATATATGCATATATATATATATGCATATATATATATATATATGCATATATATATATATATATATATATATGCATATATATATATATATGCATATATATATATATATATATATATATATATATGCATATATATATGCATATATATATATATATATATATATATGCATATATATATATATATATATATATGCATATATATATATATATATATATATATGCATATATATATATATATATATATATATGCATATATATATATATATATATATATATATATGCATATATATATATATATATATATATATATATATGCATATATATATATATATATATATATATATATATATATATATATATATATATATATATATATATAACAATAAAGAAATAATAATCTGGAGCCAAAGCATGAGAACAACACAAATTAATTAATTAAATAATGATATTTAATATAAGCTGGAGCATATGAATTAAAATCAGTCGCCCAGAATACTACGAATATCTAATCAGCTCAATATGAAAGTGATATTTGTTAGCATTTAGTAAGAAAGCAGAGAACTGAACGATGGGGCGAATGAGACAGCGACTTATTCAGAAGAGTGCCAAGCCTGTAATCGTTATATCTGCTCTCAGCCAAACAGAGATGAATATTATTTGCTGTACTATAACATCTGCCTTGTTTAGTTGTGTGTGTGCATTTGTTGTATATTTTATCTTTGATTTAAAGCATACTAACCTGGTTGCTCATGTGTTGAGCAAAAAAAAAAAAGTGGTAGTCGGCAGGCAGGCTTGAACCCGTATCGTGAAGGAGGAAAAGAATGTGCAAAAAAAAAAACGTGACGCGTTAGCTGTTGCGTCCATCGCAGAACCGGAAGTGATGTAGGTTTAAATTAAGGCTAGTCAATCGAAAAGAAGTGATGACTTTCGAAAATATTGGTAAAAAAAGCGACTCCTCTCTGTAGAAAAGTGCCCAGTTGAGGGTGAAGGAATCAATGTTTTTAGCCAAATATTCGATATTTGTCAACCAAAGGGTTGAGCTTCAAAACGATACCAATCTCGTTAAATCCGTCGCCTCTGACAAATGTTTTATACATACATACATACATTTAAACAGACAGGTGAGACTTATATATTAGACTAGCTGGGTGTTTGGAGGTGTGTGTTAAAAAATAACGTTGGCTGGGCGTTTGGAGGTGTAAAAGAAAAAAAGGTTTTAGTAGGAAGGAAGGATTGAACCCTGAAGCCTTGACGCGAAGGTGGAAATGAAAGGGGAAAATAGCTAGACACCTAACCACCTTGGCCACGAGGGAAGAGGAATTGATAAGTGTGTTAAAATAAGGTTCAGAAAGTAAAATATACAGATGCGAGGAAGTGGTGTGACTTAGTTATGCGCTCCAGTTACTGTTTCCCCCGCTTTTCGCTTTTAAAAGTCGGGCAAATTAAATAGAAAGGTGACCGCTGTTGTTATTTCATAGATATTATCCTTTAGACGTGATATAAAAAGTTTTAAGAATGAGCCCCCCCTCCCCCAAGAAGGCCTCAGAAACCAGCCTTTTACAGACTTACACAAAAAGCGAACAAAGACCATAGTGAATGACAATGGTACAGCATTCACAGGTTACGAATTTAAAGAATTCTGCAACTCACTGGATATGCAGCACATCACGACGCCTATTTACCATCCTAGGTCGAATGGGTTAGCAGAGAAATTTATGGACACGTTTAAGCGGGCATGAAACATAAACATTGGCATAGATACAAACATTTCTAGCGATCTACAGAGAAACCCCAAATCCAAACAATGATGTAAATTCATCGCCTGCAGAACTTATGTTCGCTAGAAAAATTAGATCCAGTTTTGATAGACTCCTACTGGATAAAAAGAAAGTTGCTAGAAAAGAAAACTTTAATGTAAAGTGCTATTACCCAAGAGATAAAGTTTGTTTTAAAAATTTTCAAAATGGGAAAAATCATTTGGTGGACGGTATCATTAAGAAAAGAATTGGGAACATGGTCTATACTATTCAAGGCCCATGTTTTGTCTGTAAAAGACATATTAATCAAATCCGTTCCAGAATTTCGGAAAATACAGAGGAAATTCCAATGGAAACGTTGTGACACATTTGACATTCCAAGACCAGTGTGTATACATGGACCCATGAATGTATCCTCTGAGCTGGACAGAATTCTTTATCGCAGGAAACTCTGACCAAAAGGAAAAGCACACGTAAAAGGAAAGTCGTCAGGTGTTTAAGCCCTGATCCTAAATGGAAGCGGTATTAAAGCTAAAATCGGGAAGATTTCAGCTTTAGGAGGAGGTGTTATAAGGAACATAACCACGTATCGAACCGGATACGAAACAGAATATAAAAGAGCTACCATTTTAAGGTAGGGGCGTCTTGTCTTGTTTGCAGTCTAGTCTTACATTTTAGTCTTGCAGTCTTGCCTTGCAGCCTTGCGTCTCTACAAGTGTACTCCGGTTAACCAAGCTTCCCAGGGACGAGCTTTCAGCTCTCACACGCTAAGTTCCTTTCTCTTTACCTTCATTTACATTTATCTAACTTCAAAAGCAAGTAGCCATTTTGTATTTGTATTATTGCGAAGCACTAATAAACCTTCTTTTTGTTACGCATCCCACTTGGTATATTTTGTCATATTATTACATACCGTTGAAACAGGATATAGCAGTTATCTTGCAAGATATTGAGATCAAATGGTAGACGCTCCCAGCATACTCGTCCAAATAGCATCCTGTATGTTTTCAACAGTTGTGTATCTTTATCTTGGTGAACCAACCAGTGGAGACAAGGTTACTAAACACTTTGGCTTTTGCAAAGGCCAGGTTTGGTTCTTCCACTGCGTGTATTTTATGTAGATATCTCTTGAGGCTGGCATTAAGTTTCTGCGGATAAATGCATATTCAGAGAGACCTGTCTTTCTTCTTGATGCATGTCAAACTATAGCATCCGTCTGTGCGTTCCTTAACATTTAACTTAAATGTATGAGCATTTGTAAAAAAAAAAAAAAAAAAAAAAAAAGATACACTTCTGCAGATTATGGACCATGTTGAAATAACAATGTTACGTAGACAGCCATTCTTAACATAGAAGAGGAGGTTGTTTACTATTCTATACTTTCACTTAACAAGTTTAATAAAACGAAACCACAAAATTCAATAAAAAACGTTTGATTTTCTTATGTGAATTATAATGGGGAACACTTTTTGCATTGTCACTGTCGTCCCATCTAAGAAATAGCGATTGGGAACTGAATATCAAGAACGAAAGTTGCACATAGCTAAAAATAATATAAGTTAACAATAATTACAAAAAAAAAAAAAAAAATTGAAGCAACAATTTACAAAAAATATAATGCAACCAAGTAAGTATATCAGTAGAAAAATGTTTTTTTTTCTATTTTCCATCATTAGTTGGTCTAATTTTGGGCGCTTGCATTTCGGCTTTTGTCGCAACTCCGTACTGGATTTAACGGAATCAAGCTTAGTAGCCCTAGGTATTGATCTATACAAGCACCATAAATTTTAAATCTCTCCCTGCTCACATGAGTCAAAAACATATGCGGAACTCTTTAGTTTACGGAGGTGGAAATCTCCGTTGAGAATAAGGCGGACGCTATGGCGACTTCTATTGTCAACTTAACGCTTAAAACGTAACATTTCTACAGATTATTGTAAATTCTATTCTTTTTCCTTATTTTACTGGCCAACTTATAAATTGGATATACCCTGATTGAAGTCTCCATGGGTGTGTGTTGGTCAACTTGCTACTCTTAGTAGCAGTTGACCACCACACTTGTCAAGGTAAGTCAGTGCACTTTATATATTAATAAAATTGAGTGATCACTTTACTCATGTATGTGCTTGTTTCTCGTATCTACTTGACTTGCATATTATTATTTTTTTATTTACTATCACTCATTTATTTATTGACATTAGAAATAACGTTATTATTTCAGCACGGTTCAATAAAGGCATAAGTATAACAAAAAAAAAAAAAAAAAAAAAAATTCCGCTTGGAAATTTGATAAGAATTTGGGAAGCCTTTAAACTGTCGAATAGAAAGTCGTTTAAACAGGCTTTAGATTGTTAGTCAAGCCACTTATTCAGACGAATCGTTCTATTTTATTTTTTTAGATTAAATTTTCAAGTTAAATTCAATTTTTACGCTATCTTTTGCTCAATTAGATTATTAAGATGAAAATACAGAATAGTTAAAGACCCCCGCCCCTTGAAGAATGGATAATATTATTCATTTCAGCACACTCGGTAAAGTAAGTACCAAAGATCGCAAGTTTTGGACTGTATTTACATCCAATAGAATGGAGTTTAAAACAATATTGCCTTCATAAAATTATTTATAGTTAACTTGCAGCCAATGCTATTAAGACTAAGCTCGGTAGTTCTACAGAATTTGAACCGAACCGTGTTATATTTTTTTTAAAATCTTAACCATAATTTAAATTTTAGGTTTAGTTCGGCAAAAATCGGTTTGGCTTGGTTTAAATTTTGTCGAAACGCACAAAGTTCATCTCCGTTAACAATTATAAGACATGGCTTGAGCATTTCTTCCCAAGAGTCCAGAGTTCACAGTCCTTGGCCTAACATTCACTGTCAATATAAATTTAAATAAATACATAGATACTAATCATATTTGCCACCCACTTATTAAAAAGTAGGTATTAGTGCACTTATTGATCCATGCTGAAATAATAACGTTATTATTTAAAAAAGCCATTCTTAACATGGCGAGGGTGTTTTGTACCTATTCTATACTTTAACCTTACAATTGAATAAAAAAAACATATAAAACTTTAAACTTGGAAATACGATTTAAAAAATAGCACGGATCAGTAAGTACACTAGCACTAAAAAGTATAAGGGTGGACACGTTGAAGATTGGAGCGGGTAGTTGAAACTAAACAGAATTGATCACCGAAGACGATGGCTGGCACTAGTGCAGTTGCAGTTTAACATCCACAAACAAATTTTCATTTTAGGAGAGTTTCATCCGTGTAATGTAAGAATTAACAAAACTCCCCTGCTTCATGTTAAGCATGGCTTTCAAAATTTGCTTGTAATGTTAAACTACACAATAAGAATTTTACATTGTTTTAATCAGCTGAGATGCAATGCATTATGCAACCCTTTGGTATTGCGTTCCACAAGCGGGTGGTTCTTGAAAAGAAATTTTGCTCATGGAAGCTCCAAGTAATTTTAGGTACACAGAGGAGAACATGGAAATTGACAGTGGTTGTTAGACGAGTTTTTGCTGTGAATATCTTACAAGTTGGGAGAAAGGACAAAGATTGGAGCTCCTTCTGGTACCTACCATGAAAACAGTCTTATTTCTGCTAGTATCCCTAATCTCGCTACCCCCCCCAAAAAAAAACCCCAAAGTATTTCATCCATGAATGAAATATTGTTTCCACAGCTTGTGAGCTTGACTGGTACCAATCGTTATACTCTCCCTCTGGAACAGCCCCTCCTCAATGTTTAGATCCCACACTCTCTGGTATTATTATACAAACACCGTGACAGCGTTAGGGTTAGGGTTTAGGGTTAGGGTTAATTCGCTGTCACGGTGTTTGTATAAATTTACCCACTCTCTACCAAGCTCCAGTCCCTAATTCTTTCATGTGCTTCAACAAACTTATATACTGCAGTAGTGACTGCACTGCTACCCCTTTTCTTTCTATAAGTAGATTTTCTACTCTTGTCGTTTCTTTAAATTCGTTCTTTGTTTCTCTGACTATCCCAGTATGCGGAAATTTAAATGTAATGCCAACAAACGTCTTGCCGCACAAGCACAACTAGCCAAGATCAAAGTGTAGTGCTGACACTTCAATTTCTTGTTCTCTCTCTCAGTAGAGGAGAAATCCTTCACGACTGAGACAATGTTTATTTTTGTGCCTTTGTACACGTTTAAAAATGACCCTGGTATCTAACTGTCCCGTGGGGAGGCATTGTAAGTAGGAACTTATCACAATAACCCCTTACATCTCGGTGACTATATGCCTTGTTTGTGGCCAATAAAAATTACAATTTTAATAGTTTTAAAACAATTTGCTTAAATTGATACTCTAGTCACCAAGCGAATTAGCTTTCAAGATCCGGTAAAGTTTACTTACTTTTCACCTTAAATGACGACTTTTACAGTTTTTCTGGGGTACTCTTACATAATTTGACCCGAATTCTCGTGAATTTCCGTCAAGCATGGATCGGGCGAGACCGGCAATTATCGGTATCAACCGAGCGTCGTAACAGACGCAGACTAATGAAAAAACAAAACAAACACACCGGAAAAATACAAATGCAAATAATCAAAAATGGCAACAACAACAAAAAAAAAACTACCTTGAAAAATTAAAATGTTTATTTCATTTTAGTATTTAATTTAAAAATTAAGGTGCTCATGCAATGAATGCACTTACTGATCCGTGCTATTGTTTTAAATCGTATTTCCAAGTTTAATTAAAGTTGAATGATTTTTTTTATTTTTATTTATTCAATTGTAAGGTGAAATTACAGAATAGGTACGAACACCCTCCCCATGTTAAAAATGGCTTTTAAAATAATAACGTTATTATTTCAGCACGGATCAATAAGTGTATGACCTCAATAACCTAAAAAATAAACGAGATATCGCATGTTGAAGTTAAGGGAAATTGAACTTTATTTACCAGTTTTCGCATCCTATACTAGATTAGTTTGGGATATCTGAAATAACAACGCTCAATGAGAACAGTAGTCCCCCCCCCCGCTCGCGCCCCCAATGTAAACAGTAAAATCTTCGAAAAATGTTAAATGGTGTTCTAATTGGTAAATGTCGGTGCGTTACTTTTTGAAAATTCTATGTTCCAGGACCCCCCCCCCAGATAACTTAACCCCCCCTCTCCCCAACTTGGAGTGCTTTCTTTTTATTTTATTTCTTTTTTTTTTTTTTTTTTTTTTTTTTTTTTTTACAAAGGCATCACCACATTATCAAGGCCCAGAGGCCACTCAAGGATAAGGGTTAAAGAGTGTACAGTAGAAGTTGGTCAATATAGTAATCATTAGTAATGAAAATTTGGTAAATTTAATAACTTATATGGAACGGCTCATCAAGAACTTATTTACCTTAGACTTGAACACAACCATATTGTAGTCAGCCGGAAAGCAGGAAAACGGAAGACAATTCCACAGGCGTGCAGTTCTAAGAAAGAAGCTTTGTTCATGGAATCTATGTTTAGGTTTAGGCACAGATAAAGAGTGGGGGAAATTATTGATAGTGTTTACAGCTAGACGAGTGTTTCTTGTGAAAGTTTGGCGAGGGGGGACCATAGATTGAAGCTCAGTTGAACACTTTCCATGAAAATAACGATACATCAGAGACAAACTCGCAACATCTCTTCTGTGAGATAGAGGTTGTAAGGAGGAGAAAAGGACATCTCCTACGAGGCTACGAAGTCTATTTTGAACTCTATCAAGGCAGGACAAGTCCTTTCTAGCAGCTCCTGCCCAGATGTGGCAACAGTATTCCATCCTTGGACGTACCTGGCTCTTATATAGATAGAGAATAGCATCAGCAGTGAGATATCTACTGGATCGATAGAAAGATCCCACCATTTTTCCAGCGGCCTTGGCAACAGATTTGATATACGTGTTCCATTTAAGATCAGGAGTAATGGTCAAGCCCAGAAGCTTGTCAAAACTTGAGGCCTCCTGAAGACGAGAGCCATTCATTTCAATTGATGACAAATGTGGATTAAAATGTTGATGATGTAAAGAGAGAAGCTTGGTTTTAGATGCATTAAAAGTAACCAGCCACTCCTTTCCCCATTGTACTACATGCTCAAGATCAGAGGAGAGAGAATTGGAGAGTACTTGCTCGTTTACTGTCTTAGATGTGGTACCATAAATGGTAGTGTCGTCAGCATAAATGTCTACAAATGATGTAAGGATATGATTTGGAAGATCATTAATGTAGATCAGGAAAAGAGTTGGGCCCAGGATGGATCCCTGAGGGACACCGGCATTAATACTGAGAGCTTCTGATTTTTGCCCCTCAACTACTACTCTTATGAACCTATCAGAAAGAAATGATTTAATAATTGAGAAGACTTTTCCAGCTATACCATAGCTAGCGATCTTATGAAGTAAACCTTTATGCCATACCCTATCAAAGGCTTTAGATATGTCAAGAGCAATTGCCCTAGAAAGATTGCCACCGTCGAGAGATTTGCTAATCCTATGCGATATAACTGTAAGGACATCTGCTGTAGATCTAGCAGAACGGAAACCATATTGAGTGTCACTAAGAAGGTTATTTTTGTTGAGATGTTTGATTACTTCTGTATTTAACACAGATTCTAGCAACTTACTCATGACGCACAGGAGACTTATTGGCCTGTACTGAGAGGGGGATGAGCGATCACCTGAATTCTTAAATACAGGGCATACTGATGAGATTTTCCAGGGAGATGGGAAACTATTCTCCTTAAGACAACGTTTAAACAGTTTTGTAAGTATGGGCGCTAGTTCAGGTTGAAGTTTTTTGAGTACTATAATTGGAATACCATCAGGGCCAGTTGCTTTACTGGAATCAAGGTTTTTGATTAGCTTGGCAACATCACGTACAGATATACGTATATCACATAGCGTGTTTTCTGATACAGGAGGAAATATTGGGGGTTGGCGGTCTTGGTCGCAAAGGGTAGAATTAGCTGCAAAGTTCTTGACAAAGAGTTTGGCTTTGTCTGATGCTGACGAGATTACCTCAGGTCCATTGATAATAGTTGGGATGGAGCACACGCTTCTGTTCAGGATTCTGTTTGCTATTTGCCAAAACTGGTGGGAACCAAGCCGCTGCTCAGCTACTATTTTTTTTTTTCAGCTAATTTTAAATTTTCCACCCAAAAAATGCTAGAATGTAGTTTTGAAAATTATAAAATTCTATGTTCTGGAAAAAAAAAAAAAAAAAATCCCCCCCCCCCACGTAGTTTGCTTGGTGAAGCCGTCGTTTATGCTACAGCGAGCACGCGCGTAGTGTAAACGGAAGCTGCAAAATGGTGGAAAGTAGTTCGTAGGTTCAGGGGTTAATACCATGCAAACGCAAAATTTGCCCCAAGTTTGACTATCAGATTCGTTGTCAGCGACCTTAATTACTTATATAAAACAAATTAGAGTGGTCAGTGTTCTGTTGTAGCGGATCTGGATATTTACCTTTTTTTATTTAAAAAGATTTTTTGCAAAATATTTATCAGCAGTTTTTTTGTTTTTTTTTTCTCCAAGAAAAGATTTTTTAACTGTATAATTGTTAGGTGTAATTACAAGTTTTTTTTTTTTTTTCTTTTTTGTAACCGTAGACTTTTGTTCAGTCAAGTTCTTTTTTGGTGGCACTGTCGATTTATACATTTCTATGAGAAACCATCCTTTACACACGTAATTTTTTGGGACAGCAATTTCTTCTCCTGACGATATGAAATTGTCTGCATCGATGTTTTCATTTCTTTTTCTAACATGTATACTATATTCTCAGACAGCTTTTCGACTCTCAGATTTTGGGTCTCCGTATATTCCGTATTTCCAAAAGTATAGTTTGTTGTGGTTTTGTGAACGGCAAACACACTCGGTTTTGTGTCTATCAGCTATTTTTTGTGCAAACAAGGTTTTTTTTTTTTTTTTTTTTTTTAAATTTAATTCAATATCTTAGGATTTTACTTTATTAATTATCTTTGAAATAGACACAGAAAACTAATATTTATCTCTAAAAGGATTTTTACAATGAATTTATTTAACTTAAAAAATTTAGCTGAATTGGTTAGCTCGCCGTGAAAACATTTTTCATAACTTTTTTTTTTTTCACGTGTACAAGTATTTTTTCTTTTTCGTGGGACATTAAGTTTAATCCTTAATCATTCAAATACAATCAAAATGTATTTGGAAACCTACAAAAAATTATGATAAATCGGCTTCAAAACTATGCCCCCCTATCCTTATTAGTTTATTTTTGCCCATACCTAATGTGTAGACTTATTTTATTACCTGTCATTTTTCTGTTTGGCGAGTTTGAAAATATTTGTTTATCAGCTTTTTTTTTTTTGATTTAGTCGCTTTCTTCCAATTCGAATGTCGTCTGCTTCCATTTAGATAGGGTTTTTTTTTTATTGGATAATCAAACTCCCAAAAATTCAATTAAAATAAAAAAAAAAATAACTAATCAGAAAATAGTCACCCAGCCCCCTTAATATCACCTTAAAAATTGCTAAAATCATCAGACCCCTCCCCCCCAAAAAAAACTAAATACATAAAATAAAAAGTCGAGTTAGCGTTTCAACATTTGAACAACACTCGGCTGACACCGATAATTGCCGGTCTCGCCCGATCCATGCTTGACGGGAATTCACGAGAATTCGGACCAAATTATGCAAGAGTACCGTTTTGGGATATGCTGAAAACGAATATCACATTTAAATTTGCCGCAAACAAGTAGTTTTTCCACATATTAAGCAATGTAATTCCTTATGTTATTACTTGTGGCCATTTTTGTAAGCGCAAGCGCGCGCATATTTTTGACGCGACTGGATACAGATCCTGTTTATCCAGTCATGTCTCTCGGAATGAGAGCATGTTACTCCCGTGAAGTAAATAAATTAAAGGGTTCCGTTCGAAATTCCGTCCTAAGTTCAACAAGATACAGCTTAAGGAAATCGGAAGTTACATCGATCGAAAACGTCGTGAAAATGACATTCAAGATGTGAACAGTAGTCCGACAAATAATACAACCCTCCCTGCCAAAACGGGGTACTTATGCACTTTTGTTACCGTGCTGAAATAATGTTATTTAGAAAGCCATTCTTAACATGGGGGTGTAACTAATTAATTTATCATCCTAACTTTTTTACCATTTAAAAGAAGCTTCAAATAAACTGCTAATATTTAAAAAAAATTTATAGCATACAAATATAATGAATATGCGAAACAAAATCGTGTTTACATTATTGACACTTTAAAAACAACGTTCTATGTAGTGACGTTTTTGAAGCCGTAAACATACCCATGTTTTAAAAATCTAGCAAAAATCAAATAATCGTCATATTTTCCTGAAATTTTCGATATTTATTCATTATTAAATAAACTTACATAATAAAACTAGGTTTCGTGAAATATATTAGAGAAAATTTTTAAAGGTGTTCTAACCCCCTCCCCCCCATTCATGTTACGAAAGCTAAGCAAAATAAATGTAGGTCGATAAAAATTTCAACATATAAAGCTGAAAAGATCAAATAATTAAAAACTAGTTATTTTCATATATTTATAACATCCCGTTATTTATTTCACTTGCCTTAAAGTTGTAAATAAAATTGGACATAAAATCATCTTAAAAAAGAAAAATAAAAAACACTTTCTTGATAATTTTTTTTCTCAGTAATATAATTATTTGAATTACTACAAAAAAACATAATTGTAAAAAATAATTATTTTAAAGCTTTAAATGATATTAAATTCAAGTATTATGCGAGATGAAGCTTAAACAAAGATGTTTTTTATAACAGGTTTCCAATAATAAAAAAATATATTCATATAATAGAATATACGACACTTAATATGATAAAAGTTGCAAATACAAAATCGACCTAAAAATTCGTTTGGATTTAATTATTTAAAATGATAGGTGATCTTTATTTCCTGGCGTTTTTTTTCCAAAGAAGTAAGTAGGCCTGTAAGCAACAGTTTAGATACATAAGTGTCAACAGAAGACGTTAAAATTAATTTTATTAACCCTCGTCTGTAGTTCGTTAAAAAAAATCTATTTGTTTTACAATGTAAATATGAAAATCCGATAGCGAAAAAAAAAAGTTATTTCCATTAACACAGCGCTAATGCTCATCCAAAGAAATTGACTCAGAAAATAGTAAACACACGAAATGATGACGTTGCTGTTGTGTAAAACGCTGGCATTTTACACACAGCTTTAGTGGTGCCTACTGTACTTTCACTTAAGTTAATATAAATAATATTATAAAACTTGAATTTAACTTGAAAATACTATTTTAAAAATAGCGCGGTAACAAAAGTGCATAAGCCCCCCCCCCCACTAAATATTGACTGATAAAAGGGATAGGCGTTTCCCCCCCCCCCCGACGATTATCATAGATTACAAACTTAAGTATCATATTAGCAGAAAAAAAAATTGATAAAAAATAAATTTAATGACTTTTAAGAAGGGGGTTCACTTTCTCGTTATAACGTTCTACTTCATTGCTACCTGACTTGCTGTCCATTTCTTTAACGACGTGTCACGCGATTAGAACGTTATAACGAGAAAATGAAACACCCTTAAGTCATTAAATTTCAAAATTTTTTCTGCTAATATGATATTTAAGCCTGTAATCTATGATAATCGTCGGAAAAAAAAAAGTGGAAAACACGCATTTTTAAGGGGTTGGTCAGTTGGGCACTCTCGTACAGGTACAGGTCTGCCAAGGGATAACAAAAAAATGTCAATTTCCTAATTTACAAGTATGCATCCCGGATATGTTGTTAAAGTTGTTTTATCGCTTCCCAAGTTTAATAACATCTCTGGATTTGGTGCTAATGCAGAGAGTGATCCGCGCTATTTTTTAAATCGTATTTCCACGTTTAATTAATTTTTTTTTTTTTTATTCAATTGTAAGGTTAAAGTACAGAATAGGTACAAAACACCCTTCCCTTCACATATGAAGAATGGCTTTTTAAATAATAACGTTATTATTTCAGCACGAATCAGTCTCTGCATGAGTACCCTGGATTTAAACTAAGAAATTACTAAAAAATTATTGCAAAGTTTTCAGTTAATTCCTGTTTCAGTCACGTAAATTTAGAATTGCTCAATTATCAGCAAACGGTGTTTAGTCAAACTTAGTTCCTGATATCAAACTGTATCCATAATTTAACATTTGGGGCATTTTTTTTTTTTTACTGTAGACAAATCGAAAAAAAAAAATGGTAAAAAAACGAATATATAACAAATGTTACCAAAGGCAGGATAAGTTACTCTTCTACTTAATAAGTTTATAGTGTTTACGGTTTTAAATTTATTTTAAAGTGTTTGAAACGCAAGTAGTGTTGAACGCTTAAGATAACCCAACAAAAAGATGCTGGATATGAGGCTGTCATCTTTAGAGTTTCGATAATCGCTGAAAACTTGAAAATAAAACAAAATACCGATAGAAACCCACTCCATAAATGTTCCCGTGGCATACAGGTAGGTAGAATAACTTATTCATCGTGTGGGCGTGTTATACTAATTAAGAAATGCTCAACTGAGCTAGTTTTGCTTCTGTGTACAAGAATTATGGTGAAAGAACTGACCTGCTCAATTATCGCTCTGTCAGTCTCCTCCTCTCCACTAAAATCTTTGAGTCATTCATTAATCAATTAGTCCACCAGCTTTTGTAAGGTGGTGGACTCCACCACCTTACAAAAGCTCATCTTTTCTCTGACCGACAGTGTGGATTAAAGCAATACTCTTCTACTGCAGATATTTTAACTTGTCTCTGACTGCATATACCATTCACTGGATAAGACTGCTGTAGCCTTGATATATCCAAAGTATGGCATGAAGGGTTCCTAATGAAAATTAAATCCTACAGTATTACTGGGCGAATGCTAAATGCAATTAGATCCTTAGACAAGAGGAAAATCCAGGTTGTCCTTGAGGGACGTACATCCAAACAGCATAATATTAATGCGGGAATGCCTCATGGGTTGAGGCTCTATTATTCCTCATATTCATAAACGACCTCCCTGATAACATTGTGTCTGAGATGGGTATATTTACTGATGATACAACGCTCTATAATAAGCATGAGTGAAAAGTGGATGTATGACAGAATCTTTAGAAAACTATCTCCAGTCCGTAGTGGAATGGGTCTGTAAATGGATGGTAACAAATGCTACTAAGACTGCTTTCCTTTAACAATTATCACAAGTCTTCTCAACCACCGATAACCATGGCTAATAACACCCTACCTGAGAGCTCTTCAAATTCCTAGTTTTAACATCCACAAGCAACATGAACAAACAAATACATCAAGGATATTGCAAAGGCTGCCACAAAGAAAGTAGGTTCCTTCTGCCACAAAAAAAAAAAAAATACTCGCATGTGAGAGTATGCCGTATGTCATTCGGCCATACATGGAATATTGTTGCTACGTATATGCTGGTGCATCTACCACTAGTCTCTCCCTCTTGGATAGTCCAAAGAAGGGTCTTCCTGCACTGCCAACGAAGTTCCAACCCCTACCCCATTAACCACGATGTTGCATTCCTTTGTTTTACAAATATTTTAATGGAATGTGCTCATCACACTTGTGTCCCCTTGACGTCCTAACCCCGAAAAACCTGTTTAGCAACAAAATCGCCCCCCTTCTCAGTAGTGGTGAGGCTACTGTCTCTACAGTGAAGGTAGTGGTCCCTAGATGCTGAAAAGCCTTCTACTCTAACAGTTTCTTCCCTCGGACTGTTAGATGTTGTCGAAAATTCTTTAACACCAAAGTAGTAGGTGTATCAGAATTTTTGTAGGAATTTTTGACACCCCTAACACGAAACTGCGAATAAAATATAAAAATCTCGTAATTTCTGTTAAAAGTGGGTTGTTTATTTTCTTTATGGATTATACTTCCAAAATAAACTATTAAAGTTGTTTTTAAAGCAATAGAATTTTTTTTTTAAACAGTAATGAATTTTCCGAACTCGATATTTTTCAATTTTTAAACTTTAAAAATCTATCAAAATTTTTCTATTAATTCTATTTTTACGATATTTTCAGGGTCAATGTGACATTTTATGTTCTTTCCAATAAACCAAATATAATATTTTAGACAAACGTTTTTTTTAATTCACGCCCCCCCCTATTTTCAAGTGTCTATTAAAAAGTAAATAATTAATTTACTCACCGAAAAGTAAATAATTAATTTACTCACAAATTGAAGAGAAAAGGTCAAATAATATATTCAAATTTAAAACAAAAAAAACGTAGTGTTTTTAGAATTTTACCTGTAAAGTTTGAAGTTTAAAACTTTTTTTTTAAACCACTTAAAAAAAAAAAAAAAAAATGGAACCTTGGTCTTTGCTCCTTTAATTGAAAAAAATTAGGGCTTGAATTACATTTTTCGATGAGTTATAAGCTTGGAAAGACAGGGGGTCGAATAATTCACGCCTCCCATTTTGAAATATCTATTAAAAAGTAAATAATTAATTTATGTACCAAAGTCTTATATATCACAAATTGAAGAGAAAAGGTCAATAAATAATATATTCAAATTTAAAACAAAAGTAGTTTTTTTTTTTTAAATTTTTTTTTATAGAAATTTACCTGTAAAGTCCGAAGTTTAAAACCTTAAAAAAAAAAAAACGTTTTTTTTTTTTTTTTTAATGAAACCTTGGTCCTTGCTCCTTTAATTGAAAAAAAAAAATTAGGACTTGAATTACATTTTTCGATGAGTTATAAGCTTGGAAAGATGGGGTGGAATTATTCACTATTTTCACGAAATTTCTGACACCCCTACCAAAGTAGTGGATAAAATCAGAATTGGGTCTGGTGTTAAGGTTGCGAAATATTCCTAAATCCCCTCCCCCCAAGTCTGTCAGGAGTCAAGAAGCACAAGACTATAAATCAGAAACCTTTGCGTCCGAACCTTAGTGCAGGTAACAAATTGAGGTTCTCTAGAAGTAACCGTCATTAGAACTTTTCAAAGAGCCACAGAAGGAGCACCTTACCCACCCCTCAAATAGCTCGGTGTCAGAAGTACACCGTTATTTTCAGGCGGACAAGACGCCCCAAACGGACCCACTCAAAGATCGCCGCTGGAAGCAAGCAATGCTCTTAAATAACAACCAACTGTTTACGCATGTAAATCATTTCTAGCCAGCAGCAAGTATCAACTAGAGCCAAAACGTCACCAGGTGTTGCAAAGTCAAAAGAGATTCCGACCCTTTCACCTCCACCTCTCTAGTCAAGGGAATTGTTTTAATTTTTCTCGCAACCTTAGGATTTCCTCTCAGTTACTTGCTTCCTCGACTGTACTGACTGATATGCAGAAGTTAAAATATGATGTAAACATCTCGCTACTCTAAACAATAAGTAGCCTCTTACGTCCAAGTGGCAATATGTCTTGTTTGTGATGAAAACTTCTACCTAAAAATAACACAGTCCGTCAACTTCATGTACCCAATTTAATTTTAAATAAGCTTAAAAAAATCGTTTCAGTTCCCTTATGTTATATATTTTTTTTTATTATATACCTTCTTTTTTTTCAATAAATATTCGATTAATACTAAACAGCAATCACGCATATTAACTGAGTGATAGACAGGAAGTAGATGGTTTCGGCGGATTTTACGTCCCTGCTGAAGAAAGTGCCACGAGTTAGGCCCCCCCCCCGTATAATAAGAATATCCGTTTATTCATTTTTATGAATGTTTCAACTTTACTATAGTGTGTCGTCCGACCTAATCGTGTATTTTCGAACAGACATTTTAGGAAAAAGCATAACGTCAAATCGTCATGTCATTATTATGTCATGTCGAAATTAGTATAGATTCCAAAAATTATGAAAAAGTAGATGTGCTAGAGCTTTACGGAAAAAAGCGTGCAGTATCGAGAAAAAGCAAAAAATAAAATTAAAAAAAAACAAACTATTCATTTTGCAGCCAACGACTCTGCACAAAAGCCTTTATAAACACGAGGTGAAAAAATTTGGAAATAACCTATTTAAAAAAAAAAAAATAAAATAAAAATAAATCCTCCACAATTACGTTCTGACATTTTTTTTTTTTTTTTTTTTGGTAGATCTGAAATTAAAATCAAGGGAAATAAGTCAGTTTTCATATAAAATTGGTTGCACAACTCTTCCACAATAAAACCTAAAATAAAATTCCATAATTCTTTTTTTTTTTTTTTTTACTTGTAATTATTTTTCTACTGGTTGATTTTCCGTAATTTTTGGAACTTATACTAATTTCGACATCACACGTAATTACGTAATGTTTTCACATGAAATGGGTTGGTTTAAGACATTACTAATCTGCACAAACACCTTTTTATTTATATTTTATTATCCTAACTTGAATTTTAAACTTAGCTTGACAAAATTTGATTTGGCTCGAATCAAATTCTGTAGAATCACCGTATCATGTTACGTATAGGCAAAATGGAAAATTCAATTTTGCAACTTTCTATTTTCGTTTTTAATCCGAATAAATTCCAAAGGGGGCGGGGGCTTTAATAACTATTGTGTACTTTTAACTTCAATTTCCATCGAAGTGCTTGATAATTAAAAATAAACTAAACTAATTTAGAAAGAGAAGAAAAAAAAAACACCCCGGGCAACACCGCCATTCTATGCTGTTCAAGGAAACTCGAGTTGGCGTTCCTTGCAAAATCAAATTGCAATCACATGATCTGCTGAAAATCGATTTATGGATTCACAGAGTAAATGAGGTTCTTTGTGTTGACGTTTATTTTGAAAGTCTATAATAATGTTGACTTAATTTATTGGAACTGCTTATTATTTAGGAAAAAAAAACAAAACAAAAAACATTTTGTTATATCAAATTTTATCGTACACATGAAACGCCGAAATAATAACAGCAATTGACCGGAAAATATAGTCGCCATTTTTATAAACTAGTTGAGAATAAAGCCAAAGATTACTTGAGTTCATAAATTTTTAAAGGGCAGACCTCATTTATCATTTTTTAAAATATTGTTACCATTTAAATTAATTTTTTGTATCGGATATGCCAAACTGATATTTATTGACAGTAACCATTCGTTTTAGACGGAGACCGGACACTGTCTGGCAGACAGTTATTTTATTCTTTGTTTTTTTAAATTTTTTATTACTTTCCTTCTCACCGGTTGTTTGCCAATATTAAAAATTAAAATCGTACAAATAAAATTCACATGATGAAAGCATATAAATAGGATTTGAATATTGCAATTAATTGTACACTGAAATGTACACCATAATTATTTGCAGCTATTGAGAAGCATGGAAAATTTTATGTGGAACTTTATTTTGAGCAGAGAAACTTCTATCAACCAACTTGGATTAACATTAAATGACAGAGTTGACATGTTGGGTGCCAAGCTATTCTTACACAAAAAACTAGCAACAAACAAGGGTGGAAAGAAGTTGGTCAGTCGATCACATCATCAAAACATGCTTAATACATGTCATTGCCAACCAGGCAGTAGAGTGCACTCAACTCAACAACGAGGTGCATCCGGTATAGGTTTATAGTTAGGCGCCTTCTCTGGAATTTATGCAAGAAAAATCGTTTGTAGTATAGGATACTAGAATTTTGCCTTTGATAAAAAATATATACCAGCATCTTCAGTATCATAACAATAACTTTAAAGGCATGATAGGTTGACCAGGCAATGTTAACCAAGTAGCAATATATATGAAAAAATTGAAATGGCTTAATATATTTCAATAATTGCATACATAGAAAGAGCTTGATAAACTAAGAAAGAATCTTTTTAAATTTTTAAAATCCACTTAAAATTAAGTTATGACTTTTTGTGCCGTCCACGTTTGGATATTTTTCCCTCTTTGAGACCATATGCATTTTATATATATTATTTAATTGGAATTCATTATTGAGATGAGTATTATTCATTAATTTATTTATTGCGGACCATTATCCTCATCTTTCTTAGTTGGCCGAAACGTGAAACAGCAACCAAGAAAGATGAGGATAATAGTCTGCAATAAATAAATTAATACGTATGCATTTTGTTACATTTTTTTTACACTACTTTTTCAGTAAAAATGTTATATCTTTGTTAAAACACAAGATTAAACAATTAAATTTACCAAATTAAATTAAATTTAAAGTGTATTTTTGTGCAAGGAATCAGAATATACTACTGAAAATCTAAAAAAAAATAAATGGTTTCCAACTAATTTGCAGTAAATGCAGATAAATATGCTGCAATTACTTAAAAATGCCATGTATCCATTAAAAGAAAAGAAATTGCAGAACTCCAAGCTGAATTGTCTACATTCTATGCACAAAAAACTGAAATCGAAATCTAGAACTGTTTAAAAATGGATATATTGCAATATTTCTTTGGTATTATTGTAGATTAATACCTTCAGTTACCTTCCCCGCCATCTGACCACCTATCCAAAATATGTGTGAACACCTTGAAAAACTTTAATGAAAGATAAACAAAAATTATTTTAGAATTTAATGTAAAATGATTTGCTGTTTTGAACCATTCCAGTATTTTAAGGCAGTTAACCATTTTTTAAATTTTTTTATGTGAAATGCATCCTGGGCGTTTTTTTTTCTTTTTCTTTCTTTCTAAAAGGCGATTATTTGTGGTTTTAAGAGGGTGTTAGTGCAATTATGAGAGGGTGGGAAGGTTACCACTCTAACTTTGGGTTAATGGTAGGGCTAAGGGAAATTGTGTGAACATCCTGAAGACTTGATAGAAACAAAACAAAAACAATTTTAGAATTTAGAGTGGGGGTTGGTTTCACATAAATTTAATATGAATAATTCATAATTTCGAGACCATTCTAAATTTTTAGGACAGTTGATCAATTTATTTTATTTTTTTTTGTGGGAGATAAATCTTGTGAACTTTTCTTTAAGGAAAAATCTTTTTTTAATTTTTTATTTGATGCTTATATATAGCTTGGCTGAGGAATTTTGTTAGGTGTGGAGCTTGCCACTCGGACTTAGCATTATTGTTAGGGCTAAAGAAGGTTTTCCACTCATACCTAGGGTTAGAGATAGGATTAAGGCAGTTTTTTTTTTTTGTTTTGCTTTCACCCATTGGGAAACTTTACAAGAATTACGATAAACAGACAAAAATTAATGTTATTTAAAACAAGTGATGTCGCTCTAACAGAAAACATGACGTTTGGAATAGTATCACATTTTTTGCCCACCTATTTAAACATAAGAAAAAAGCTTTTTCTAAAGCTGACAAATTGTTCACAAATTTTGAATGAATTTTATTTTATTTTTAATTACATTTCATGTCTTTTACTACTTTATAATCATTTAAAATTGCAGGAAACAAGTAGTTTCCAAGATATGAAGAAATTATAGTTTAAAAAATTGTGGAATCACTTTTCTATATTAATTTAACATAAAATGAGCACCCACTTTATGGCCTCCTTTTTTTGGTTCGGGGAGGGGGAGGGGTCAATATAAAATTGGTAATTGTGTTCTGGTAGACCAACACAAAACCTACCTTTAAAAACTTGTTTTCTAGGGTGTACTGAAAACGAATATTGCATTTAAATTTTCTGCAAATAATTAGTTTTTCGGATATTAAGCAATGTAATTCTTTGTTATAAGTGGTGGCCATTGTTGTACGTGCAAGAGCGCATATTTTTGCCACCACTTATAACATTAAGAATTGCATTGCTTAATATCTGGACAACTACTTATTTGCAGAAAATTTAATTTATTCGTTTTTCAGCACACCCTAGAAAACAAGTTGTTTAGGGTATGTTTTGTGTTGATCTACCAGGATACAATTACCCATTTTACGTTGACCCCCCGCCCCCCCCAAAAAAAAGAGGCCATAAAATGGCGGCTCATTTTATGTTAAAATATAGAAAAGTGATCCCCCACTTTTGAAACTAAAATTTCTTCATATCTTGGAAACTACTTGTTTCCTGGAGTTTTAAACATTTTCGTTTTCAGCACTCTCGGAAACCTACAATAGTGGTAGTTTTAAAGAAGTTTTTGAGGATAGAAAGATGCTGCACCGTTACCAAATATTTAAAGATCGATTTTGCATTTTTTCTTTTTTTTTTTTATATAATTGGCTAGATTAGTTTCCATTCAATAATAATCTGCTGAAAACCTTATAAAAAAGACAGAAAGTAAAAAAATAGAGATCGGTATGTACCGCTCATACACATGAACCAAATTTTAAAAATGTGGTCAAAAAGTGGTCAAATTTTTAAAATATTTATATGGTTGATAACAAGATAGCTCTAAAAATGTAAGAAAATTTTTTTATAATCAGATTTTCAATTTAAAAAAAATATTCGATCTAGAATAAAAATCAACAGCAAAAAAAAGTGTCTGTTTAGAGCCGTGCTATTGCTGCTGCTGATGCTATTTCTAATACTACAAGACGGTCTACACCCAAACTCAAAACGATTTTTTTCCAGATGTCATGATTTTAAATTACTAGCTCATACAAGAGAAAACAACATACAATTATACTTTTAATGGGTAAAAACAGTAAAAAGATTGTTTTATTTAACAGTGGGTGTCCAAAGAAATTTTTTTTTTTTTTTTCAAAATTTTCAATACTCATGTTGAAGTCTTTTATTTAACACATCAAAAAAAACGAGTGGTCAAAAGTATTTTAGACACCCCAAACTATTAAAGTGACATCTTTTCTGGTTAGTTCCCGAATTTCATGACAAAATTCTTAATACAAATGTGGTATGAGCTTTATAAAACCTTACAGAAAATGCCATTTTATGATGTTCAGGTTTGCATCACTTAATTTACTTAAAACTCTAAAAATATATAGTGTACATTTTTATTTATTAATTCATTTGGAAGTATATTCATTTTCAAACAAAATGGTAGTATTTTGATGATTTAAAGTGCTTTGGTTTGTAAAATATGACTATTTTAGCAGAAGCCCCATTGAAATCTGTCATCCATGTATATTGCGAGTACCAGTTGAAGAACCACTTTGTTATGCAGCTGGTCAGCGAAGTATTTCTGCAAGATGTGAAAGTTGTTTGGGTATCTGTCAATAGAAATGCATCTTCTTGGTAAATGGCGACGTTTAACTACAAAATTTTTCACGATTACTATTTCTGCTGCTGTTTCATGACTACCATACCATCTTTGTTTCTATCTGTTGTTGCATACTCACCAATGTCTGCAGTTAATCTAACAGATTCTTTATCTTCCTCCAATTGAAACCAGTGGATTGCCACAAAACCAACTGCAGCAATAGTGTGTGGCAAGCACATTATCCTCAAAGAGTGAAAGTTAATTTAACTTTGGTCTTCGTTTTCCTCTGACGCTGTATGAAACAAGTGAACTGCCAGAATGCGAATTGTGTAAAAGCCTTTCAGATTTCAAATTTTAATATTCATTTTATAACAATAGAAAAAAAAAATGCCATCCTATTTCTTATTACATAATTTGTGTTTCATCTTTTGATTATTATTTTTTTAATTTCAGGATGCTTTTTAATTATGAAACTGATTCTGCTACTGTTGCCACTTCTACTGCTGTTACTTCCACTGCTGCTGTCGCCGAAGCCAGTGTCGATATAGGTGACAAAGATGAAGCTCAGGTTGTAAGGAAGTTTTGCGATGAGGCTGATCGCTCCAAAACTATGCTCAATGGCTTCGCCCGCCTCTATGAAAAGAACCTCTTCACAGATGTCATCTTGTGTGCCGGGCGGCGAGAGTTTCCATGTCATAAGAATGTGCTGGCCATCTCCAGTCCATATTTCATGGCCATGTTCACCAACGACATGGCTGAAAAGAACCAGGAGAAGATAACCTTGCGTTCGATTGACTCTCAGACGGCCCAGCTAGTGCTTGACTACATCTATACAGGTACCGTTGTGCTGTCAAAGGAGACGGTCCAGGAGTTGCTATCGGCAGCCAACATATTTCAGCTGGTGTCATTGAAGAATGGCTGTGCGTCGTTTATGATGCACCATGTGCATATCAGCAATTGCATTGGTGTCTATTTCTTTGCCCTTGCACATGGCTGCATCTCGCTAGCAAACGTTGCCAAGGACCTCATCAACCAGCAATTCTCCACCCTGTATCATGAGAGTGAGTTCCTCTCTCTGCCGGCCGACAAAGTTGTGGAAATCATTAGCGACGACAACCTGTGCATCATCCAGGAGGAGACCGTTTACGAGGCGTGCATGGCCTGGCTGAAGCACAATCTCACCGATCGGATCAGCTCTCTGGACATCATCTTGAATCATGTTCGTTTTGCCAATATTGACTCGTATTATTTCTGTGATAAAATTGACTCTGACAAGACTCTGCTGAGTTACGACAACGTTCAAAACACACTGCGCAATGTGCGGCTTTACTACATGCTGAAGAATCGGCATTTAGAGTTGGGTCTTAATCTAATGCCACGCACCGGCATGAACTTCAAACGAGGCATTATTATCATAGCCAACCCGTATGCAGAAGATGCGCAGCGCAAATATGGAGCTATGGAGATCTTGTCCCCTAAAACTGGCTGTGTTCGTTATGTATGTAAATTACCTCAGGCTCTTTGTACACCTGGTAAGTAAACTATTTTTTAGTAAATGCGAAGTTTACAAGGTAAGGCATAAAGATTCGCCACATAAGTGGATCTAAAAAAAAGAATAAACTTGCATTTTAAAAGAAAAAAAGTCTCATTAAATTTCTTAGTTTGGTTGGCCATTTTTACAATAGCCAATAAAACCAAAAAAAAAAAAAAAAGATGAAAAAAATGTTACCAAAGGCAAGATAAGTTACTCTTTTACCTACCTGGATATGATTTTTGTGTTTTACCAAAGGCAAGATAAGTTACTCTTTTACCTACCTGGATATGATTTTTTGTGTTTATAAGTTATTTTGATGTACTTAATTACTTTGAAAAAAAGTAGTGTCAAGTCTGTTGAATTATGATTTTTTAAAAATGGCTGTTTCGTTATATAGTCATTTTGACCCTCGATAATTGCTCAAAAATCGAAAATTAAACAAAATACTAATAGAAACCTATCCAATAAATGTCACCAATTGTGTGAAAATGTAATGTTCTTACCAGTATTTTGTTTAATGTTAATATTTGATTTTTGAGTGATTGAGGGTGTAAATAGCTGTAATTTTCTTTTGTTCTAATTCTAACTTAATAGATGTGGCACTAGTTTTGTTTCCAACTAAATGCATTAAAATAAGTTACAACACAAAATTTATCTAGGTATCTTGTTTTTGGTAATATTTATTTTATTTTCACTCACTTTTGTTTTGTTGGTTATTGTAATAAATGTCCAGTTGGTTTTAATAAGTTTAAAAAGTTATAACAGCCAAATACTGACCATTGTTAGCAATACATTGATAGAATCATTCCTGGAAGTCATCAAGACACTTCGTGTCATCTTTTTTTTTTGAAGATGTCATAAAACGTTTTCTTTCAAATATGCTCAAAAATATCACAAGAACTTAAATCTGGCCTTGACCGCTGCTTCACTTTCTTCCTTAAATGAATCAAATGCTCAAGAGACATTTTCCTCAACACGATGAGGATTGATAATGAAATGATAACCAAACCCGCTCTTCTAGCATCAATTCGATTTAGTGTTGACTCCAAAGATAGGAGACCTTTTATGTCCCACTCGTATATTACAATAGAAAAATACAGGCATGAAAAGTAATATGGTTAAGCTTAAACATGGAAAAGAAAAGGACAAGATATTCTAGTAAAAAATATAATAAATTTATAACTTAAAATATTGAAGCATTAAGAATTGATTATATAATGTTAAATTGAAATCAACAAAAATTCTTAATGCTGCAATATTTTAAGTTATAAATTTATTATATTTTTTACTAGAATATCTTGTCCTTTTCTTTTCCATGTTTAAGCTTCACCATATTATTTTTGATGCTCGCATTTTTCTATTGTAATCCATTTTTCCAGGCTTCCAGTAAATTCACTTGTTCTTTGTTTAATTTCAGTCTTATTTTTTCGCCCCATAAACATAATATACACATATGTAATAAAAATGTATGGCATTCGTCTGCTTTCATTCTCTCTATTTCACTTGTTATTTCTCGTTTCGCGAAAGCAGTGAATTAGAGCAACACTAATTGCTGAAGCAACGTGGATACTATAGAAACCAGTCATCACCTCCTTACGAATTTTTACGATTTTGAACACCTGTAAATTCATAACTTTGGTTTAATTGAACAAAAAATTGAAATTTTTTTTTCACAATATAGCTGAAAAGGTGATCTATGAACTGTAATTATTGTTTGAAATTTGGTTGAAAAATGAGTGAGCGGTGAAGCTTTAAAGCAGTTCTAAATGACTAAAACTGCCACTTTATCATATATTCAAACCTTACCGTGTTTGAATGATACATACACTATAATACGCATTTCAAGAGAGATTGATTCCCTTTTTCTTTTTTTTTTTTTACTTGCTAGTCACCACTTAAAGGCCACTTGAGGATAAGGATTAATGAGTGTTCAGTAGTCACTGAGACAACAGTGGTGAAAATTGTGTAGAAGTGGATTATTTAGGGGTGGGAGTGGGCTTAACAAGAACTCGTTTACATTGGACTTGAAGATGACCCTGGAAAGCAGGCCAGTGCAACAGAGTTCAACAGGTGGGTAATTCTAGAAAACAAGCTTTATTGATGGAATTTGCATTTAGATTTAGGCACGGATAGAGAGTGGGGGGAAACTGTTGATGATCGTTGTAGCTAGACAAGTTAGAAAAGTGTTTTTTGTGAAAGTTTGGCAAGGGGGTATCATAGATTAAGCTCAGACAAGCACTGCCATGAAAATAACGATAGAGCAGCTGACAACATCTCTTCTGTGGTAAAGAGGTTGCAGGGAAGAAGAAAAAAATGCATCACCTATTGGGTTTTGAAGCCGGTTTTGACCTTTGTTAAGGCAGGATAGGTTGCTCCGAGCGACTTCCGCCAAGGTATGGCAACAATACTCTATTTTATGACATCTCAGGCTCTTGTACAGGTAGCGGATTGCATCGGGAGTTAAATACCTTCTGGAGCAGTAAAATGACACAACCATTTTTTTCAGCCATCTTGGCAACAGATTTGATGCAAGTCTTCCATTTCAGGTCAGAAGTAAATTTCAGACCCAGAAGTTTGTCAAAACAGGCAGCCTTTTTTAGACAAGGGCCATTCATATCAATTTGGGCCAAGTGAGGATCAGTGTTTATGGTGAAAAGATAAACCCTTGATTTTGGATGTGTTAAAATTAACCACCTGTTGCACTACATGCTCAACGTCTGAGGAGAGAAACGCAGAGATCTTGGTTGTTGTTAGCCTTTGAAATTTTGCCATAGATCGTAGTGTCATCTTAATATATGTTGATAAATGAAATTAAAATGTGATTTGGGAGATCACTGATAAGGAAGAGAGTTTGGCCCAGGATCGATCGCTGAGGCATGCCAGTATTGATGCTTTGAGTTTCAGACTTTTGCCTATTGGCGACTACTTGTATGAACCTATCGGAGAGAAGATATTTCCAGATATTCCATAGCTGGAAATCTTATGAAATAGACCTTTATGCCAAACCCTATCAAATGCCTTTGATATGTCAAGATCTATTGCTCTTGAGATGAAACCCCTGTCAATAGATTGACTAATTCTATGTGAAGTTAGTCAGTAGATCAGCTGTAGATTTCACTGGACAGAAACCATATTGCTTGTTGCTGAGTAGGTTGTTTTTGCTGAGGTGGTTGACAATTTCTCTATTTGAGCAACTTGCTCCTGACACACAGAAGACTAGTTGGTCTGTACTGAGATGCAGAAGACTAATTGGTCTGTACTGAGATGCAAAAGACAGATCTCCACCACTATTTTTAAATATTGGGAAAACTAATGAGGTTTTCCAAAGTATTGGGAAGCAGTTCTCATTTATGCATCAATTGAACAACTTTGCAAGAATGGGTGCTAGTTCCGGTTGCAGCTTTTTGAGTACTATAACTGAAATATTTTCAGGGCCAGTAGCTTTGCTGGCATCAAGGTTCTTGATGAACATGGCAATTTCATGAACAGATATGTGGATATCACTCAGATTATTTTCAATCTTGGGAGGAAATTTGGGAGGTAGGAGACCATAATTGCATAGGGTTTAATTTGCTGCAAAGTTTTTGGCTTTGTCAGATGCTATTGAAATCACCTCAGGCTCATTGATAATAGTCAGGATAGAGGACGCACATCTATTTAAAACCTTTGTTATTCACCAAAACTTGTGAGAACCAAACTTCTGTTCTACTTATGACTTGATAGACTAAGCACCCAACACTCTTTTGAAGTGATTGCTGGCAGTTCTATAGGCAATTTTAGTTTTAAAACATCTATTATGTTGAAAGCAATGGAAGCAGTGGTTTCTGTATGCAATGGCAGCAGCATATTTAGGAGTGTACCAAGGATGGCTGTTCAGTTTCTGTTGAAAGTTTTTGGAGGGTATGTAACTGTCTATGCCAATAATTAACCAATCAGTTAAGTCAGACGTTATATCAGATGCGTTCTTTTTAAACATAGAGCATAGGGATAGTTTCGATACAACTGTTCAGAAACCATCTCAGTCAGTCATCGAGTATCAGTACACTGTTCGATGGACAGAAGAGTTTTGCATCACTTTAATGAAAATTAAGATATACTGATATGAAACTTTGTTTAGAATCTTTATTACAATTTTGATCAAAATTCATTCTGATTTTGACTCTAAAAAATGTCTAAAATTTAAGCTTAGGATGGAACTGGATTCAACTACCCAATCATTTGAATCTATTGTTACCTCTACCTGTAGACTTTTGTATTGAGCCAATCATCGGGATTTATTTGCACAAGGTTCAGTTACTTCTATTTCCTGTTCTATTATTCTGTTTTGCATAGGTGATATGCTTAATAGTTGATTCTATTATTCTGTTTTGCATAGGTGATATGCTTAATAGTTGATTCTATTATTCTGTTTTGCATAGGTGATATGCTTAATAGTTGATTCTATTATTCTGTTTTGCATAGGTGATATGCTTAATAGTTGATTCTATTATTCTGTTTTGCATAGGTGATATGCTTAATAGTTGATTCTATTATTCTGTTTTGCATAGGTGATATGCCTTTTTTTATCTATCAAATTAATAGTTGATTCTATTTGAACTTATGTATCTAGAATACATTATTATTTTTTTATTTTTCCTTAGTTAAAATTTATTTTGTGTATACAGCTTTTTGCTATTTCATTTAAACAGTTTAAAAATTTTGAAGGTTTTTGAATTTTAGAATCTCTAATTTCTTGTTTAGGACTAATCTACATAAGTTGTTTAAATTTCTACATGTACTTGCCTGTTGCATTATTTTCCAATCATGAAAATTTGCATCAAGCCTTTGAAAATGTTAAAAGTATTTTTTTTCATACTTTTTGATAACCTATCTTGAGATACTTGACAAAATCTCATCATATAAAAAATAAAAAAACATTTTTCATATTTTATTTTATTTTAATTATCAATGGTAATTGTCAGTATTTTTTCTGGACAAAAATTTTAATTCAATTTTTAAACATTTTTCAGAATTGAATACATTTAAAGATTACTTAGTGAATTTATGCAAACTTTCATTGTTTTATATTTTATACAAGTAAAAGTATTCTACATTGTATTTTAATGTTATTAACTATAGATTTTAGTTTTTACTATTAGTTCAATAATTTATTGAATCCTTATCAGCAATTTAAAATTCAGTTTTAAAAAATGGTACTTGTACAACAGGTACAAACACTTATGTACTTACATATCATGTCAAAATTAGTATAAATTTCTAAAATTCTGAAAAGATCCAGTAGAAAAATAATTACAAGTAAAAATAGAAATTATCAAGTTTGATTGTATATTTTAATGTGGAAATGTTGTGCGACCGATTCTGTATGACAAACTGATTTATCTCCCTTGAAATCTGCCATTTAAAAAAACTAGAAAATTTTCAACCACTAGTATCTGTTTATTTTTTATTTTTATTTTTTTGGTGAAAAATAGATCTAGCACATCTAGATCATTTTTCAAAGCTTTTGGAATTTATACTAATTTCGACATGACACATTTGCATGGAATGTTTCTTTTTTTATTTGGAACGCATTTTTTGGAAATTCAGTTTTATTGCACAGGCATCAAAATAATTAAATGAATTGTTTTTGGAATTGGAATTTTGGCTAAAATTTTGGTTCTTCATTATTGTAGTGAAATTTGAAATATTGCATTTCAAGCAATACTAATTGTATCTTCGGAATTGTCATCTCGCAGTAATGAAAATATTAAAAAATTATGAAAAACAATAAGAAAGAAAATTAATTATTAATGAAAACAATTTTTAAAGACAATTAGCGAAAATTAAGTTTTGCTAAATTGTCTAAAGATTTTTAGTTTTCAGAAAAGATTTACCTCCCTTTTGTTACAATTAGAACTGTTTTTTTTTTTTTTTTTTTTTTTTTTCTCAAAATTCAATTTTTACTAATTGTCTTTGAAAACTATTTTCATTAATAATTAATTTTCTACCTTATCATTTTTTGTAATTTTTGGATATGTTAATTACTGTGACATGACAATTCAGTAAATACCAATGGTTTCACTTGAAATTCAATTTTTCAAATTTCACTACAATAATGAAGAAGAACCCAAATTTTTCCCATACCACAAAACATTCTGATTCCCAATTCCATTTAACACTATTATATCCCTATTTTATATTCTGTGAGCTTGTAGGTATAAATGTAAAATCGATTATTAATGAAAAGACAAGATGGACAAAGAGACAATATAAATACACTTTTGTATGAATAGAAAAAACATTTTTGTTTGCCTCTCAATGACTAAATTTTCCTTTTTTTTCCCCCTCAGGATGTGCTGTGACAGGCGATAATCAAATCTACGTAGCTGGTGGTACATTACGTAAAGTTAATTACCGAGGTTCCCAACCTGAGGGCCTGTCGAGCAATTTGGTCATGTTTGATCAAGTTAGTGCTACCTGGGTGGTCAAAGCTAGAATGAAAAGCCCACGTTCTCAATTTTGTCTAACTGTTGTTGATGGGTAAGTTGCTAGAACTAACATAGAAAAAAAAAAAAGTTTAGAAAAAAAATTCTCTACTTGCAAGATTGGATACCATTTCAGTAAATAGAATTAACCAGCATGTTCAAGTTCTGTCAGATTTATTATGGTCACTTATTCACTAATATTATTGTTGTTTTTTTTTGTTTTTGTTTTTTTTTCTTTTTTTTTTAAATTGAATTTTTTTTTTATTTTTAAGTCTTGTTCATCCCAAATAAGACACCTTGCCACTTGAACGTAAGAGGCTACTATTTGAGACCATGTGAGGAAGTGAATGACATGTCTGTTCACATTACATTTAAACTTCTGCATGTTAGTACAATCAGGGAAGCAGGAAGGGAATTCCAAACTCTAGCAGTCCAAGAGAAGAAGCTAATAGAATAGAAGACTTTCCGGCATCTAGGGACATCTACAATGAGGGGGTGGGATTTTGTTGTTAGATGGTTTGTTGGAGGTATGAATGTTGAAGAGGTACAAGTGTGGAGGTACGAGTTCATCAGGGTACATTTTCTCTCACCTTGGCAAAGTTAAAAAAATTCTGTGTTAATTAAAATAAACAATTGTTTACAAACACATATTGTTTTTTTGCATCATCTCTAATTACAACATTATTGAATGACTGAGCTCTTAAAAAAAATTGGTTCCTGGAATATTAAAATTTTTGGTTCGGCGATTTTCAAATTTCTAGCCCCTTTTTGTGGTAACACGCTTCCTGAGAATTCTTCCTTGAAGCTCCTTGGCCTAACATTCACAGACAATATGAACTGGAACAAATACATTGAGTACATTGCAAAGGCTGCTGCAAGGAAGTTGGGTTCTCTCTATCATCTTAGAAGACTACTCACACCTGAGAGTATCCTGTACCTCTCCAAAGCCACCATTTACCCAGGCATGGAATATTGTTGTGACATCTGGACTGGTGCATCTTTCTCCCTCTTGGATAGGGTCCAAAAAAGAGTCTTCAATCTAATAGGTCTCACTTTGTCAACTAAGCTTCAACCCGTCCCATTGCCGCAATGTTACATCTGTGTCTGTTTTAGAATTATTTTAATGGAATGTGCTCTAATGAACTCATTGCACTTGTGTCCCCTCGGCATACATATCCCCGACCAACCCGCTTAGCAACAAAATTACACCCCTTCACTTTTGAGGTCCCTAAATGCTAGAAAGCTTTCTATTCTAATAGTTTCTTCTCTCGAACGGCTAAACTTTCAAATTCTTTACTTGCTTCCCTGACTGTACTGATATGAAGAAATTTAAACGTAATGAAAACCAACATCTTGTTAATCTTTCCTAGGCATGGTCCCAAATAGTTGGTTTACATTACATTTAAACTTTTGCATATCAATACAGCCAGGAAAGCAGGAAGGGAATTCCAAAATCTAACTGCCCGAAGGAAGAAACTATTAGAATAGAAAGTTTTCTGGCATTTAGGGACCTCAACAGTGAAGAGTGAGTTTTTGTTGCTAAGTGGGTTTGTTGACGACATGTATGTTGAGGGGGCACAAGTGCAACGAGTTCATCAGAGCACATTCTATTAAAATATTTGTAAAACAAGCATAGAGATGCAACATTGTAGTGATGGGACAGGGATTGGAGCTTAGTTGATAAAGTGGGACTTATTAGATTGGAAACTTATTTGAACCCTATCTAAGAGGGAAAGACTAGTGGTAGATGCATCAGCCCATATGTGGCAACAATAATTTATGCATTGTGAATGTTAGGCTGAGGAGTTTGAAGGAAGAATTCTCAAGTATGGTGTTATTTGTCATGGATATTAGTGGTTTGAGAAGCGTCTTGTAATTGTTAAGAGAGAACAGTTTAGTTTTACTAGCATTCATGCCAGACTTTGTCAAAAGCCTTCTATAATATAAATTTCACCTGTCTGTTTGTATGTCTGCTCAAAACTTTTGACAGAGGCGACGGATTTTCACGAGATCACTATCGTTTTGAAGCTCGACCCTTCTGTTGACCAATATTGAAAAATTGGCAAAAAACATTAATTCCTTCACCTTCAACCGGACACTTTTCTACAAGGTAGGGTCGCTTATTTTGTCGATATTTTCGAAAGTCATCCCCCTCTTTTCGATTGACTAGCCTTAATTTAAACCTTCGCCACTTCCGGTTTGACGATGGATGCGATGATAAAGATGTCACTTTTTTTTTTTTTTTCACATTCTTTTCCTCCTTTGCGGTATGGGTTCGAGCCTGGCTGCTTACTACCACTTGTTTTTTTTTTTTGTTTTTTTTCTCAACATACACCCGGGTGACGCCGGGCACCCAGACTAATATATATATATATATATATATATATATATATATATATATATATGTAAGATATACTGTTAAACAACCAATGTTTTATGTGATTTAGATTAATCTTATGCAATTATAACTTTATGAATTTTTTTTTTCTTAAACAATTTTGAACAAATATTTGATATAAAACCTTTTTCTAAAATGTAAGAATGCAAATTTTAATTTCAATACACTGTTATTCTTTTAATCTTTTTTTTTAACGATAATTAAATACAGTTATTAACATCTTCAACCTTGGAGATCTATGAAATATTTTTCCTTAGAAAAATTGCTCATAATCGTATTTATAAACTGTCTGATTTTTTAATCCAATCTTGGTCAATATATATCTTATGATAATTTTTAATTTTAAGTTTTTTTTTCTATGTTTTCAGCTACATGTATGCTATTGGTGGTCATGACGGTACTGAAGTCCTCAGCAGTGTGGAACAATACAATTTTCAGGCCAATGAGTGGTCATCTGTGGCTAGCCTTCCCCAGCCACTCCGCTGTTTGACCTCAGTTGCTTTCCGGGGAAATCTCTACGTCTTTGGTGGGGAAAGTGTCAATCAGATCAGTGACAAATGTTATAAGTGAGTCTCCCTCCCTCCCTTCTACTCTATTATATGATAGATTTGTACCCACAAAAGTAATTGTATTGCAGTGAATTCTAACCTGCATTTTGTTAAGCATTTTTGTACTTTAGCTTACATATTTGATGAATAAAAAAGGTTACTAAGCAATATCTGCTAAAAAACCTGGTTCTTGTCTAGAATTCCCCCATGTTAAAAAACAAAAATAAAGAAAAATTTGTATGATATATGTATCCATGATAAAACAAATATATTCCAAAAATCATGTAACTTGATCATATGGTTTTATATTTAAATAAAATCAAATTTTATTAGTATCCTAGAAGTGGCTGTCTCACCTACCATTTTGAAAAAAATTACCAGAAACAATGTCATGCTTTTTAGATTTATGCTGTAATGCCTATAAAATTTCTTTGTTTTAAAATGATGTTCTTATTTAAAAAAAAAACTGCTTGATCAAGTTATATAATTTTTAGAATATGATATTTTTATTTCATCATGGGTATGTACATCATAGAAATTTTTCTTTTTTTTTTTTTTCTTTAATAGTTCTAATTTAATAATTTAATAGGAATTCTGATCAAGAACCAAAATTTAACACAAATTGCAATTTATTTTAAATAATTAAAATATTAATTATATAATTAAAATATAAATAATAAAAAAAATTACAATTTGTTTTAAAATAAGCCTGAATCAATGTAGTTTGTTCTCTCAGACTGAGGTGTGGTCCTGTGTAGTTTTAGGAGGTCCACACTCTCAGGCTGTAATTCTTTGAAAAGTTTATGACTAATTGCCTGAGGTGCTCCTATCAAAGAATGCAGAGGCATTTTAAAAGTTTTGTCGACCAAAGTGCTCTTCCTCTAGAGCACTGACTCTTCAAATCTCATTTTCCACATCTTGTATAATATCTTCTGCCATGAAAAGAATATAAATAAAATTCCAGTCTCACTAACCAGGGAAAACAGAATCTTCTATATCATATGTAAACTGAATTGTTATATACGTGTCAAGATTTATTTGATCATTCTCTGACTAGTCATGCTTTGCTCTTCAGGTATTGTCCCAAAGCAGATACGTGGACAGAGCTTCCTCCCATGTCGACTCCAAGAGCACTCTGTGGCAGCGTTGTTCATAAAAATAAAATCTATGTTATTGGTGAGTACCCCTTCCCCACATCACTAAAAGAAAAAGACGTCTTCCTTTGTTCTGTAGTTTGTATATTTAAACAGAAATTGTGCTATAATTCCTATTCGGCATATCTGCTGGTGCTTGAGAAATATAAGCATAAAATGACTGACCTGTTTATAAAGACAATTTGAAGATAGAAAAAAGTTTGTTTACATACTGTTCACTATTAAATTTGTCAGTGGATAAAAGTAATCGATTAATAGCTGCAAGGAAATAGTTTCTAAGTAATGTGGAGGCAAGAAGTACCCACCAAGATGAAGTGTTAAAATCGTATTAGTATCCAGTGATAGTTAATTTAAGAAAACAAATGATTTTTTTAAGATAATTACAGGGAATCAATAATGTATAATTGAGTTTTTTACCTTTAATTTCTAACATTCAAAATAAGTTTAGAAAATAAATATTTTGTTACATAATTCAACAAAAGAAGTATATGCAGAAAGTTTAAAAATAAAACAAGTTTATTAACTGAAGAGTTTTAAAATGACAATGTAATGTATTTTACGGGAAATGAATTTAAAAGCCCCAAAACATTTCGATTTATTTGTTGACCCTGATTTTGTAAAAAGATTAAAGATTATTTATCATAGGAAACCATTTGTTTATAAAAAAGTGTTATTGTCAGATATCTTTAACGGTTCTCCTCCACATTAAATGTGGGTTGCACATTGGTCTTAGTGGCACAAAATGATTTTCTCCATAACAATTTATGATGGTTGCCATTGCTTGAGGTCATCTTTGAACAGTCATTTAAGTCTTTCTCTGTCTGTTTTTTTTTCGTACTTACCTTCAACTGGGATTCTTTGAGTGGAGCTGAATTTTCTCCACATTAAAAACTAACCTTGTGTCCACTTCTGCCTTCGTGGAGAGGCAAGTAAATAGGAACATGTCCTTACTACTGTAGCCAGTTGCAATGTAGACCTAATTCCTGTTCGAACACCTTTAGTTTCAGCGAAACTGGCATCAGGTGTATGCCACAAATCCATCAAACCATAGTTATGTCTCGTTCCTCTGTATCCTTAAAAAGAACAGCATTCACTCATATGTAGTATGACGCTACAGATATGGCTGTTGTAAACTTATCCCAAATATCAAGACCGGACAGAATGGTATGAATCCTATAATATTCTCAAAATGGTATGAATCCTATAACATTCTCAAAATGGTATGAATATCTTTCAATAACTAAAGGAACTATACTATGGAAATCTGAAGATAAAAAATTATTTTTAACTAGTTAAAAAAGAATGCAAGATGGTGACAATGATCTGTTGGGTTGCTTGTGTCCTTAAAAATACACTAATTAATATGTGTAGATGTTAAAAGGAAAAGTAAATTACTTTGGGTTTACTTGTAGCAGTCTCGTAACTCTTGTTTATCTTCTTTTGTCTTTTAGTCCTCACATTCCATGAGCAATGTTTCTGACAAAGGGGGAAGAATTGTTGTTTTTTAGATCATAATCTGTCCATTCGACACTTACCGATGGCTAGATTTTTAATTTTGGAATAGCAGTATATATATATAAAAAAAAAAAATTTAGCTCTTTACATCAAGTGGCTACATGCCTTGTCTGAAGTGATATTCCTAAGAAAATAGTTAATTGTCAAATATAATGCTATATAGGTCTGAAGGCAAGAATCTGATGAACTTTACACATTAGATAAGAATATCTTTTGTTGGCCTATAGTCTATGTACTGATGGGATTGTTAAGAACCGTACAGATGCAAATGAAAGTAAAATAAGATTAAACTGTAAACAGGATGTAAACAGTACATGAGCTAAATAACAGATTTAATAGTTAAGTGATTATTTTCATAATACAGAATTTGAATAATTCTTTCATCTTGTAGGGATATCTAGTATTCAACATTATGATACAAATATAATCCAGTATTGCTCTTGTAGAACCGATCATTCGTTTTGACCAAATAACCAATTTTACAAGGGGAATAACTCTACACATCACATTTAGCAATTCTATTTTGTGTTAATACACATTTATTTATTAACTTTTGATATTAGTCTTAAAGAGAAACATCTTAGTATTCTAAGTTCATATTAAGCTGTAGAGCGAAAAATTTGTAAATAAAAGAAGTTTTCTTTTCTTTTTTTCTTGTGTAATTTCCTGATATCTATATCACTTGATGTATCTTGTTGCAGGTGGGAATGCTGCTGTTAGTGAGAAATGGCGTTGTGAATTCATTCCTGAACATTGTGTCAGTTCTGTTGATATCTTTGATCCAGATACAGAGACGTGGACTGCTGGTCCAGAGCTTCCGAATGCATTGTGTGGAGCAGGTAAGTCTTAATAGATTGACTGTGGCTATAGAATTCACAAACTGTTCCCCTGCCTGCGTGAAGCATTCACCTGCCTCTCTAAATGGAACCCATTTGTTGTCCATAGGTACTGACTAGTGATGTCTGGTAATGGAAACCTGGTGGTTTAGCAGCCAATGGCTATGAAACTGAAAGGCCAGTCGTTGCAATATTTCACTTTAACCCTTACCGGATCAGAGTCCCAATCTGATCAATCAACGGGTCATTACAAGCCCTAATCATCTGCATATTTGATTTAATGTCTATTTTACATGTTGAATGGCCGTGAGAAATTAACTTCCAAATTAACTTATCTCTGATTAGGTTTTTATTTATCCCTCTTTTTCTCAAGTTCATCATTATCACCTATTTTGCCTGTGAACATGATCTGCTGCCTTAACTGTTTTACATCTACTAACCCACGAACCCTTAATTCTTTTAACATGATCATACAATTGAGGTTTCTTCATTTACACACATATTTCTATACTGTCCAGCTTTAATCTCTAAGGTTATTGCAACTCAGTCTGTCTTCAAGATTCACATTATATATCCATTGTATTGTCATCTCCTGTCTGTGCAGCACATGTCCGTAACCCTCACTGGTCAGATTTGACCTCCATCATACTGTGTACACATGTCTGGAAATAAAACCAAAAAATCTGTCAATATAATTTTTAGGTAAATGGCTTTACCAAACAGATGAAATAAAATAAGATACTAAGTATGAATGTTAGAAGTTAGTTATTTTGGAAGAAATCCACAGCATGGTTGCTTATACCCAGGCGTCCCTGGACTTAACCATTGAGGCCTATGGAATACAGTTATTTGTAGTTTCCTCTTGATGAGAGTATACCTCTATCGTAGCCCTGACATATGAAGTCAAATGTGTTTCCCTCCTGGCATTTCCCATGCAGCTTGTCTCTAGCATTGTATAAAATAGGAAGTGTGAAATGGAAGTAAAATGTATAATCAATACACATGAAAGTTCACTGAGTAAACTCTTTGCGCAAGCTTAGATAGCAAAGCTGAAATTATCAAAATACACCAACATCTTTTGTAATGCAATTATTTGAAGATAAACTAATAACTATCACCCTTTGGAATAGAACATTTCTTAAAAAAAAAAAAACTTGATAGAGTAAAAAAATATGGTGCTTATGTATTTTTGGTACTGTGCTATTTTTACACAGATTTTTCATGTTAAATTCAAGTTTCACAATATCTTTTTTTAATTAATTTGTCAGGTGGAAGCACAGAATACTTACAAAACACCCTCCCCATGTTAAGAATGACTTTCGAAATAATGTTATTTCAGCGCAGTATCAAAAATACTTACAAATGGAACAATAATGAAGTAAAAAAAAAATGAACCTCAAGTTGAGGAAACATTCAAGTGGGATAGTTTCAAAGATATAAAAATGAAAGCTTACCTCCACTGATTTCCAAATGCCACAAAAGATGGAGTTCCAAATTAACAAATTATGCACAATAGATGAACTAAAGACAAAGAAAGCAAACTGTAAAAAACATTAAAAGAATAAATTAAAAAAAAAAAAAGATGGAGTAACTATAAGTAAAAATACTTGGATAGATTTTAATTCTTCAAAAGCCTCAAATAAAATTGAAGTAGGATTTATGAAAATAAAACACGAAACATGCATATCAAACCTAATTAAATATTTTAATTGCCAAAAACTCAAACACAATTAAGATGAAATAGATTTTTTACTATACATAAGATGTACAAACAATGCAAAATATTTAGATTGCCAAAAGAAAACAAGTTGAAAACAAAAACTTATCTTCCTGCAAAGTCCGGAGATTGTGAAGTTTGGAAAAAAACAAAATAAGAATTATAAAAAGAAAGCATCCCGATTAAACTATATCAAAAACTTGAAAGCAGGGAAAATAATTGGAGCTAAAAAATTTTCAATTATTTATAAAAGAGAATTATATAAAAAAATTTTTTTTAAAAAAGCTAGAGGATGCAGGACTATTAAAGTGGCTGGTACTAGTGTATGAAAGAGATCCTAAATTTATGGCATTGAAAAATTTAGGTCATGTGATATAAGATGACCAATTAACATCAAATAACAGTCTTCTCTTTTTTTTTTTTTTTTTTTTTTTTTTTTTTGAGGAATATTTTGATTTCATTGATCTTAAAAGGTGAACAGAAATAAACTAAAAAAAAAAAAAGGGGGGGATATGGTTCAAAGAATCTTAAAAACTGTTCAAATAAAATTTTTTTATTTTTCAACAATGAAAACATTTTTATTAAACGAATACAGCTTGGTTTATTTAGTTAATTCATCACAATGATTCTTCAATGATTTCATTAAACTGAGTTAAATATTAACAGAAAAAGATTTGATAGGTTCAGAGTAACATTTATCGTAGAGGATAACCACTTGTTCACATCTAACAAGAGGAATAGTTGAAAAACCACTCTGTAACTAACAACTCAAATGCATTCTACTTGGCAACATCCAGTATCTGTTACTACTGTTAAGAGACAACTTCATCTGCTGTGCTTAAGTAGCAATATCAGACACCATAATGTTCAGCGCTGGACAAGGCGCACACTGCTACTTAATTTGACACTCATAGTCTTTAAATCAGTAATAAGTACATTTCTCCTACCTCCATCAAAATAAAACTTATATAACTGGATTCACAATAAAATTTACTTTCAAATGGTATTTTAATATTTTTGTTGTGATTTGTATATTCCAAGAAATCGCTATTTAAATCTGACTATTAACGGCAAAACATGCCAGCATAGCATGCTTGCTAGTGGTAGACCACTTTTTGCAAATATGCGGTTGGGGTGTGTTCACATAAATATTCGAAGCGGAAGTTGTACCTGTCAACGAGGTTTCTAGTTATTTTAGCTAATCAGAGAAAAGAATTGTCTTTGCTATGGAATTTGAACACATATGCATCTTTCCAGTCAAAAGTTAGAATATCTCAAAATTGATGCTTTGTAGTACAAAGCTAAGTAAAGATAGAAACTGTGTTAAAACGCAATTTAATAGCTAATATATGAATTTCTTTTGTCCTAAAATTTGAAAAGAATTGGATAAAAACTTTTTATGCATGCATCAATAGAAATAGTGACAAACGCATATAACATGAGAATTTTGTGTGTTGTAACACACAAATAAATCCTGTAAACAAAGCATTTGTCAAATGACTTACGAACATAAAGTATTAATATTTTTTTATTTTTGTTATTTAAAAAACATTTTGTTTTACAAATTCTTGACTGTTAACTATTTTGAGTTTATCCCATGCTTTCCGTAGATAAATTCAAATTTTACGATATCTTTTTTTATTATTATTAATTCGTTAGGGGAAAATACAGAATAATTAAAAAACACCCTTCCCTCTCATTTTATGAATGGATTTCTGAATAATATTTCAGCACAGTAGCATAACTGCATAAGTACTGAAATTTTTTTTTTATATAAAAAATAAATGAAAAACACATTAAAACGGGGTAGGAATGTTTAATACAACAAATAAGATGTCCAAAAATGTTATAATATAAATATGTATAAAAATTATATCCTGTAACTGCTAATTAATAAATACTGAAAATTTCATTAAAATTGAATGATTTCCTGAATTTTGGTAAATTTTTGAGTGGGGGTGGGTAGGTGTGTGTGTGTGTGGGGGGGGGGGGTCGCGACTCTAATACAGAATCCCCAAACTCTTTATTTAGAAAATCATTCTTAGCATGGGAATAAGATGTTTTGTAACTGTTTTGTACTTTCACCTAACAATTTAATGAAAAATTATAATTATATTGTACTCTTATTATTTAGAAATCTATTCTTAACATGGGAAAGGGAGGGTGTATGTAACTTTTTTTATACTTTCACCTAACAATGTAATAAAAATGATACCGTAAAGCTTGAAAATAATATTGCAAAAATACTGTTTTGTTTCATTTCGTTAAAAATTGTTTTTGTGTAATTTTAATTTAAATGGCTTCACTCGACACCACTTGATTTATTTAAGTAAAAGACACTTTTAAATAAGTTAAAACACACAAACCACTTATCCAGTTAAGTAAAATATTCCTTAAAAATGCCATGTATCCATTAAAAGAAAAGAAATTAAAGAACTCAAAGCTGAATTGTAATGCATTATATGTAAAAAACTTATTGTAATGCATTATATGTAAAAAACTTATTGTAATGCATTATATGTAAAAAAACTTAAATCGAAATCTAGGACTGTTTAAAAATGAATATATTGCAATATTTCTTCGGTATTATTGTAGATTAATACTTTCCGTTAACCCCCACCCCTCCCACCCCCACCCCATCTGACCACCTCTCCAAAATATGCGATTTTACCTTTGTAGACAATTACATGTGGATACCTTAAAAAACTTTAATGAAAGATAAACAAGTATTATTTTAGAATTTAATGTAAAATGTTTCCCCATTTTGAGCTATTCTAGCGTTTTAGGGCAGTTAACCATTTTTTTTTTTTTTTTTTATCGGAGATAAAATCTGAGCATCTTTTTCTTTTCTAAAGACGCTTATGTGTGGTTCTAAGAGGGTCTTTGTGCAATTATGAGAGGGTGGAGAGGTTGCCACTCTGACTTTGGGTTAATGATAAAGCTAAGGAAAATTGTGTGAACACCCTGAAGACTTGATAGAAACAAAACAAAAACAATTTTAGAATTTAGAGTGGGGGTTAGTTTCACAAAAATTTAATGTAAAATAATTCACCATTTTGAGACCATTCTAGCATTTTAGGATAATTGACTAATTTATTTTTTATGGGTGATAAATGATGCACTTTTCTTTAAGGAAGGATTTTTTTTTTTTTTTTTTTTTTTTAGACACTTATATGTAGCTTACCAAGAAACTGTGTTTGGTGAGGAGCTTGCCACTTAGACTTAGCGTTATTGTTAGGGCTAAAGGTTTTAAGAAGAGGAGGCTTGCCACTCATACCTAGGGTGAGAGGTAGGATTAAGGGATTTTTTTTAAAATTCTTTTTTTTTAATTTATTTATTTATTTTTTTTTTTAAGGTGTTTGACCCCCATATTTACGGCTAGTGGGTATAATTATTGGCTTTTGAAAATGTTATGCCTTAGATTTTGGACATCAAATTACTTTTAAATATGAAATTTATTTTTGTTTGTTTATCGTAATTCTTTCAACTCCTGTTCTGCTGGATACAACATTCCCAAGATCTGGCGACAGGCAAAAGTTATAGCTCTTCTTAAACCAGGGAAAGACCCCCAACTATCATCTAGCTATCGCTCTACATCCTTGTTTTGTGTACTGTACAAGTTGTATGAACGTCTCATTCTGGCCAGGATATCACCAATAGTTGAAGACCAGCTTACGGACGACCAGTCTGGGTTCAGGGAGGGGCGTTCATGTGTTGGTCAGGTTCTGAACTTGACTCGGTACATAGAGGATGGGTATGAAAGAAAAAAAATCACGGGCTGTATTTATCGACCTCACGGCAGCCTATGACACCATCAACCACCGAGCACTTCTGCTGAAAGTTGGCCAGACCTTGAAGAACAGAAAAATGGTTTCCATTATAGAATCTCTTCTCCGGAATCGAAGATTCTTTGTCGAAATGGATGGTAGGCAGAGTCGGTGGAGGTCACAGAAGAATGGTCTGCCCCAGGGTTCTATCTTGGTGCCGACCTTGTTTAACATCTATACAAATGACCTACCAGAATTTACAGACATCCGTAGATTCATCTATGCGGATGACATGTGTCTTGTGACACAAGACAAGAGCTTTGAAGCAATTGAGAAAAGAATCTCCAGTGCCTTAAAAACCCTAGCTTCCTACTATAAGAAATGGTTCCTCAATCCCAATCCTGGGAAAACAAAAGTTTGTAGTTTCCACCTTAACAACCACATAGCCCACAGGAAGCTGAAGATCCAATGGGAAGGTAAGGAGCTAGTAAATGAATCATATCCAGACTACCTTGGCATCACACTGGACCGAACTCTCTCCTTCAAGGCACACATAGACAAGCTCCGAAAGAAGATCGCGCCTCGAATTAACTTAGTCAACATACTGGATAACTCGAGTTGGGGAGCAGACCCACACACGCTAAGGACAACATCATAAGCCCCATGTTACTCCACGGCTGAATATGGCGCTGCAGTATGGTCTCGCTCAGCCCATGCTCACCGCATTGACGCAGATCTCCACAAAGCTTGCCGAATCATAACCGGAAACTTAAAAAGCACACCTCTACCAGCCCTATACCGATTAAGCGGCATACCACCACCTAAAGTCCGCCGGGATATAATTACGAGAGTTGAGCATACTAAACAACTCGAAGACCCCAGACACCCTCTCTATGGCTACTCGGAGGTGGCTAGACGACTTGTGTCCCGGCGAAGCTTTGCCACAGTGGAGGAACTACTGGACACTCCTACATCCTCTTACCGTCTGCAGATGTGGAGAGAGGTAGACCCTCAGTCTACAAATATAGCACTGCCAGAGCCCAGTGAAACCTTACCACCTGGCACACACCTGTCCCGTTCGGAGTGGGTCACTCTGAATAGGGCAAGGGCAAAAGTTGCAAAAACTGGCGACAACCTCCTCATGTGGGGCTACTCTATAACTGCTGAATGCCCCTGTGGTGCCCAAGTTCAGACCATCGAGCACATTTTAACATCTTGCCCACTGGGGCCCAACTGCACGGACGAAGACCTCAGTGTTGGTAATGAAATCGCACGCCGCTGGTTGAAGAGATGGAGCGACAAGATATGAATGATTCGTAATTCTTAAGGGGTGTGAAACTTAACAAGAATTATGACAAATAGACAAAAATAAATTTCATTTAAAACGAGTGACGTCACTAACAGAAAACGTGACGTTTGGAAAACTTAAGTATTTTTACCCACTTACTTAAATATCAAAAAAACATTTTTTGCTAAAGCTAACAAATTGTTCACAAATTTGGTTTTTATTTTCAATTACATTTCTTGTCCAAGTGACACATTATTTCGTTAAACTTTCCAGTTTAAGACGTTTTTTTTTATTTCTCTACCTGGACATCGAGCAAAGATCACAGTGTAGTATTCTGATGCTACTCTTCGCCTTTTTTGTCCTCTGTCAGTGAAGGAGAAATCCTTCATGACTGAGACAATTTTTATGTTTATTTCTATCCAGATTGACCATTTTTGGGAAGCTGGATTTTCCTCACATTAACTGACCTTGTGTCTAACCCTGTCCTCGTGGGGAGGCAAGTAAATAGGAACTTAACTAGAAACTGAGCACCTCCTACAAATATTAAAAAATTGATTTTGTATATATATATATATATATATATATATATAATTGGGTAGATTAGTGTCCATTCGATTATAATCCACTGAAAAAAATTGTAAAAAAAAAAAAAAAAAGATGAAAAAATATATTGGAAGTGGTGGTGGTGTACTGCTTGCACACGCAAAAAAAATCATATTTCACATTTTCAATTTTTTTTTTTTAACAAAACACTGTTTAAGTCACCGTTAAAAACTAATATAATGGATAGAAGTGCACACGTTACATATTTGTTTTTCAATTATATTTTTAAAATTTGATCAAAAATAACGCTGGATTACTTTAAAATTATATATTCTGATAACCGAATAGTTTTAGTTAAGCTAATTATGTTCTGATAATATGAGCTCCAACTAAATATGTAAGAACATTTTTTTTTTTATATTCATATTTTCATTTAGGTATTTCTACACTTTATCGCCGAAACTGGAGACGCCATTTTATTTTGCACACCTGTCGATAAAATCCAAGGGGGAAATCAGTATTTTAAACTATGGCCAAAGCATGAAATAAATAACAAAAAAATTAGACTGGAGAACGATTGATTTTTAATGTCTTTTTCATTTTCTGTTTTTAATTAAAAAAAAAAATGTTTCATGAAAAACTTGACCATTTTCATTAATTAAATCAAAACATTTACAATTAAACAATTCTAGATATATATATTCTCTTTCACTTTCTTCAATTTTTTTCATAGTTCTTTCCGAAAGTTTATCTAGTTTAAATTTTTTTTATTTATCTCTAACTTCAGCCATAGCTTAAAATACTGATTCTCCTTTTTTTTTTTTTTTTAAATTTTTTTGTTTATTTATTAAAAACAGAAAATGAAAAAGTCATTAAAAAATCAGTCATTCTCTAGTTTAAATTGTTGGTATTTATTTCAAGCTTCAGCCATAGTTTAAAATACTGATTTCTCCCTTGGATTTTATCGACAGGTGCGTGAAATAAAATGGTGTCTCCAGTTTCGGCAAGAAAGTGTAGAAGTACCTTCATTTTTTTTAAAATTCTTAATTCGTTCTGGAATAAAAAAAAAACAAAACAAAAAAAGTTTTACAGTAAAGTAATTAATATCAGTGATAGTAGCTGCTGCTGCTTCTACAGATTGTTTTTAGATACTTTTTAAAAGTAGAACGATTTTTTTCAGATATCATCATTTTAAATTGCTCAGTACCACAAGAGAAATCCGGTTAAATTTTTATTTTTAACGGATAAATGTAGTAAAAAGATTGATTTATTTAACAGTGGGGTCCGAAGAAATTTTTTTTCAAAATTTTCCAAACTCGTCATGTTAAAGTCTTTTTTTGTAACGCAACAAAAAAAAAATGAGCTATCAAAAGAATTTCGGACAACCGAATCTATTAAAAGTGATATCTCTTCTAGTTGATTTCCTAATTTCATGACAAAATTCTTAAGAGGTACGCGGTACGACTATTTACAAATCAGGGGGTGTCATTACAAAATCTTACCGAAAATGCCTTTTTATGATAACATTTTTAGCACTTTATTTACTTAAAACTCTTAAAATATATAATGTACATTATTATTTATTAATTTATTTGAAAGTATATTCATTTTCGAACAAAATGGTGGTATTTTGAGGACATAAGATGCTTTGGTTTTTAAAATCTGATGATTTTAGTAGAACCCTCTTGAAATCCGTAATTATTCAAAGCATTTTATCGTCCGTGTGTATTGCTAGTAAAATGACACTTAATTATTCTAATTAGTTTAATGTGCTTAAAAACATAATTGTAATCTGTACAAAATTTCCTTCCATTTGATATGCTACAAGCTATATTTTGTTAATTTTTTTGAAATCATGCTGTGGTAGCCATTTTGGATTTCCTGGTTGCCATCTTGAATTTCCTGGTCACCATCTTGGATTTTTCACGATGTAACGATGACAAATGATAATGTCCATCAGAATAATATTTTGCATAATGATAAAGCATTACCTCCCATTTATTTAACTGTTTTTGTGATGTTTCTACTCAAACCCATTAAAATGGAACTTAATTATACCATTTAGTTTAATGTACTTGAAAACATAATTCTAATTTGTACAAAATTTCCTTTAATTTGAAATGCTACAAGCCATATTTTGTTAATTTCTCTGTTGTAGTGGCCATCATAGATTTCATAGTTGCCATCTTGGATTTTTCATGCTGTGATAAATGACAAACGATAATGTCTGTCAGAATAATACTTCCTATGATGATAAAAAGTTACCATTTTTCTTAGCTGTTTTTATGATGTTTCTACTTAAAGCCGTTAAAATGAAACTGAAATATGTTAATTAAGTATGCTAATTAGTCCGGAAGTTACCGAGTGAGATGGTTGTAAATACACCCAACAAACCTTCATGGTATTATAATATATTCAAAATTTCATTATAGTAAAAAAAATCTGAACATACAGCTTTTTAAAGATGGATTAGTCTGTAAATTGTGTAAATTTCCTACCATCACAAATTTTCTATCACAAGTTTATATGCATTTGGATAGCACTGGTTTAAGGCAAAATGTCCAGTGAACCATGCATTTTTTAATACTTTGAATGGTCATAACTCCAGTTCTAATGGGTTGATTTAAAAAAAACTAAAGATAATATTTCTTTGTTTTTTATGCTCTTTTCAATAATGCTTGATTTGAATTTATTCGATGTAAAGAAAAAATGGTGTGGTATTGCTACTTAAAGGTTGTGTAGCAGTTTAGAAACAACTATTAAAGGAGAAGTTGAAACGATTACACTGGGAAGAACAGCACAAGGAATGAACCTTAGATGATTGGAAAAAGTGTTATGGACAGATGAATCAAAATTTGAACTATTTGGAAGCAAACGAAGAGTGTTTGTCAGATAAACTTCTGAATAAATGAATGAAAATTGCATTTTTCCAACTATAAAGCGTGCAATTCCTTTTGGTTGCCGCATTAATGGACAAAATTTTTGTTTTCCACTAGGATAATTATTTAAAGAACAGCTCAAAATTACCTGAAATCAAAGGAAAACAATGAAATTTTGAAAATTCTGACTAAGCCACTTCATTTTTGAGATTTTTAAGCCTCTTATTTTTCTGTTTTTTTTTTTTTTTTTTTTTTTTTTCTTGGTACAAATTGTATAAATAGGAGGCCAGGACTTTTTTCATGAAGACCTGATGACTAAACCTAGTTGGTCTTTGTCATGACTGGAATGCCACTTCCAGAGATAAGAAGATTTACACCACTATTACCTCATCCTGTTTGGTGTATAAACAGGTTGAGGGGCCCTTTTTATGTTGGTAGCTGGTCTGCCATTATGTATTTTTTGTTTTTATTCATATGTTAATGAGTTTCACATTGTCTATGGGTTTGTATTTTTTTTTTTTTTTATTAAAAGCTGTCCTGTTTTAATAGAGGGGTGCCCATGCCCTTAACTCCGGAAAATGTGCTGGATGGCTTGAGGAGACCAACACACCATTTTTATTTATATATATATATATATATATATATATATATATATATATATGGTCAGGGTTTACTTTAAATAAGAAGTATCCTTTGACATAGCCCAATACAATGAGACCGAAGACACCTATAGATGGTGTCTAGTAAGTAATCAAGTTTTTTTTTTCAATGGATTATAATGCACCACTGAACATGTCATTTCAATCATAATCTTGACAATGTTGCATCTCTGTCTGTTTTACAAGTATTTTAATAGAATGTGCTCTGATGAACTTGTTGCATTTGTGCGCTCTTAACATACATATCCCTAACAAACTTGCTTAACAACAAAATCTCAAGCCTTCACTTTTGAAGTCCCTAAATGCCAGAAAGCTTTCTACTCTAATAGTTTCTTCCCTCGAACAGTTAGATTTTGGAATTCACTTCCTGCTACCTGCTTATCTGACTACTGATATGCAGAAGTTTAAATGTAACATAATTTAACATCTTGTTAATCTTTCCTAGGCATGGTCCCAAATACTAGCCCCTTACGTCCAAGTGCTGATATGCCTTAATAGACGTAAATGTCATCAAAAAAAAAAAAAAAAAGAAATCAGTGATCAAGTGACAAGAACTTTTCATGCATTTAAAAAAATTTTTTTTTTTTTTAATATATTTTTGATAAAATTTTTTTACTTTTTTCTATGCAGGTTGTGTAAGTTATGATGGTAAAGTACTGACTGTTGGTGGAGAGGATGACAAAAGTTGGATGGCGGGTTTGTGTTGGTTGCAGGAGGAGAAAGGTCAAGAGGTTTGGATGGAAGGTGAGGAACTACCTACTGTCATGAGCACATTTGGCTGCGTTGTAGCCAATCTCATTAAACAACTGAACTTTAGTTGAACCGGAATAAAACAAAGATGAAAACGAGGAGAAAAACAATGGAATCTTTTCTGCAATGTCTTTGACTGTTCACAATTCCAAATAATTCTTTGGTGCTTGTCCAGAATTCCACGTATATCAAAAAGCAAAAATAAAGAAAAATCTGTATGATGTAATTACCTGTGACTCATAGAAAATATTGGATTTCAAAAATCATCTAAATTGATCAGGTAGTTTTATTTTTATATAAAAAAAATCATTTTTTAAGTGAATTTGAGTTTTTCCAATGTTCCCATATTAAAAATAGCTTTCTAAAATCTTGCAATTTTGATGTATTTGGAGTTATTTCTCTTGTTTTTAAGATGGTATTGTGATATTGTCTTAAGAATAAAATTACTTGATTAATTTACGTGACTTTTGGTGTATGATATTTTTATTTTGTATACATCATACAGATTTTTCTTTATTTTTGTTTTTTAATATAGAAATAATTCTGCACAAGCACCAACTTTTTTTTTCCGTGGTTGTGTGTTTATAAAGAATATTGCAGAACTTCCTTCAAAAAGACAAAAGCAAAATCTATCAAACTTTTTGTTTATTTTTGTGATATGTGAAGTTTGTATGTGTGATGGGAACAGGTTTAGTAAAAATGGTGTTAGCTGAATTGAATAGTTTTCTTTTTTTTTTTTTTTTTTTTTTTTACACATATTGCAAATGGTAATTTCTTTAAACTTAAACATTGATTTTATTTTAATATTAAAAGGCGACGTTTTTTTTTTTTTATAAGCATATTCTTTTTCTTTTCTAAAGGAATATATGTGCAACTGTAAAATGTGATTTAAAAAGACAACTTAATAAATTACTTTTTAATTGTTTCTTTTCTTCTCTTAGCCATGGTATAGTTTCATTTATTTATTTTATCTACAGAAAAAAATTGTTGATTCATAGATTTTTTTTTTTTTTTTTGCACCCTGGGTGCTGTATGTTGTTTCTTCTCTCTTACACCCCCTCATGTCCCATAAGCATAATCATTATTCATATGAAACACATTCAAAAATGTATATTTTTTAATCATTTCTAACGTCTACATTTTGACATTTTCTTTCTTTTCCTTTCATTATCATAGAAAAATGTTTGTGAATTAATTGTAATGACAAAATAAAATGTGAAAACTTAAAAACAAAAAACCTCTTGTTGTTAATTATTTTACATTTCAACTAAACTTGTTTATGAATTCATGACTTTAGAAATCACTCGGACCTCTTGGAATTTCAGGAGTCAACCAGATTTTACTTAACTAAATATTGCTTTGAAACGGCTCCAAACAATCATAATACTTTTGTACACGCTTTTTATTAGAGTTGCCTCGAATCCTGAAGGGATAGCAAGTAGTCAACCATCAACATATCACACAGATAGCAGAAGCTCCATTTAATACAGTGCAATGTCATCTATATGTGTCACAGTTTGACTGCACATGTAGATCGCATTTCACTATAATGAACATAATGTGTTCTTCAAAAAATAACTACTTCCACTCAGATTTTATATTTGATACTCATTGATATTTTTGATTGGTAAAATTATAAGAATTGGGAGGTGCTTTAATATTTACTTTTTTGTATACAAAAGTTTAAAGCAGATTTAATTGTAAGTGATTCACTTTTCTTTGTATGCCTTGTAATTTTAACATTTTTCTTCACTAAAAGTAAAAATTTGGAATAAAAAAATGTTCAGTTATGTACATTATATCGTAAATATGAATTTTTATTTAACATTTCAAATCAATTCTTGATTTGATCCAACATTTGGACAAGATGCCAACAAAATTATTCTAAAACAAAGAAATAGCTTGATCAAAAATAGCCTGGAAAATATTAAATTAATGACTTGAAAAATGACAAATTTGTATATAAATTTATTTTTTTATTCAACTTCCTATGAGAATTTAATTAATCCTTTAGGTTTATTAAATTCCAATTGATACATATTTTCTCTCTCTCTCATTGGCATTAAAATTATATGTAAGAAATCAATCTAAAAGTTCATACATGTGTATTTACTTTCAAAGAGTGTAAATACATATGGATTGAAATGAAGCTAATATTGAACCCCAGTTTATCCATTATTAATGTCAATAAGAAAACTGAGCTTGTGTTTGTTGTTCTCTGTGAAGAAAATAGAATGTATAATCTCCAAGCATCTGACAAAGCTGCTTTTCTGATCGACCAGCAATTGAGTGTGTGTGGAGTAGGTGTGATTTATGCCTTTATAAAGAAAGCTTTGTTTAGTGTTCACTCTGAACTTCTATGCAGTGTACATGCATTTTGTAGCACACTCCATACACCCATAGATGTTTTTCTGATAGACCTTTCTGTGCCAGTTGATATTATAATAGATTAAGATCTCAAAGCAGCCTTTGTCCAATGAGTTTCTTGAATGAAGGAAACGAGCATTTCTTGGCTTCTTGCTCAAGCAACACCTATATTGAAAGAAAACTTATGGAGCTGCGTTAATTATGGCAGCCATAGTGCCCGTGCAGGCTAAGAAAACCCCAAAGAAAGAACCGGATAAGGTGTTCTGAATGAATTGCTTGGAGTGACAGAGCTCAGAACCCTTAGCTACGTGAAGTAGTGCATTTTGCTTCTGATGGGAAGAAGTAGGCCGCACTTTTGGATTGTCTGTGTTAGGACTAGATGGTGGCAAGATGTTAACTTTTCACTGCCAACTGTAAGATTATCTGTGAGTGTGGAGAGAATGCACTTTACTAATTGATTCTAGGTGGTCTTGCATCATAATATACAAAAGGTCTACTGGATGTGGCGATAGCAAGCCATCAAGGTTAGTGTTAGTGGGGAAATGTAGGCATGTGAAATTGAGTTTGTTAGCCTTTGACTGCTAAAGGAACATGCAGGTGTGATTGAGATCCTGGTAATGGTAAAGAACCTGCTTCAGTTCAACCATTTGATGTTGATAGAATAAAAGTTGTAAATGGAGTATCCATCTTGAACTTGGAACGTCCAATTTCCTGATGCACCATTTTTTTCATGCGTGGCTGCACTGGCACCTATTATTTTTATCAAAAAAACTTATTTTCAAGCAGAATTCCTTTTGACCACTGTTAAAGTTATGCTGCCAACACTGTGGCTTAGAAGGCATTTCCTACCTGCCATCAGAATTGCAGTATTTTTCCATACTTTGGGTTGATATAACGACCCACCCTTAATGAATGAAGAGCAATCAGAATCCACCAACACTGGTCGATCGAGCCCATTGATTTTTATCTTTATTACAAGGAGCACTTCTTGTTTATGTGGGGAGAAAGTAGTGCTGGCCTCTCATCTCTTGCACCATTTCCTGGACACTTTGATGTAACATGTCTTTTTGCTGGCACAGTGTGTCTTCAGAAGTGTTCTTACTTTGCCCCAGATCTGCTGGCAGTCTCTGGCAAAGTAATTGGAACCACCACATTTGTTGCACTGTGACTGCGTCCTGCTAGTTGGGGATTGAAGATGGGTTCAGAGAAAGATTTCTGCATCGCCTAGCCACTGCAGCAAGTTCATCCACCTCTACCTCTATTATGAAAGCTTGAGCCTGAACAAGAATCTGTTCTAGGGTCATGTGTTTCATCCCTGAGGACCCATGCAATTGCTGTTTAATCAAACTGCGAAGTCCTATCACGAAAGTGTAACTGAGCCATCGGTCAGAAAGGTTTTCTTCGATTAGACGTGTCCGGTCTTGTCCAGTTTTCTGTGGGGTGCAAACGACCAGAAACAAACTTTTCAAATGCAACAAAAGTCTGGCACAAAAGCCAAGAGGAGGACTTGTTTCACCTGCTATACATCCCCCTTCTGGTCATGGGTTAACTGTCAGTATACTGACAGAGCCCTGCCTCTCAACCCGAGTAGTAGAACACACTCAACGTTGTCAGCACTACACATTTTGCACACCAACTCCAACCATTTGGACACTGTGTGATCGAGTGAGATGCTGTGAAATTCATGAATCAGTCAAATACTTTGTCTGCCACTTGCATTTGATTATTTGTTAACCGAGATAGCTTGTTCAGTAGGGTTTAGAATTTTTATTGAAGTGGAATCAACCTATCAGACGGCAGTCAAGTTTCCATACATGCAAATGAACTGATGCATGTTCACTAATCAAACATAAGCCAAATATTTTTTTTCTCCTTCAAATTTGGTTTTTGTATTACTCATTAAATCTTACCACTTCATGTGGGCTTATCACATTCCTCTCCATAAAACAAGTCACACTTTTTGCGTCTTCTGGTTTCCATGTGCTGGTAGCAGAGAGAGTACACATTCTGTTTTTTTGAGGTAAGATTGTTTGTATCGTTTTTTATCCTCAAGCATCAACCAAAAGTAACAGTAGAAAACATAAAACTCAATAAAATATTAAAGCAGTTTGAGCACAAAAGAATATATTAAAAAAATGTGTCACTACATAAACTATTCTTTTTAAAACGATTTTCACTTTGAGCGAAAAGTTTTAACAATAGTTATACAAGTAAATATAATCGTCTAAAACGACAAGGAGAAAAAAAATGAGAACTAGTCTCACTTTGCCACCAAAATAAAAAGACAGACTTATTAATAAAAAAAAAGCAACATGCAATAAACATACAATAAAAAATTGTCCAATTCTTTAAATGTATCCTTTTGAGTTTTTCTCTCTCCAATATCGTTTTTTCTTAAAAATAGCTTGCTTTGGATCGAATTTTTTTTTTTTTTTTTTTTTATACAAAACGTTTCAAGGATTAGAAATTCTTTAATTTTCTCACCCAAAACTTCAATAATAAAAAACATTGTTTTTATTCTAAAAAGGATTTCTTTTTGAAAAATCTCTTGAAGACAATTCTTCATTTTTCTGGGATTTTTTTAATCTTAATTTTCTTTGGTTAAAAACAATTGTTTCTTTCTTTCTTTTTTTTTTTTTTTTTGTAACCTTTTATTTTTTTTTTAAAAGGGATAAAATATTTTCAAATCTCAGTAAACGTCTCTCTTCAAAGGATTGTCCATCATCTGTGAAAAACTTTTAGGAACTTTTTCAATAAAAAGACCTCAAATACTTTCTATAAAATGGTTTTGACTTCTAAAAAGAACAAAAAACAAACAAACAAATAAAATGATTCCCAGGTTAAACTATTCGGTTCCCAAATTTGAAAAGATGTTCTTGCAAAAATTTGACGGATACATTGTTCAAAACAGTGTGAATATAACAAACTAAATGTTGCAAATAATCCAAATTATCAATCCTCATCTTAAAAAATTCCTAAACATATGAATAAATATTCCTTATTTAATTATGATAAGGAATAATTTATAACTGATATATTATTAACATAAATTATTTTAAAGCACCTCTCCCTAATATAAAAGAATTCACTTTTGTTTAATAGCTTGAATTGAGGTAGTCTTCAGCCCTCATTTCTGGTCCAGTCTTGAACCTTAATTTTTTAAAAGAAAGATGGCTGCCACTGACTACCTGGCTTTTTAGCTAGGAACAAAGTGTAGTATCTGTTCTAATACTACACTTCACCTTTTCTGTCCTCGTCAGTTAAGGAGAATTCCTTCATGGCTGAGACAATTTTCATTTTTTTTCCTGTCCAGAGTACCTCTTTTTGAGAAACTGGATTTTCCCCACATTAAAAACCGACCTTGTGTCTAATTCTGCCCTCGTGGGGAGGCAAGTAAATAGGAACATACTTTTATTTTATATTAAATATTACACTTTTTGTTTTAACGCAAATAGGTCACAAATACGTAGATTAACCAAAACAGGATTTGACTAATTTCCTAAACTTTTCCTAAACTAATTTTGCGCATTTCAATAAATGGAATATGCTCAATGTGCATGTTCTCGACTAACTCTACCTATAGCAAAATCCCACCTCTTCACTATTGAGGTTCCTAAATCTCGGAAAGCCTTCTACTTTAATAGTTTATTCCTTTGGACTGCTAGATTTTGGAATTCTCTCCCTGTTTCCTGGTTCCCTGACTACTAACATGCAGAATTTTAAATGTAATGTGAACAGGCATCTCACTGTTCTGTTAGATATGTAAGAAATTCTGCAGAAATAAGCAGGCTCCTCATTGGTTGGTTTGTCTGCCCACGATTTTGTTTGAACCATTCAGATCGCTTGTTATTTACTAATTGCTAAGGATGTGCTTGGCACCAAATTTATCCTTTCAGATCAGATTCGAGGCAGACATGGTTGGAATGGACGATCGAATTCTCACTCGAGGCCCCAAATCACTTTGTCTCATTGAGACGTTTTAATGCTCTAATGTGGGGCGAAATATTATTATCCTTTGCAAGCACCAATGCCCTTATGTTGGGCGAATTATTATATTATTGCATGCTGTTGTGCTCAGTGACTCAATTGCCTTTCATCATTACAATGTAATGTCTGTTAGAGACATAATTAAGATTTACAGTTTGACCTGTCATTTGTCCGTTATTGGACAGTTATCAATTCGAGGCTACCCAACTTGCAGTAATCATCTTGGAAGATATCACTCAACTCTTCAACCCGTGCAGCATTCTTCGTTGGCGGATTTTGAACCCAGCTTTTAACGAAGATGAACTATTACCCCTTTAGGGTATTATTCGCCCATTATGGCAAATAGCTGAAGATGACGCATCTTTTACAACTTAGATCTTTTTGCTTTAATAAAATTGACGATGACGTTTAAAAAGTGAGCCTGTTTTAATTCTGATTGATTTTCTTTCAATCTGCCAGGGGCAACACCTATGTGTGGAAATTCCCCAGAGATATTATCATAACGTCCATGTGGCAATATGTCTTGTTTGGGGAGAGAAAGAGAAAAAAAAAATGCTTTCAGATTAAAAATCATAATTGAAATTGAAAACATACTTTTTGTCCCTTGAGTTGACATACCCTCCCCATATAAAAAAAAATAAAAATAAAAATCATGCAAAAACAATTTTAAAACTGCTGTACGATCGAATACATTATTCGGCCTCTTTTGTGAACTCTACTAGTCATAACTTGTCATCTCAAGGGAGATAATTCATATCAACTTATTTTTTAATCTATTTGTAAACAATTTTGTATTTACAAAAAACAGCAAAGGTTTTTTTTTTTTTTTTTTTTTTTTTATAACTTTGTGTAGAAATTGAAAGGAAGAAAACATTTTTATTGGCTAGTTATAGAAAAACAACTTCCATTGGAAGAAATAAAGAAAACACGGTGCTTGTTAAGATAGTCGACAAATAGATTTTTAAAATATGTCGTTTTAAGCAAAAACAAGATTGCTAGACTATGGGCCAGAGGCTAAAAAAGGGCTTAGTTTTTGAGTTAGTAGACATTTTATTCATATGAGAAAATTTCAAGTGTTTCTAGGAGTATTTTTCATGCTGATTTCAAATCTGAAGAGATCTCCAGGCTAAATATGTGCACCGCCGCAGTGCCGCACTGCTAGTGCTACGTATTGATATGTATTTAATTGCCATGTCGAAGATAATACATCCAAAAATTACGAAAATTCATCAAGTAGAACAAATGCTATTGTGTTTTTAGTAAAAAAATGTCCATCACTATGAACAACAAATATTGCAGCCATGAATAAGTAATCTAAAATATTCGTTCCGGGTTATGTTCCCTGTGTCTAAGATTGTTACTGTCTACTTTATAACATCTAAGAAAAATGCGATCTTACCCAATTTTCTGTAAAAAATACTTTTAACTATAAAAACTTTCAACTCGATGAATTTTCGTAATTTTTGGATATATTACTATTTTCAGCATGAAAATTAAGTACGTGTTATTACTTTTGCTTAAAATGACAACTAGACAAAATAAATTTACATTGAGAAAAATTGCAACATTTTATAAAGCTGAAGAGTTTAAATTAAAATTAAAATTTCTCTCTCTCTCTCTCTCATATATATATATATATATATATATATATATATATATATATATATAAATATAAAGCTGAATGTCTGTGTGTGTGTGCCTGGTCACGACCAGGCAACATTAAAAATTTAAAAAAACGTTTACAAGTGTTTTTGATATAGATGTACATAAGAATACTTTGATAAGTATGTTTTAGTTATAATAAAATTGTGGGGTCTTCGTTCGCGCCTGGCCTCCATAGAATGGAAATAGGCACAAACTTTAATAAAGACTTTTCATATCTGCGTAAGTATACTTGGATAATTATGTTTCAGTTTGAAGAAATATGGTATAATAAAATTATGGGGTGTTCGTTCGCACCTGACCTCAATAAATGGAAATATGTCACAAAGTTTAACAAGGTTTTTTTTTTTAATATAGATCCACAGAATATTGTGATAAGTGTTTCACCAGTGTGAACAGGTATGGTATAATAAATTACGGGGTTTATCTATTTTATTTTTACTTTCATCATATTTTGCTTTGGTTTTGATACCCCCACATTTAACCCAAATTTACAACCCTTCCTTTTCATAACCTATGATACTTTCATAAATCAGAGTCCATTTTCTGTAGGCTGTTTTTGAACCCAGTCAACGACGGGTACTTTTACTAGTGTGTGTATATATATATATATATATATATATATATATATATATATATATATATATATATATATATATATATATAATGTGTGTGTTTAAAAAGTTTCAACGTTTTAGCTTTATGAAATTGTGCAATTTTTATCAATCTAAATTTATTTTGTTTCATTTTCGTAGCATGAAATATAGGTGGGTGTGGAGACACCACCAAAAATATTTCCTGTCATATATTTAACGAAATCTGATTTTAAAATATGTACGTGCAAAATGAATGCCGATGCTCAAAATGTTTAGACATTTTGGCCCCCTTTACTTAAAAATTCACCAAAAATCAGGGAATTAACCATTTTTAGTGAAAGTTTGAGTATTTATCAAATAAGTATCATGGAATATAATGAATCCATTATTTGTATATGAATCTTAGTGGAAATGCATTATTTTGTTAAAAAAAAAATCTTTCGTAAAGTTAAGGATTTCAATAGTAAAAATAAAAAAAAAATGAATAAATTTATTTTTGCTTTTAAAAAATTTTTTTAAAATGAAAATAAAGCATCGTAAATTGTAACAATAAAAAAGAAAAATTATTTTTTTTCAGGAAAATTACTAAAAAAGCCTCTAAACTCCGTATTAACGAATTCGAGATAACTCAAAGAAAAATCAATTTCTTCAACTACGGATATAATCATTGAATTAAGCATTGTTTATTTAATATTTTCACACACACAAAAATTATAATTGCAAAAAAAAAAATTCCTGTTTTTTTGTAAGATTACATTTTTAGCATAATTTTTATATGCAAGATCTTAATATTTCCCTTGCCTTAATGAATATGTAATCTTCAGCGTAACATTTTTTTTTTATATAATCTTGAAAAATTAAACAAAATTTTTAAAATTTAAAAACAGGAACATAGAAAAATAATTAAATTAAAAAATTCGATCTTACAGCAAATCCAAAAAATATTCTGTTTTAACAAATAAAATCACTTGTTGAAAAATAAACGTTAGAAGAAATACGGAAAATCTTTATCAAAATCAAATGTTGAAAAAGATTTAAAAAAAAAAGTGAAGTTAAGTTAGTTCTTTATATGACAATTTGTCACCTTCAAGTAAATAAAGGTTCTTCATTTAATGTAGCTTAAAACGTAAAAATTGACAAAATCGTTATCTGCACCAAACATCTTTTTCCTCATGGAAAAGTAAATAAAATTAAACGCGTTACATTTTAAATACAAGGGAAATAACTTCTTTTATATAGTTATCCCCCTTTAATTCTTACCTACTCGTTCATTCGTTTCTCCTTATTATTCGATATATTTCCGTTTGTAATTGAAACTGCCTATATTTTGAAGAAACACTGTGTTAAATAACACTAACCATTCTATTTAACTCTCGAGCTTTACAGTAACAATGGCAATAGAGAAACGAGCACTTAAGCACAAATCATGTTGTTCATACAAACCTTTTCGATATGTGACAGGGAAAGTAAATAAACTAAATTCATTACTTGTTATTTTCTATTAATGCATTGCATTACTGGTTGTTCGAGGGTTCATATTTTGTTTTACTGTTCTTAAAGAGAATGCTGTAACGGGTTGAATGGTGTGAAGGTGCCAATCGACAGTACAACTAAACCCTGTGTATCGCTTTATTGCCGGTCAATTTTTTAAATTTTGAAATTGCTATAAAATATCAATTGCTATCAATATATTGCAAGTGTCTAAAAATGTATATTTTCGTTAATAAAACAATATTCTAACTTCATCTTTCTATTTATATGAAATAAAGAACATAACCATTAACAATATTAACCAAAAACCAGAACGAATTTCACATTATTTTGTTTAAAGAAATATTTATTTATCAACATAACTCCCGTTCTTCAAAATCGGTTTGAATAGCCTCTTGTCAACTGATGACATCAACCAGCGGATTTGAGATGATGTGATGCTATAGGAAACTTCCAAAATATTCCTCCAAAATTCATACTTCAACGAAAAGTAGACACCTCTTTCATAAACTTTCATCTTTATTATTGACTAGAGCTGTTCAATTGGGTTTATATCTGAAGAACAAGGTTGCCATGTGATCCAATTTTCTCTACAAATTTCTAATGATTTAAGGTAGGATGTAGTAAGCTTCGCTGAGTGGGATGGCACATTCTCGTGCATAAAAATTCAATTTGCAGTGACGCGCCAATGGAAGCTCATCGGGCCATGGTGACAAATGCTCATTTAAAATAAAATCTAAGACTAACTTGTCAGTTTGACACCTTCTGACATTCGAAATGGTCCAATTAATTCATTGGAGATTATTCCAGCTCAAAACATGACACCTCCACTTCTCTGTTGACGACGGAATCGATGAGAGGTAGGGAATTCAAGAGGACGCCTAACTTTGGCCCACCCATCTGGTCCATCAAGCGTTGCTCTTGCCTCATCGGTGAAAAAAACATTTTTCAAGCTGGTTTTCATGTATTTCTGAGCCCAAGCCAATCCTTATGAGTTTGGTTTAAAACAGGTCTTGCTAGGGGCGTATTGTTTGTTGCAATTTCGTTTAAGACACTCCAATGTGTCTTTCTGGACAAGGAAGGTATTCCAGCCTTGTCAAATATAGCAGTACTGTTGCTGCCCGGCTGCTTGATAAGTTGACAGCGAATTTTTCTAACATTACAAGCAAAAACTGAATTTCTTCTCCTTCCTTGGTTTGATGTTTGGATTTTTAGCGAATGAAGACAATGTTCTTCGATTTCTTCCAAGCTCCTTGGCTAGATCTATGATAAATAAACCTGCAACAACATGTTCCATTTCACTAGCTGTCAATCGACACTTTCTATGCATTTTGGGAGATCTGCAATAAAGAGATACACACTTAAAATTACCAGAAAATAGAAAAATTGACATAATTTTCAAAATATTTGTTCAAATTCCACAAAAATCAGCGAAATAAGGCACCTTGTTATGCTCTTCCAGTGTTATACCAAATTTCACTTCTCTGCATTTCATGGAAAATTCCGAATTAAAAAAATATCGATCTTCAATAAAGCGATACACAGGTTTACAAAGTAGACACAAAGGACAAAAAGGATAACGGCATTAGCAAAGAAGAATGACAGACACTGATATTCGTTTAAAGCGAATGGATATCGTATTTTATTCACCGATAATCCAAATGCTAAATTTGTAAGTAATGGACATAGTATATTTAGGATTAGTCAGAATGAGATGAGATCAGTCATTGAAAACTGTGTAGAAGATGAAAATTGCAACAAACAGAAACAAGAGTGAATTCTCGTGGCTGGATATTTTGAATCAACTTTCTTCCTGGTTTGTCCAATGAGAAGTCAGCTCTCAGTCACGTGACTGAGTATATAAAACATGAAACTGGCAACAAACTCTCTCTCTTTTTCTTCCCGGCTCTTGCTGACAGCGTAGCCCTCTGTTGATGTGCAATTCTGCCCGGGCCACTTATCCCCCCGGGATAGCATAAATACAAACATGGCTAATCCCACATGCAGTACACACACAAACTTTCTTTCTCATGCTACAGGACTGCCCTCATCCATACATGGATGCACGCTCCTACTAACTTCCACAGGTATACACTGAACTCTTCTCTTTTTCAACAAGCCTGTTTAATATTTAATCTACGTTTCTGCACAAGAAAATTTTCAACTACTAAACCATTTCTCTCCTATATTCTTACTAATGCAAATAACCAATGAAGTTGCTTTGAAATGTAAGAACGAGATCTTTTCTAGTCTTTATTCTATAACTGGTAGCTAGACGCCAGTGGGCGCTGTTACAAGTAGCCAGATGTCAGTGGGAGCTGGAACAGATAGGTAGACATCAGCGGGCCCTGGAACAGGTAGCTGGACGTCAGTGGGACACTGGAACAGGTATCCAGATGTCAGTGGGCACTGAAACAAATAGCCAGTCATCAGGGGGTTCTGGAACCGGTAACTGGAAGCAGTGTGCATTGAAACAGGTAGCTGCTGGAGGCTGCAGGAGGCACTGGAAGCTGCAGGAGGCGTTGGAGGCTGCAGGAAGTGCTGAATCTGCAGGAGATAGCAGAGGTTGCAGGAGGCACTGGAGTGAGCCAAAGTTTACTGATTGTAGATGATAGTCTCAGAAGACATGCAGAAGTAAAGAGTGAAGTTTGCATACGGATAGTTTATGGTAGTTAGCCCAGAAAAGGGTTCTTTGAATTACTGCTGCTACTGCTGAGACCTTTCAGCTGCTGGGTTTGGACGACTTGACTGGGTGCGTCACAGTCACAATTCGAGAGACTTTCTGTTTCCTATCTGGATTGGGAAAATTTGCCAAGAAAGTGCTGTCTTTATGTAAGAGTGCTGAAGTTACAAGAATGGTGCTGATAAACAAACAAACAACTAAAATTAATTCCTAGCCAAACTTGTTACAGTCATGAGTTTTAGGTATTTATTGACTGTATCTATATTAATTTCAGTTAAAAATTAAACGTCTGTTGTTTTAGTTTAGTTGTGAAAAGTTAAGTTTTATGTTTCTGTTCTCTCGATTGTTATTAAAACAAAAATCGTTAGTATGCATGCTCATGACATGTCGGTCATGTAACTGTTCCCACCATCAAGCAGAGCCATTGCTTACTAAGATGAAGGCAGTGATTCGAATATCAATCAGAAATGAACGTATGTCTTGTATTTCTTTGGGAAGGTAATTTTTCTCTCTATGCAGGTCTGCCTGGTTGGAGAGGTGGATGCTTCTGGAGTTGACTCTGGCCTTTGTTATGCTGGCTACGATTGTGTGGTTGTTGGGATAGCTTTGGCTTTTGGGTGATGTGAGATGGGTTCAGTCTCCTCTGGTGTTTTTGCCAGACAGGCTGGTTTGGCCCTGTTGATGGAGATGGGGTCTGTTTAATTTCCTCGGTCTTTAGGGAGATGTTTCTCTTATCGTTTTAAAACTCTGAAAGGACCCTAGTTTATGATGGTGTTAATGGTCTCTTTACTGCATTATTTTGGATGAAGATGAACTTACAGTGTTGAAGTTGTTACGGGGCGTGGATAGTTGATGATAGTTGCCTGGATGGTATATACTTCAGTTGTACCATTTTATGGCATAGTTTCTGAGTGAAGGGACTTACATTAGTGAGGATGGGAATAGTTTCATCGAAATATTGGCCGGGTAAAGAGAGTGCTGTGTCAAAAGACTATTTCAACTGGAATACAACCTAGGTTTTCTTTGAATGAGCTGTGGATTGGCAAGAGGATTAAAGGTAGTTCGTCTACCTAGTTGCCAGTGGAATGTTTTTTGGTTGGAAAAACTTATAGCGTTTGGTGGAAAATTTCCATAAGGCCGTTGGCATAGGAATTGTAAGCAGTGGTCTTGATGTGTTTGACACCAAAGAGTTAAGTGAATTCCTGAAAGAGTAAGGATTGGAACTGTGCACTGTGGTCTGTGGTAATGATGCTGGGAATGGTGAAAATTGCAATCCACTCCTGAAGGATAGTTTTGCTACTGTGTTAGTTGAAGTATCGCAGATGGTTACTGCTACAGACCACCTGGAGAAATGGTCAACCACTGTAAGGAAATACTGGTAATCCTGACACATTGGGAGAGGTTTGACTATGTCAGTGTGAATGTGGTTGAAATGTGCGTTAGGGTTGTTGAATGTGTTGAGAATTTTATGTTATTGTGTATCTTGCATTTCTGGCATTCTAGGCATGTTGATACCTAATCACGGATGTCAATGTTCATATTGGGCCAAACAAAACGATCAGCAATGAGTCTGACTATAGCACGTTTGCTGGGATGTGACAATCCATGTAGGTGATTGAAGATTTGCCTGTTGAGTATCTAGTCTATGTGTTGTGTGCTGAATTTGCATTTGTCTGAGTTGATTCAGAGGCTGTAATGTACAGTGGAACATTTCCTCCAGGTGTTGTTCATGGGTATTAGCATCTCTGCTGGCCACTAAAATGTCGTCAATATATGTGCAGACGTATAGTAAGCCACGCAGAACTTCGTCCATCAATCTCTGGAACGTTTGGGCTGCATTGCACAGCCCGAAAAGTATTTTTAGGAATTAAAACAGTCCCAAAAGGGTTGTGATTGCTTTCTTTTAGATGTCCTCCGGATCAACTGAGACTTGGTACAAGGTAAATTTTTCAGAAAATGCGAGCCCTCTACAGGTCTTAGGCAAAGTCATGAATATGTCGGACATGATACTGGTTGGACACTGTGGATGTATTGAGCTTCTGGTCGTCTACGCAGATTCTGAATTCCCCATCAGGTATAGTCGTGAGGTATAAGGACTGTCTGAATGGCGGATGATGTTATCTGCCAACATCTCTTCAAATATTTTCTTAGCAAATACTAATTTGTGTGGTGGAGTCATTGTGGCCGTGAGTATGCTGGCTGTCCAATGGTTTTAATTTGGTGTTGAGTTTAATGTTCGCCTGTGTTAGTAAGTTGTGTGATGTCCTTGTACTGGTGCAAGATATCTGTATACTGTGGGTCGTGCTATGTTGCAACGCTAATCCTAGTCATATTTAGGCTTCGTGGAGTCCCTCTGAACTTGATGGATGTTATGTTGTAGGTAATGAAGTAATCGTTAATAGTGTAAATTGGGTAGAATTTGATTATTTATGGGGACAACTTGATGTCGGTTTTCTGGTGCTTATTTGATATACATGTTTATTTGATATACATGCGAAATATGGCAGTTTCAAATAAAATAAGAGGAAAACTTTTAGATATACTTACTTAGCAGTTGAAAATATTGGTGCATACAAAAAATTATGGGAAATTATCGAGTGTTACATGGTAAAAGGGCTGCCCCCCTTTCATGTAAGTAAAAAAATAGGGAATTAGTTAAATGTAAATATGAAATAGGATAGTCAAAGATTCGAACTTGTGAAGCTAGATTTGGAATTAAAAATTCCAATCATAAGTTAAAATAAATACAGAATGTTATTGAAATAAGGAATTGTAATCGTTTAGCTTGCATATCTGTATATGGAAAAGGAATGTAATAATTAAATTTGTTTCTGTTAAGGAATTTAATCGTCAATTGAAATTGTAAACATATTTTGCAAACATATTATTTGAAAAATAGGTTACTGAACTCGGGTTAGTTTCAAGTTTGGCAACGTGACGCATGTCATCCAACATGCTTCATGAGCACATGTTTAATCATGCGATGACGTGACGAGTTCTCAATATAGGTAGAGTTTTTAGATGCAGTCTGGGAGTCTGAGAGAAGAGTCGGAGAGAAGCAGAGAGGTTCAGACCGATTCTCCGTTAGAATCAAGACACCCTCTAGAAGTGAGAGAGTTTTAGAAATAACCATGTAAAGAAACTTTGAATTCCTCATGCGAAATCATGGACCGTTCATGAAATAAAGGACGTCATCATCTTTGTGTATATGCGTCTTCTGTGTTCATCATTACAACGAGAAAGGTAACGTGTTTATATTATATGCACAACTGTCAAAACGTAAATGTCAAATGCACTATCTCTCGGTCTATCTATCAAGATATTTATACATCTCCTGTCATTGAATTGGTTCTATTGTAGTAACATGTACACTGTCTATTATATATATACAGAACTGTCTCTTTATATGTACTCTGTCTCTATATCTCACCAATGTCTCCATCTCTTACAACATGAACATCTTAAGACATATGAACACTCAACACATGAACACTCTTAAGACTGTCTCTAGATATCACTCTAAGACTCTCACTAATATGAACAACAACAAATAATATCAGTCCTCTTCTAATAAGAATTACATAACATATACGAATATTTGGTGCCGTATTTGGTACTTCTAAAAATACAAATATATACGCCATCTTAAAAATACAACCGAGTATATAACACGAGTAGAATTTTATAAAAAATAAAAATAACTTACTGTTCAAAGTTAACACATTCTGAAACACAAGACCACAGAACATCTTTATATCAACGTAATGTTGCGTTCGTACATAATATTTATAGCGTTCATTAAAGATAACCAAATAATGTTCATCATAATTATGTGTGCATGTGACATACTTTAGTTCACTGTATCTCTTCATCCTCCCATGGATAAGTGTCCCACAAGTTGACTTGTGGCTGCACTGCTGTTCTCTGCACCTGATCTCTCTCTACAAAGGAATCTTTTTCACAACATGCAATAATAGAAAGTCTGTGTCTTTTGACACAGTTAAGTCTGTTGGACTTCAACACAATGGTTTGCAAATGCATTGCCAAATGCTGTTTGCTAGTGCTTCATCTTAGCAGAAAGATTGCAATTCTTTGGTGCCATCTTAAAACACATGTCTGTTCTTCTCACTTCCATAAAACAACTCTACTGAAAACTCTTTTTCAATCTTACCTCAGAAACTTGATCTCATCCAAAACTCTTGCTAATTCTCATTCTCCCAAATAGGTGCCACAAAATACTCTCATTGTGGTCCAATGGTTTGAGGCTGTGGAGTAGTCATGTGACGTACCCCATGTCTGTGGGGATAGGTTCCTGGGTGGTCGTGTCACCCTTCTGCTATGACGCAACGGTTGGTCTTTCTCAACCTCCATCATCCCAGGGGATGCGGTGTCATCCACCTCCATCTGTTCTGGCAGAGTATCGGATGTTTTGGGCTGGTGTTGATCCGTACACATGGGGGACCATTATCCCGGTATTTCGGGCCCTGTTAGGTTGTCTATGGTATCCAACATTCCTGGTGGCTCCTCAGGTATCGAGTGACAAGGGGTATATACCACGGGGTTTATTCTTCGGAGGAATCTGCGATTGCGACGGGTTAGCCCGTTACTCCCATCAATGTGTACATTATACTGCCGGTTGCCCAGTGTTTCCACCACCCTTCCTGTCTTTGCCCATCGGCGTGGGTGTGGACCAACTTGGTTTTGAACCTACACTGTTTCCCCGATTTTCCCCGATTTTCTCCGATTTTCCCTGATTTTCAGTTCCTGAAGTGGGTGACTTTTTAGATTGTATTCCCTTTCATTCCGTAAGTGTCTTTTTGCCATCACTGTTTCCCTATAATGACTGATTTCTCTCCAGCATTTATGGATTCGATATCAGTCCTGGAGCACTGGGAGATGGTCCTTTATCACGCAATTGTAGAGCATCATTGCTGGAGGCATATGTAGGTCTTGTACCGGGGTGTTGCGATGAGTCAGTAGGTGACCGCAACTGTCCGTGCTATCAATAAGGATTATTTAGCCGTTTTAACAGCCTATTCTGCTCTCCCATTGCTTTGAGGTTAATATGCCGATGATGTTCGTTTCCTTATGCCCCAATTATCTAGGAACCGGTTATATTCACTGGAGTCAAATGGTGGTCCACCATCGGTTGACAGTTCCTCCGGGATACCGTACATACAGAACCAGTTTCGTAAGGCATTACATGTGGCCTTGGTATTCCTGGATGACATCATAGTGTCTTCTACCCATCCGGTGTATCTATCTGCATATACTAGGTAGTTGTTCCCTCGTAAATCGAAAAAATCTGTCACCATCTTCTGAAATGGGAACTCAGGGATTGAGGGCGGCATTAGGGGTTCCTAGGTTGTGACGGAGCCATTATGTTGCATACTTTGCACTGGGCCCGAGTCTAACGAATACTCACGTCCAGTCCTGACCAAATCAGCCGTTGTCTGATGTTTGCCAACATTCCATTGACGCCCTGATGTGCCGAATGGAGCGATTCCAGTATATTTGCATGTACTTTTCTGGGTATGAGGATTTTATTTTCCATTATCGTCACCACTTCCAAGCAATATAACTCCTCTTTCATATGCCAAAACCGGCATGAATTTGGCAAGGGTACGACATTCCTCATTAGTAGCAGCTGCAGCCACAATCCTGTCCCATGTTATTGCCCTTAATTTGTGGTCCTGCTCATAGGTGGAATTAAATGATGCTCTTATGGTACTATCCATGGTTTGTGTGATGTCCTTTTCGTTTGCTTCCTCCTGGCTTAACATTACTGGGCATCTCAATGTACAGTCTGGTGCCGCATTGAGTTTGCCAGGGAGATGCTTTATTCAAAATTTGTACATCAAGAACCGTTCTCTGAAGTTGAACAGTCTTGGGTTCTTTATGTCCTCTAGAGCTTTGTCCGAGAAGATCTTCACTAAGGGCTTATGGTCTACGGTGACTAACAGCTCTGGGCATCTGAAAATGAACATGCGGCATGCTCCAGTCCGTAGGCTAATGCCAATGCCTCTCCTTCGTGCATATCAGGACTCTACATCATTAGTAAATCGGGAGCCAGCCAGGATTAATCTCCAGTGATCCTCACCACACTTTGGTCCGGCTTTGATGGCACAGTTGCAGTGCTTCTGGAAAAGAAAATATCCCAAGCCTGTCCTATTGAAGTCCGTCAACAAACAAGTTGGTCTGTTCACTTCGAAAGTTCTTACACCGTTATCGATCTCTTCTGTGATCCTTCTTTTTGACTCTTTAGAGATTTGATTGAGTGTACTGTCTCAGTAGAACTTTCGATTTTTTTGTCTTCAGCAGCTCCCAGAATGGGACCATTACTTCGGCCTGAGAAAAAGCGTAGGCTACCTGGTTTACCGTTTCAAACCAGGATCTTATGTCAGTTATACTTTTTGGTGTTGGAAAATTCTGTATCTCTTCAGTCATTTTTTTGTGGGTTTTATCCCGTCTTTTGTTATCAAGAACCTGGCAAATTCCACCTCTTTTTCTGCAAAATGAAATTTCTGAGGGTTGAATATGACACCATTTTTGCTAAAATGATGTTTCAATAGAGTCGTCCCATAGTATCCTGTCGCCTATGCATCTTGTTTTCCTGGGCATATCTACAGTGATATTGTCGAACCTGCATGTATATGCGTCTCCTGATGCTTGGAATCCTTGTGGTGCCCAAAGATAACAGTATCTACCCCATTCCGTGATGAAGGTAGTTGCATCTCTTGCCGATGGGGAGAGGGTTAGGCTATGATAGTCATTCAATGCATCCAAAACAGTTTTTCTAGTTTCCACAGACACCAGCGATGCCTGGTTGAAAGGAAACAGTGTATGATGGGTTTCTTGTAGGGTAGCAGCATTGAGCTTTTGTAGGTCTACCATATGCCTCGGTGACCTGTCCTTTTTTGGTGCAACCACCATTCTGGAGCACCATGTTGTAGGTATACCCACTGGTACAGGTTCTATGATGCCCAATCCACGTCTCGGTCGAGCTCCTCATTGACTCTTTTCTACCAATGGTGTAGACAGCTGAGAGTTTGGCCCCCAGGATGAACGTGATGTCCATGGGTTTTCCTTTCATCGCCTGCAGCCGTTGATGTGGGCATACATTGAGTGCACTGGACTCAAAATGCTCCTTTATCCATCATTCCAATCGGGGTCTGTTTTATTCTGTTGGGGTAAAAGGGATACTGTCCAGCTTAGGTGGGACATTAGTTCTTTGTGGGCACCCACATGGTGCCTTTCCACCGTCGCTAGTTGCCACATTCTGTTGGGAAGTTGGGTCTGGAAAGTTCTCTGGTATTTACAGGGTTCAGTGTCTCTCAGAGTTGACACAGTCTGGTTCTCCCAAGCTGCTGCCTGCGGCCCGACATCTGTATGCTTGTTGTAGTGGGGGTATACACTACTGAGAAGATGAGGGATAGACTTGTCTGTGGGTTCTAGGCTGAGCTGACAAGCCTGTTTAATTTTTCTTCCGGTGTCCTAAGCGTTGCAGCCTCTGACATCACCTTACTTTGATGTTCCAGTTTTGCCAGCCCTGCCACCATTTGACATGTTACCATATCGTTGGAGTAGCTGACTTTCTGACCGCATCCTATCCCGTTCAGACAAGTTACTGAAAAGTTGCAGAATTTTGCGACTGATCGGAGTCGTGCCATGAAGTCCATAACCGATTCCCCCTCCTTCTGCCTTATGGAATAGAATTCTTGCCAGTACACTTCTTTGTGTAGGCTTTTGACGGCTACAAGCTTTATGTGTCATAGCTGTTTTTCCGTGATGGGGTTCAGTATTTCTGCTCCTACCATATCGAACAACAGTCTGTTTACTTCTGGGGAACAGGCCGTTCTCAGCTCGTTTCTTAATGTTGTTGGCTCTGTCAACCCACACATCTCCTTGTATCTATTCCAGGAGTCAATGAATGTCGCCCAGTCACCATCACTTGAGTAGGTCTGTCGGGTCTCCTTGTAAAAGGCTTGCTGGACTGTCCTCCGTCTCTTCGCAGGGTGATATTCTCTTGCTGTAGCTCAAGGATCCGTTGCAATAATATCTGCTGTGTTTGTTCGTACATATTCCAACGTTGTTTGTAGCAGGTTTCTTATATCGGCGACGCCATGTAAAGTGTCGACAAGATAACATATTTGAAAGAACACCCGTTGCTGTGAATGTCTTGTTTAAGTAGCCTGCTCTTGCCTCTCATACAAGCAGGCGAGTCTACTTCTATGGAGGTGTGACGCCAAGACCACTCCGGTCTCATAACTGAGCGTTTTGGGTTCGATTCCACCTCTACAGATCATAATTAGAATAAGGAATCTAGACATAAGACCAAAAGGAAAGCTTCCTCATCAGTTACACATTATTATTTGTTTTTTTCCAAATAATCCATAATGATCAACCACCAAAACCAGTTTAAAAACAAATGCTGTTTCGTAAAATAATTTGCTTTCATAATTCAAGTCACCCAAAATGACTTTCTGTTTCTTCGTAAAAAAAATCCCTAATTTTTTTCTTTTCATTTCAGTTTCGTTGTTTTGTTGTTTTGTTTTGTTTTGTTTTACTGCATATCAACCTTTTTCAAACCATTTAAAGTCGAATCCAGTAACTTTAGAAAAAAAAAAAGAAGAGATTTTATGCTTCAAGTTCTTTATATCTTTAAATATTTATTCATGGTGTTTGGTTTGGTTGTTTGGTAGAGTAAGATTGTTAGTTATATACATAATTGACGTTTGCAAAAAGAAAGAAAAAAATGACACAATAACATAAATGTTTGGTGCATTTTAGATCAGAGAGTCAGTATCTTCAGTGAGCGTGGTTTGGCAACAACACCGGAGAAATATAGTATGTATAAAATATAATCAAATGCAGGCAGATGTTTCTTTGTCTATGATTCATTAGTGTGGCTAGACATAGCAAATTCATCCACACAAATTTGGACACTTATGAGTGTGACCAAGCAGTACAATTAGCTAACTCTCCGTGTAATACCAGCTGAGGCTGGTGCCCACCACATACACACGTGCGTGCATATTTTTCTGGGTGGGAGGGGGGCGCCATGTTAGATCATTTATTTTCTGTCAGTTTCAGTTCTTTTAGGCTCGTATGATGTTCTTTCTATATGTTTTGTTCTATTATTTCTAATACGACTTACCTGTGATTGGTTGGCTTTTGTTAGTTGCATGTATTAGTTTCTGCACTCAATAATTTTTCTTAACATTTTGACTGTTTTCATCATTTTAATTACTTTCGATTCCAATTTCTTCTAGTCTGTTTTTCAGGTTTATCGTAACTGTTCCTAGTGCTCATAAAATTATTGGTATGACAGCAATTTTAGTGGTCATATAGTTACCAATCTTATTGATATTATAGCAAAGTTCTAGATTCCTTTCAGGTCACGGCCAAGTTCTATGTATTTGCTTATATTTTTTGCTTCCTTGATTTTCACTCTGTATACTGCTAGGACGGTGAAATCAAGATTTGTCAAAATTTTGTTTTCTTGTTGGCTATTATAATGCCTGGTCCCATTACTTCGATAAGTTTGCTCTGTATGTACTTCTGTGATGCAAAGAATTTTATGCTTTTCATGATTCAATATTGTCTCAAATTAGTGTTTGTACCATTTGTTGCATTTTGAAAATACGGACGTATTCATACATTCTCCACACACTCTGGTCTGATTTTGTGTTCGTTTGGGGATAGGTTTTTCCATACACTGATAATGTGAGTTATCATTTTGTTTCTTTGTCCATAGTGTCTACATTTACTGTTTTTTTTGGTCTATTTTGGCTTATATATAGTTCATGTTAATCGCTGTCAGAAGAACTTCTGTTTTTTTTGTTTATGTGTTCTTTTACATATGGATCTCCTATTTGGTCAATCTAATAAAATGTCTATTTATTGTTGCTATTTTTCCTATTTCCCTAACAGTTTCACTGCATTCTGTTTTATTCAGGTTGATGGAATCTTTTTAGTTATGATAAGCTTTTCTAAAGTTTTGTAATAAAATTTTCTAGTTCTTTTTATTATACCAGTGTTTTCTATAATAATCAGTTCTTCCTTATTCTTTCCTTTCTACATATTATCGGCCAGCATACAGGGTGGAACGATAAATCTGTCGTCCTAAAGAAAACCACACTACAGCTTTATTCTAAAACTCATTGAAAAAAAAACAATTCAGGTATCTTGATTATGTAGTAGAGCTGACATCTATTGAATATAGCCAACTTCAGCCTCAATCCCCACCTTGATATGCGTCCGGAACTCAGAGCATGCCTTTTCCACAAGCGCTGCCAATGTGAGGTGACATTATGTGGCCTTCACTTGAAGCCACACCAATATCATAACCGGGGCTGGAAACATCATGGAGCTATGCCCTCAAGTGTTGAATCGTCAGGATTTGCATTTTGAAGATGCTGGCAATGGTCCTGTGGTCATAACTTGGATCGTTAGAGAGCATGAGTTATACAGTGGTGCATCTCTGATCTTGCTTATTGAATATTATGTCACTTTCAGACATGATAGAATGCTCCTATTGTTCTTGGGGTTTGAAGGCTCCTATTGTTCTTGGGATTTGTACACAACTGGCCAGTTAGTAGATGGTCTGCAACAACAGCAAAAACAAAAACAAAACAACAAGAAAATCGATTTTCATCAAACAGGAATCATGTCGTATTTTTTAGGGCGACAGTTTTATCTGTATGTCTTTGAGTGCATAGTGCATAGTCATTAATTTCCTAGTTCTTTGGTAATCAGTCTGATTTCTTTTTTTTGTCCAGCCTGTGAATATTCCAGAACTTCTTATTAAGGATACTACCAATTGTATATTTTCTAAGATTTCTACCATATAATTTGGTTTCTAAGCGTTTTCTTGTGGTCTCAAATCAAAGTTATCAAATTAGGTCCATTTTTTCCATCGTTTTCAACCCTCTCATATTATTGTTCATCATCCAAATGATAATCGCATTAACGTTTCTCTTGAATGGCTTTTGGCCTTAGTTATGACGACTCGTGTGAGAAGTAATTATTATGTTTTTATTCATGATGTAAAGGTATTGCACATACCATTGGAAACAGTTTCCTGTCATATTTTTTTTACTAATGTATCACCATATATCACGGCCCAAAGACTCCTCGAGGATAAAGGTTAATGAGTCGACGGTAGACGTTGAGATAACACCGTAATAATTGGCAATGATTGATCAGATTTAGATTATTTAAGAGGTTGGGTCAACAAGAATTTGTTCACATTGAAATTGAAAACAACCATGTTGTAAGTTATCTGGGAAGCATCCCAGTAGTATTGTGTCCCACAAACGAGCAGTTCTAACAGAGAAACTTTGGTCATGCAAGTTTTGTATTGTTATAGGTAGGTAGGTAGGTAGGTAAGTAAAGAGAGAGAGAGAGAGAGAGAGAGAGAGAAAGAGAAAGACAGAGAGAGAGAGAAAGAGAGGGAGAGAGATAGAGGCTATTGACAGTAATTGTGATTTGAGTTTTTGTTGTGAATATCTTACAGGAGGTGGCCATAGATAGAAACTCAGCCGAGCACCTTCCATGAACATAACGGTAGATTAAAGAAAGACTAGCGACGTCAATTCTGTGAGAAAGAGGCAATGAGGAGAAGAAAATTACACGACACACTAGAGTTCGAAGTTAGTTTTGTACTCTGTCAATGCAGGAAAGGAAGCTCTGAGCAGCCTCTTTCTAAATATGGCAACAGTGCGCCATCTTAGGACATACTTAGTTCTTATACAGGTTGAGGATTGCATCAGGAGTGAAATATCTTCTGGAGTGGTAGAATGATCTAACTAATTACTAGCAACATTGGCAACGGATTTGATGTAAGTCTTCAATTTCAGATCAAGGGTGAAAGCCATTCTCAGGAGAGATTCGATTTAGCCCATAGAAGGGGTCCTGATATATAATATCACTCTGGATAAGAGTGGACCTCGAAGTAATAGTAACGTAGATGTAACTCCACACTTTCCAGTACTTATGCAGAATAAGGACCGTGTTATCGTCGGAATTTTCCATACAGTTTACGTGAAACGTCAAAAGGTACTGAAACTCTAAGTCAATGCAATCGACGCAGCTACCGTCATTAAAAAAACACTTAGTTGCTAGCATTGGTTTATTAAAAAAAAAGACTACATATTTATCTTGATTTGAACAAAAAAATCATACAAAATAAATCAAAAATATGTTTGTTATTGTTTGTTATTCAAAAAATGAATATCTATACATGAAACTTACCTTACAATAAGTGTTTTTTTTTTCGTGATTTGAATTTTAATTTTCTTGAAGTTTTGTAAAAATTATCCGATAATTATACATTATATCTTCTTCATAACAACAAAAATATTGTTTTCATTTTTTTTTTCAATTCATTTTTCATTGGATTATCTTTGTAATAACAGAAATAATATATTTTTCTTTGAAAGAATTGGCGAACGTTTGCGCGAAAACACACACACACACACGCACGCACGCACGCACGCACGCACGCACGCACGCACGCACGCACGCACACACACACACACACACACACACACACACACACACACACACACACACACACACAAAGAAAAAAAAAGAACACGAAACTTTCGTTCGGCACCTTTGGGCATTTCACGTAAACTGCCCCAAAAATATCGACGATAGCACGGTCCTTATTCAACATAAGTACCCGCTTTTCCAAGCTCCCAAAATGAGGCCTCATCTCAGATGTAATTTAAGATCATACTCATGACTCATTGGATAAAGATAGATCGATGAAAGGCTAATTAGACCGACGATAGAAAACATGATGAAAAAGACATAAAAAGAGAAAATCAAGACATAGCAGAAACATAGCAGGAAAATCTGAAAATCCCGTGAGAATGAATGTTTACAAATCTTGATTACCCCCTCCTCGTGTTATGCCATTTTGAATTGTCCAATATGGTCATCACAGTTAACAGGAAATGAACGCCGAACTCCTTTGAGGTTTTAATCAATTAGATTCTTGGTTTCAGGCCGACGAGATTGAAGCCAACGTTTGGTCACCCCGACGGAACGAATAATAAAAGTCGATCTATTATATAAAGGGCAGTTTTCTGTGTGTATGTATGTTGGTATGTCCAGCTAAATGTAAAAAAAAACAAAACAAAACAATCACCCACAAAGTTGGTAAATTCTTGATTGGCGTTGCTCTAGATTATTAATATCTAACATCTAAAAATAAGTATTCATTCTTTAGAAGTCAACTGGGTTAAGTTTCGTTAGCGGGAACGTTTTTTCAGCTATTCCCAATGTTATCAGTTATATAGAGGCGAGGTGAATGACTCACATTGTTATTATTAAAAGAGAGAAAAAATGGGCTAAATGGAGGTGAAAGAATATTGGGGGAAAGAGATGTTGTAAAATGTAGAATCGGTTAAGAGAGAGAGAGAGAGAGAGAGAGAGAGAGAGAGAGAGAGAGGGAGAGAGACTGGGAAAGGTAGACATATATACGCACTTTTGAAACTCTTCTACAGGGTTGAATGATAAATTTGTCGCTCTAAAGAAAACAATACTACAGCTTTATTTTAAAACTTTTATTGAAAAAAAAATCAATTCAGGTGACTTGATTATGTAGCAGAGCTGACATCTATTTAATGTAACCACATTCTGTCTCAATCACCGCCTCGATACGGGTCCAGAACTGGGCGCATGCCTTTTCCACAAGCGCCGGCGGGAGTTGGGCGAATACTCGGCAGATGGCGGCGATCAGGCTAGCTATGCTACCCAGGGTCTGCCAGTTGTCACCTGATTGCATCAAGGGATAACCCTCTTCAGCATATCCAGGTACACTTTTGTGTTGACTTTCAAGCTGACTTCGAAGATGTGAGGTGGCATTATGTGGCCCTCACTTGAACCCACACCAAAGACCAAAACTGTAGCCTAAAAGTTCGTTGAGCTGTGCCCTCAAGCTTTAAACCGCCCGGACTTTTATTTTGAGGGTGCTGACAATGGTCCTGTTGTCATAACATGGATCGCTAGAGAGTTGTACAGTGGCGCATCTCCGATCTTACTCGTTGAACATTGTATCACATTCAGACATGATAGAAGGCTCCCATCGCTCTGAGGATTTTTACACAACAGGCCAACTGGTCTGCAAAACATTAAAACAAAACAAAACAAAAAAGAACAAAAAAAACAACAAAAACAAAAAACAAAAACAAAAAAAAACGTTTTTCATCAAACGGAAATGGAATCATGTCGTCTTTTCTAGGGCGGCAATTTTATCCTTCCACTATGTATCATGTTTTATATAGCACCGAGCAATACCGGGTAACCGTGCTAGTAAGAAATAAAGGATAGAATTAACTTTCTTAAAAACTGTATCCCAGCAAAATGACTGTTGCATGATTAACTTCGTTACCTGTCATTAAAAAGTTCCGTCAGCGATGGATGAATCGAATTATAAAATGGATATCAACACGAGCTATGTGTTATAGTAAAAAAAGAAAAAAACGAAAATAAAACTTGACCAATGATCCTCGCAACAGGAAGCCGTTTCAAAGATTGAATTATTTAGAATATGATCTCATATCAGTATCATGAACTCTATTACTTGAATATTATGAACAGCTGGTTTTTAGACGAGAAATCAGAAAATCATCCATCGAATTACGCTACCATGTTTTCCAGCGGCCTTAACATCAGATTGCATATACGTCTTCCATTTTATGTATAGAACTCCTGACACTTACTAAAACAAAAGAGAACTATCCATTTAAGAATTTGCGAAATAAAGAACACAATAATAACATACTTACCGAATGGTCGGCCCTTTACATTTTCGTATTTGCGGTAGCTTGGAGGACAAAATCAAAATTATATATCTAATATTGTGATATGCAAGTAATTACAAAAAATAGTGTAATGTTTAAACTAATAAAATATTAGCAGGGAGACCCTACATTGGTCGGGATTGAATGACGATCAACGAATGTTTCAAACTCTTATATTTTTTATTGTCATCGAAATCAGTTAAATTGTTCACTCTCGCTGGGGACCGATCGGGTTCACCGAGACGAAGCTTCGCATGCCTTCCCGAAGTGACTTAGTCGACAATATATTGAATTATTGCACTGTAGAGAACTTACTATTGATTAAAAATATTTTATATATAATGTCTTGAATTCGAGTTTAAAATGAAAAAGTCAAGTATCATGGTTTAATTGTGCTTTAAACGCTCCCCTGTCTTATCAAAGAACTTACCGTTGATTTTATATGCTAAGCCTTTCTGCTTGTGTGATAATAAAACTTCTGAAATGCACTTGTGATGTTAGGCTGCATAAGATGGTAACTTTGGTCAAGATCGACTATCATTTTTTTTCATCAGATTTTTTTCAATTATCGATTATCAATACTTATTGAAGACATTCTGATACGAAATCTGTCTAAGAATACTGCCAGATACATAATGCACATTCGTGTGAAATTTGATAAAATCGGTCCAGTCATTTCGGAGTCCATAGGGAACTCTCTCTCTCTCATACACACACAAAATTCCTTTTATATAGTAGTAGACATGATTATTCACCTGAAAGCTGAAATAGGGCAATCAACGATGACAGTTTTTTTCATGATGTTTTAAGCTATTTTTCTTTTCAGGTTCTTATTGAAAGTAGTTTTCATATTAACAATTTTCCCAGATGGAATAAGTATTTATTGTAAAGAACAGGACACAACAATGAAAAATAAAAATTAAATAGTTATAATGACATATTGATTTACATGACGTCTAATGCTGAAAGTTCAACTAAGAAAAAGATTGATAATATTTTTATTATATGGATTATTCGATTACTACTCTAACTCAGCACTTTCAGGTCTTTGTAATAACCAGTTCTAAGTAGATCTTGACCATTCAATTCTCAGTGCTGGCGATGCTAAGAATACAATTACGAAATATTTAAGACTTCTACTCGATTATAGCTGACAAAATGAGAGCATGCTGTTTCCATGGATTAGATAGTTCCATTCGAAATTCAGTACAGATTCCTGAGTTCGACATAAAGATTTATAGAATTCGACAAGGTACATATGAGAAGATGGGACGTTACATCGGATGGGACGTTTTTCAATAACATTCAAGACGAGAACATTAATCCGAATAATATAAAGTTAATAACATGAGAAACGTAGACACAGACGATTTTAATTGACATTTGAGGATTTTGGAAAAGAGAAGTGACAAAATGAATAGACGAGACATAAGCACTTACTCTTAATTCATATGAAACTACCAATTGATGATTGGTTTAGTTTTATAATGTGATTGCAAAAGTTAGGAGTGGATAAAATACTCCCAAGAAACTTCTGCGATTATTAACCAGCAGAGTGTTACCGTTGTCAATCAGGATAAGAGCACGCGTACAATGTATGAGAGCGAAATCGGGTCGGTGAAGGTTGAGAGAAATGATATGAGAATGATATGCCAGATTTACATATATATTTCTATAATAAAAAAAACAACAGTTTGCCACACTAATTCTTTCTTTAAAAATGAATTATGTCTTTTTTTTGGTGTGTGTAGTGGGGGGTTCCATTTACACAAACTGAGCCACAGCAACGCGGAGCCGGGTACGGCTAGTAGATAATAAAATGTGTCATTTGAATACAAGAACGTACTTAATTGGTGTCATAAACGCAATACATATTTTGAATTCTAACGGTTATTTTTCGTTCAAAAAACAGACCAAAAACAGGATTTCACATTACAAACACACAAAATATTTTTAAACGTTGTATTTTATATATTCAAATTAATCTTCCAGAGAATGTCTTGTATTTATGCATGTATGTGTGTGTGTGTGTGTGTGTGTGTGAGATTGTAGGTGTATTATAGAAGCAATTCAATCGATTCTATTCTTCGATCGCATTTAAAAACTCTTAAAAAACTTTTAGACACCAAAGATCAATTAGTCCCTGTCTGCTCACCATCGTTATTGCTTTTGCAATCACCCCGAAACCCTACATAAAATTGAGTGCTTTATCATTCCCCCTCTGAAATAAATTGCCTACACTTGCTGCGCCAATGCCACCGGCCCATCCTAACATATCATAACACTCTACCCAGATAAGTCGTCGTCAGTGCAAATTGGAGGCCCCAACACCATTGTGCTCCTCGCGCGTTAATAATGCGAGAGGCAATGGAGACCATCGACATGCCACAGGACGCGCTGGGTGTTTTCCGCCCAATTTATCTACTTCCTATTGCTTCATCTCCGTTTTCAATTTATTTCTTACCTTTGCGCCGCCTCAAAGCCACATAATATTCTTTTCAAGGAAATCTTTTTTTTATTAGTCAATTTCTTCTTTTTGTGGTATCGGCAGTCAGTTCCTTTCTAAAGAAATACAATAGACTGGCAAGAAAAAATACGCACAAAGGAAAGTACCTATTTTCTTCTCAGCCATTTGTCATAGCGATCTATAAGTTCATAATAGTCTCGTTAAACTCTTCCACCAAGGACTCATGCGTCAATTTGTCTTTTAACAGCATTGGCTCAAAGACTCACTATATATATATATATATATATATATATATATATATATATATATATATATATATATATATATATATTGTTATTAGCGATTGTCTTTTGACGTGATGTTGGTCAAAAAACTGTTGAAGACAAATTTCTACATTTTTCATCTGATATATGTATATATATTAGTTTATATGAAATATATTAAAGTATATGCTTAAAATATCGTCCAAATTGTTTCTTCGAAACCAGTATATGTGCATACACACATAAACACACATATATAAATACATATAAACCCTGATGAATCCTCACGAGGATAAAATACAGAAAATTATGCGTTATGTGTTGCTTAATTGCCCTATATGTTCTCAAAGCTTACTACATATATATATATATATATATATATATATATATATATATATATATAGAGAGAGAGAGAGAGAGAGAGAGAGAGAGAGAGAGAAAGAGAGAGAGAGAAAGAGAGAGAGAGTGAGTCCGCCATATAGGACTATATGGCTGTTGTGAGAGAGGGGCACCGAAGAAAAGATACAAAGACTCTCTGAAGACGTACTGCCCACCAGGCTGTCGCCTCCTTTCAGATCTCCCGCACAGAGAATCTGCGGGCGAAGTGCTGCAGGAGGAAGATTCGGGAAGCCTCAGCAGCCACACCTGATGTGACATTTGACTGCATCGCTGTGGCCAAACCTGCTTGTCCCGCATCAGGCTCGTCAGCCAAAAGCGTTCCTGCAATCGACGTGGACAATCCTCTTCATAGAATTTGCTAAGTACAGCCAAGAGAGAGATATATAGACAAAATAGTTATTCACAGACACGTATTTCACCACCACTACCGCTCAATAATTAATGCCAATAATAAAGTTATCGTTAAAAAATAACAATATATATATATATGAAGAAGAATAATAGTTATATATATATATATATATATATATATATATATATATATATATATATATATATATATATATATATAAATTACAAAGATGTGCTCGAAAATATGTATGTGTTCGTCTGAGTATGTTTGCGTGTAAATATGTTCAAATTCGTACGGTTGTAAATTGATGCAATATATTATTTGATTTTCAGCTTTTCACTTTTATTTCATTATTAATTTTTATCTCCATTTCATAGGTAATATATATATATATATATATATATATATATATATATATATATTATATATATATATATATTTGTTGTGTTCGTCCAAAGAATTCTTTCATAAAACACATCTAATGAGAATTTGCTTACTAAAAATGATTTGCTTAATAAAAAAAACAAGAAATTAGACAAAACTGTCCCATAGAATGGTGTATATGTTAGACGATTTCAAATCCATAAAAATAGTACTGTAACAATTTACACTAAATTAATTATATGTCTTATAGACTGTAGAATGTGGAAATTTATTTTATTGATAATTTAGTATTTCAAGACCATTATACTAATGCCAATCTGATTAGAGGTAAAACATGTTTTTTTTTCTGCTGATCTTAAACTGGAATTAATACTAATAATGGTTTTGCTACGAATCTCTATCGTGTATGTACTCGTGACGAAACAAAATATCATATTCGAAAAATCACGTAACTTAAACAAGAATATCTTAATAAGAGAATTAGTGAATCATATAAAATATTTATAGCTTTATTTTTAAGTTAATTAAGTTTTAGTATTTTATTCTTCTTGGCATTTAATATAATAATTATATCAAAAGCCGCAGTGAATGTTTAAAAAACATGAAAGGAAATTTCTTAAAATGAACCAGTAAATTGGGATTCTAGGATTTTGAGTTAAATCTAAATAAACATTTGGCTTCATATTCATATTTTATACATAATTATTAGCTTATTATTGGTAACTGTGGTTTTTAAAGTTTTAAAATTTTTTAGGGAGACCGAAACTTTGCTTGTAGAAATTATTATTGAATTGAAAATAAGTCAGTTATAGGTGTCAGAAATAAATAAATGAAGTTAATACTGATTTTCCGGTGTGTATGGAGTAAATTTAAGCATTTATTGGGGACATAATGATGTCAAATATAAGCTATATATATATATATATATATATATATATATATATATATATATATATATATATATATATATATATACATCCAAGTAGTAGCGTTCGTGTCTGTGTGTCTGTGTGTACAACTCTCCTATACAATACTGGACCGATCATAAACAAACCTGGCATGATGATGGTCCTCCATTAAGGATGGTGGCACCATTTTCAAGGTAAAGGCCAAAGGTCAAGTATATATACTCTCGTACAGCCCACACTACTGAACCAATCATAACCAAACCTGACATGATGATGGTCTCCGATCTAGGGATAGTGCAAACCATTTTTTCAGGTCAAGGTCAAAGATTAAGGTCATATTTGGTGCGGCTCTTCATAAACTCCCTCACCAAGGGATGGTGCACACCAAGTTTGAGTTCTCCACCGTCCCGGGGGCTGCCATCATGGCGCCAGTCAACTTCTTTGTGAATTTGAGTCAGATCACCCTTCTGCATTGGACTAAACTTTTATATTTCATAATTGGATTTCAGTCAATTCAGGAAGTAGTTCAAAATTTTTTAAACACCTTAGAAATAGTTGCTCTTACAACATTCATTTACTGCAAAAGTGCGCGCAAAGCAGGTACCCAAGTGAACAAAAAGTCCCATACGAAGCGCAGGTATCTTTTCTAGTATATATATATATATATATATATATATATATATATATATATATATATATATATATATATATATTTGTGAAGTTTAAGAGTGGTATTGAGATATTTTATTTTAAATTTTCTTTTTATATATTTTATTGTATTTATATATTATATTTGTATATTTTGTCTGCTTTGCGGTCAGGACCATCTGGAATTTGGTTTATTAATTTTTATATGTATGTGTTTGTCATTGTGTATGATTGTGTGTATATATGTGCAATGTTTCATCTTTCATGGTACCAGCAGCAGAAGCAATGTTAGCAAGGAATATTTACAAAGTGTTTCAACCCATACGAAACTGATAAGTGAAATAAATGTCACGAAGGGATGCTTCCACATTGAAGAAAATGTTATCTTTTGGATGTTTAAAAACAATAAATACTACTTGGAAACAGGGATGGTGGATAAACGGATTGGGAACCTGATTTGCATGATAAAAGGACCTAAGTTTATTTACAAAAAGAGGATGAACCATTGGAAAACAGTTTCTTTTTTACTTGAGAGTTCATCGCTTATCAAGGTTCGGGAGGCACTCTCTAAGATAAGGGTTTTTAAATGTTAAGCAGATGGTGAGACAACAAATCAGTGATAGTAGAACCTGTATAAGGGTTAATTATTTAAGAAGACGACAAAACAGAAATTTATTTACATTAGATTTAAAAATGGCCATGTTATATTTAGTTGGAAAACATTCCCATAGTATTGTGCCACAGACGGACAGTACCAAGAAAGAGACTCTGCTCATAGAATTTTCGTTTAATTTCAGGCACAAATAGAAAGTGAGGGAAATTGTGGAAACTTGCTGTAGATAAATGAGTATCTGTTGCGAACTTTTTACAGGAAGGCATAAATTGGAGCTCAATCGAGCACCTATCATAAAAGTAACAATAGAGCGGAGACATACTCTTAACGTCTCTTCTGTTAGAAAGAGGAAGCCAGGAGACGAAAAGGTCTTTGCCCACTAAATTTCGAAGAAAGTTTTATACTCTGTTAAGGAAGCAAAGGACTCTTTTAGGAGCTCCACCCCAGATATGGCAACAGTACTCCATCTTATGTCATATTTGGCTCTCATACACAGAGAGAATTGTGTCGGGAATGAAATACACTTTTTGGAGCAATAGAATGATCTCGCCATTTTTCCAGCGATTTTGGCTGAGAGGAAATTTCCTAGCTGAAAATATTATGAAGTAGATATTTATGCCAAACCCTATCAAATGCCTTAGATATGTCAAAAGCTATTGCTCTAGAAATCAAGCCATCGTCAATAGATACACTGATTCTGTGTGATATTACTGTCAGCACATCAGCTGTTGGGCGCTCAGAATGGAAACCATACTGCATATCGCTGAAGAGGTTGTTTTTGCTGAGGTGGTTGACGAGATCTCTGTCTATCTCAAACTCATACAACTTACTCATAACGCACAGGAGGCTTATTGGTCTAAACTAAGATGAAGATGACCAATCTCCCATAGTTTTAAGTACTGGACAAACTGTTAGGATTTTCCAAGGTGTTGGGACGTATCTCTACATAAGGAAACGTTTAAATAACTTTGTAAGTATAGAAGCTAGTTCCGGTTGCAGTTTTTGGGCACTATGATTGGAATGATGCCGGGGTCAGTTGCTTTGCTGGAATCGGGATTCTTGATAAGTCTAGAAACATCTTAGATAGATATATGAATGCCGCTCACAGTATTTTTATGGAGTAGGTGGCCCTTATCACACAGGGTGGAGTTTGATGCGAAGTTCTTAACGAAGAGTTTAGCTTTGTCAATTGCTGACGTAATCACCTCAGATGCATTGATGATGGTTGGGATGCAAGTTACGCATCCGTTTAAAGTAATAGCGACAGTTAAGACAGATTTCACTGAAACCATCAAAAACGCATCGAAGCACAGAAATTAGGAACCCGTGATTTTCGGAAAATCTACAACAGTGTAATAAATAATGGGCAGTCAATGATTCCCCCACTATCAAACAATCATGAGGTTGCTTGCACGGCAACCAACAAGGCTAATCTGCTGGCCAGTCGGTTTGCCTCAAACTCCACACTGGACGCGACACACAACTCCCTTCCCTACTTTTCTTTGCAAACAGACGCCACACTAGACGATTTGAAAATCACCCCTTCTCAGATACATGATATCATAAAAAACCTAACGAGGATAACGATTAATGAATGTATGTTAATCAACTGGACAACAACGTAGTAATCGTTAATGATGAAAAATGGGTATAATTTGATTATTTAGGGGCCGGATCAATAAGAACTTGTTTATATTAGACTTGAAGACAACCATATTATAGTTAGCTAGAAGACAGACCAGAGGAATAGTTCCACATGCGGTAGTTCTAGGAAAGAAACATTGTTTATGGAATTTGCATTTAGATTTAGGCACAGATAGAGAGTGGGGGTAACTATTTATTGTGTTATATAATGGCGGTACGAACATGACATATGTTGTATGTACACTGAGTGGACATACTGCGTATGTATGTGACGAAGGGTTCATCTGAATGTGTGTACGTGTCATTTTTACTAAATGTCTGTGGCGGTTCTTCACTGTCTGAATCATAAGTTATTTTTTTTGCTGTCTATTTATGTTCCATAATCATCTAGGTGTGTGTTCTTAACATTTTCTTAATTATAATTAACTCTTTTCTTTAAGCCTGCCGTGATCGTTAGTAGTGTCTCTTTGAGTGATCGTGTGTGTGTATGTCTCTTTAAGTGTGTGTGTGTGTGTGTGTGTTGACATATAACACAAATACATGAACGTGGCATACCTGGTTCTGGTACTTAGCTTCTTGGGAGGGTTCTTCTATCATCTTGAGGGAGTTGATTCTCTTGACAAGAAGACGCATGCGACTAACTCAAGACGATGGGGTTTTTTACAGTTGTTTATTCGCCCCCAGGAATTACGTCTAGCAGAAGAGCGATCGACTATCATTAATTGGGTGGCTAGTTCTTATACTTCTCACGTCTGAGACCCTCCTTTTTTGAGAGGAGGCCCCTTTCAGACCATCTTCTTCTGTTGACGTCCTTAATTCAACTCCGACTATTTTCTCAGCTAACAAGAACACGTGATCACATACACGTACTTCTGGGTCAGTTAACAGACTCTTCTGATGCAATTGATCGATCACCAAGTTTAATGTTACCTTGACATGTTTTAACAATATAGCAAAACACATTTCCTCGTTCACCACGCCAGTCAGATAGATTGATAGATAAATGGATAAAATGATAGATAGATAGATAACTAGATCGATAGATATATCGATAATACACATAGATATGCATATAGATTGACAGACAAATAAATAACAAATAATAGTTAAAACCAACACAAAGTCAAGTATCTGCAGAATGTCTTCTTGGTTCCTCCTCTTCTCTTTTCTCTCTCCCAACAATCGAACACAGCATATAATAACAAAACTCTAAAGCACGTCTGACAGCACTGACTTCTGCCAACAGTCTGCCCCTCCTCTTAACAACACAGGCTTTTTATATCGCAAAATCGTTCACCTCTATTTGCATATTCTTCTAACTCACGTGATCACTACTCTATAAATAAGAGTCTTGACCGTTTCTTTTCTTTCTTTTTATTTATTTTCGGTGACCGACCCGCACGTGGTCTATCCAGGTAAGTCACGCATTTCTCCACACTCCCCCCTGATCTCATGATCACAAGCAGGACATGCGGGCAATCGTCGTTGGCGGGTACTCCTTCGAAGAATTGGGGGCAGCACTTCCTCATTGCTGTTTTCTTCATTACCACCATCATTACTACCAGTCTGTTCCATTATCCCGTCTCGTGGTTCCATAGGCGGTGTCTCACAATCAGGGCAGGGGGGGCAGTATCCGTCTTTGTCGGGTACTTCTCCAAAGAATCGGAGGCGTCATCTCCTCGGTATGCTCCATCATCCCTTCTCGCGGGGTTTCGCAATCACGGGGGGTGGGCAGTATTCGTCTCTGTCGAGTATTTCGATGAGGCATTACTTCCTTGTGTCCATCGCTCTCCTCACTATTGTCATCAGTATGTCCCATCATTCCCTCGTCTGGTTCTGTTGGTGGTGTTTCTATGCTCACCTGAAGGGGCAGTAAGTGATCAGGATCATCTCTGAACGGTGTGTGATCCTCCTCATCCTTCTCAGAATCAGAAGAGGTATAACAAGGGCGGATATCTTTTACGTGACGTGGTATGCCACCAATCAACATGGTCTGAGGACTTATGATTTCGTCTATTTTTCCCCGGAAAAATTTCGTAGTGCACCCAGCATTCGGGGGTTTTATCCAAACAAGGTCTCCCACCTGATATGGTGTATTGACAACACTCACCACTGATGGTATGGCATCAACTCCTTTCACACGCTGTTCATATTGGTAAATCCCATTGGCTGGTGCAGTTGCTGGTGTTGCATTGTCCTTGGGTGTTATATTATACCAGTACACAGCTTCTGGAATAGAGCACTGCGTCCTGGCTGCAATTCTTTTGATGGTGCGGTGACACCGTTCTGCTATACCATTACCCTCGGGATAATATGCACACCGATAATGCATTTTAATCCCCCATTCGTGCACGAATTTCTGAAATTCTTGACATCGAAATGTGGCGGCATTATCAGTCAGAATTTCAATCGGGGCACCACGTTCAAAAAAGACGGCTCTCAACTGTTGTATAATGCTGGCTGCATCCTGTCGTGTCAACAGGCGCCATATTGTGAAACGCGTCGGGCCACAATCCGTCATGGTCAAAAAATGTTTGTCCCCATAATGTGTTATGTCCATCCCTACTCGCTGCCAGTTGCCCTCCACCTCGAGCTTTCCTTTTTGCCATTGGGATGGTGCCGGATCAATTCTCTGACACTCTTCACACGAACGTATGGCTGCTTTCACTGATGCTTTTGTAGTTGCAGGGCATACTCTTCGGACAAAATATGCAGTCCTCTGAATTCCAGGATGTCCAATCTGCTGGTGTATCATACGGATCTGGTCAGGTGTTAATTGATCCGTTACAGTCGCGCATGTTTGTTGTTGAAGATCGGATCCCTGCCTCATTGCATCGATCCACCTCTTTGGTACTCGAGTCAAGCTATCAGCCAAATTCTGCATCGACGAGACTAACGTAATGTCTACCTGCAAGCTGTATTCGTCAACTAGACGCTTAATTATTGCTAGTCTCCTTCGTACTAGCATTTCACTTGCAGCTCTAGTCTTAACTCGAGCCTTTCCAGTCAAGGTGTCGGTTAACCAATGGAAAACACACAATGAGTCAGTGTGGAGATGCACAACATTAGTCTGCCATTGCAATGCGAGATTAAGACCTTTTAACGTGGCATCAAGTTCTGCCAAATTTATATGTTGGGCATCATTTTTTGGACGAAGCCAGCATGCATCTTCCACAACAACACCTAGTTGCTCCAACACGACACCTGTAGCCAACGAACTTGCGTCAACCCATGCATTTAGTTCGTTTCCAGACACTTGCCACTCACCCCGGGCAGGGTCATTCCTATGCACTCTGGACAACATTTCAGCCATCATTTGTTGGAGAGAATCATCATCCGCAACATCGTCCCATCCTTTTGTTACTGTAGTCACTAGTCTTTTCACCACTCCTGTTGCCGATCGGAGCCATCCACAGACAGGTAGATGTCCTACCAATTTACCACAGATAGAAAACACAGTACGTCTTGTTAATACATTGGGTAACTTTGGAAGTGGGCTCCCTCGTTTCCATCGCAATGTATTGCCCTCCTCCCAGACCTCGAGGCCTAGCACGGGCACTCCATCCTTTAGGCACTTAGGGTCTTTGCTTATTAACCCAAACGCTTTAAGTTTTATTCGAACTGCATCCGCAGACATTATGTCCTCATTAACATAGATGTCATCTATGTAGGCTGAAGCAGCTTTTGCATCAAAACAGTTTTAATAATGGTTGTCATAATCAAGGGTGCTACGTTTAGGCCAAAACCCAAACGTGTCAAACAATATAGTTTTCCCTTGAGTAGTACTGTCTGAAACGGCCATAATGACTCATGGACACGTATCTGCAGGTAGGCCCTCTTTAGATCCAGAAGTGCTACATTGCTCCCTTTTTGACGCCACTCTCTCAGTTTAGCAGCGCACACATCTGCGTTTCCGGTAAACGCATCAACATGCCGATTCAACTCTCGGTAATCCATTACGGGACGAATTTTTTCTTTGGTAGGTTGTTCAACAGCCATGAGCGGAATTAATCCCTTGGGTGGTCCCAGACGTTCCTGTGGGTTGAAGTGTCCGGCTCGTGAACTGTTGCCACGCAACAAATGGATCTGTACCAAACGCTGTATACAGGCTCTGCTTGATTTCATCCCAGTCTGGTTCATCCCCGAGTTGTTGGTAGACTGCATAGGCCCCTCCGGTTAGCCTCAAAGGGATAACTGTGGCTGGTTCTTTAATTTTGCACAGTTTACAGATTTTCTCTGCCTTTTCAATCCATTCGACGACAGCCGGTCCAGTGGTAGATCCGTCGAACTCGGGTATTAAGCGAATGTCGAATCTGTCCATTGTTAGTCACCGCACACCAAGCGCCGAAATAGCTTAAAACCAACACAAAGTCAAGTATCTGCAGAATGTCTTCTTGGTTCCTCCTCTTCTCTTTTCTCTCTCCCAACAATCGAACACAGCATATAATAACAAAACTCTAAAGCACGTCTGACAGCACTGACTTCTGCCAACAGTCTGCCCCTCCTCTTAACAACACAGGCTTTTTATATCGCAAAATCGTTCACCTCTATTTGCATATTCTTCTAACTCACGTGATCACTACTCTATAAATAAGAGTCTTGACCGTTTCTTTTCTTTCTTTTTATTTATTTTCGGTGACCGACCCGCACGTGGTCTATCCAGGTAAGTCACGCATTTCCTCATCTGTCTGGAAACGAACTAAATGCATGGGTTGACGCAAGTTCGTTGGCTACAGGTGTCGTGTTGGAGCAACTAGGTGTTGTTGTGGAAGATGCATGCTGGCTTCGTCCAAAAAATGATGCCCAACATATAAATTTGGCAGAACTTGATGCCACGTTAAAAGGTCTTAATCTCGCATTGCAATGGCAGACTAATGTTGTGCATCTCCACACTGACTCATTGTGTGTTTTCCATTGGTTAACCGACACCTTGACTGGAAAGGCTCGAGTTAAGACTAGAGCTGCAAGTGAAATGCTAGTACGAAGGAGACTAGCAATAATTAAGCGTCTAGTTGACGAATACAGCTTGCAGGTAGACATTACGTTAGTCTCGTCGATGCAGAATTTGGCTGATAGCTTGACTCGAGTACCAAAGAGGTGGATCGATGCAATGAGGCAGGGATCCGATCTTCAACAACAAACATGCGCGACTGTAACGGATCAATTAACACCTGACCAGATCCGTATGATACACCAGCAGATTGGACATCCTGGAATTCAGAGGACTGCATATTTTGTCCGAAGAGTATGCCCTGCAACTACAAAAGCATCAGTGAAAGCAGCCATACGTTCGTGTGAAGAGTGTCAGAGAATTGATCCGGCACCATCCCAATGGCAAAAAGGAAAGCTCGAGGTGGAGGGCAACTGGCAGCGAGTAGGGATGGACATAACACATTATGGGGACAAACATTTTTTTTTTAAACTTTTAATTTAGGGAGAATTCTGGACAGGAGTTCTGAGTTTCACACTTTTTAGCAGAATTCTGCATTTTTTAATTAAAAAAAGTGGAATCCTGCTTCTTTTTTGTTTTTTAAATTTCGAAATAAAAAAACCGAGTTCCAGTTAAATCGCTAAATATGAGTCCTTTGCTATTTTCATTGCAATTCACTTTTTGTTTTTCTAACATGAAAAACATGGCTGATTTTTGCCAAACTGCTAGAGCTTTACCTCCTTATTTCTCTCTCTCTCTCTCTCTCTCTGTTTCCTTTTATTTTCCTGGTTTTCTTTCTTCCTTTTCCTGTCTTGTTCTTGCTAAAACCAACACAATGAGTCAGTGTGGAGATGCACAACATTAGTCTGCCATTGCAATGCGAGATTAAGACCTTTTAACGTGGCATCAAGTTCTGCCAAATTTATATGTTGGGCATCATTTTTTGGACGAAGCCAGCATGCATCTTCCACAGCAACACCTAGTTGCTCCAACACGACACCTGTAGCCAACGAACTTGCGTCAACCCATGCATTTAGTTCGTTTCCAGACACTTGCCACTCACCCCGGGCAGGGTCATTCCTATGCACTCTGGACAACATTTCAGCCATCATTTGTTGGAGAGAATCATCATTCGCAACATCGTCCCATCCATTTGTTACTGTAGTCACTAGTCTTTTCACCACTCCTGTTGCCGATCGGAGCCATCCACAGACAGGTAGATGTCCTACCAATTTACCACAGATAGAAAACACAGTACGTCTTGTTAATACATTGGGTAACTTTGGAAGTGGGCTCCCTCGTTTCCATCGCAATGTATTGCCCTCCTCCCAGACCTCGAGGCCTAGCACGGGCACTCCATCCTTTAGGCGCTTAGGGTCTTTGCTTATTAACCCAAACGCTTTAAGTTTTATTCGAACTGCATCCGCAGACATTATGTCCTCATTAACATAGATGTCATCTATGTAGGCTGAAGCAGCTTTTGCTGTGGTCTCATCCTGCATCAAAACATTTCCGGTGTTGTTGATACAAGAGTTACGCTCCTTTAGCACAAAAGTACCCGATGTTATCCGTATATTTTACAGATGCAGCTAAAGTGAAATTGCAATGAAAATAGCAAAGTAACTGGTCGAGTGTTTTTTGTGAAAGTTTGGCAATGGGGATCATATATTGAAGCTTAGACGAGTACTTGCCATGAAACTAATGATAGAGTAGAAACAAACACGCAACATCTCTTCTGATAGAAAGAGGTTGCAGGGAAGATAAAAGGGCATCACCTGCCATGTTTTGAAGCCGATTTTGAACTTAGGACATGATAGAGTGCTACGATTGCCTCGGCGGTAAGATATCTACTCGAACGCTAGAATGATCTTACTATTTTCCGACGGTTTTGGCAACAGATTTGATGTATTTGTTCCATTTAAGATCAGAGTGAAAGTCAGTACCCACAACTTGTCAAAAATCGTGCTTTCCCAAGACAAGAACCATTAATTTTAATTGGGGCCAGGTGGGGGTCAGAGCATTGATGATGGAAAGAGAAAAGTTTGGTTTTTCTGGTCAGAAAAATAGATGAAGAAGTCTTGTAAATTGTCCATCAGCATTGGGAATGCAAAAATCTGGGTTAGATCACAGTCAAGAAGAAATCATAACAGAACCTCCCTTTATAATACGTCTTGTTTGAGTGGATCAGCCATTCAACGTTGTGAATGTTGAAATCTCCACGGACGTAAATGTTAACAGAGAGATGAACAGACAGGATATCGTCAGTTTTCTTTGCGATACACTTAATCATCGCGTGGATGGTATACCGCAAATATAAAAGCGGTGTTGTAAGTGCTACTTGGAAGCATATATAGTGTAGTTTAGGATCTTTTTTGGAGATACCCCTACCACATGGGAATACATCCCTAATGTAGGCACATATTCCATGTCCGAGGAGGTCTTGCAGATCAGGCTATAAAGTTAAGTTAGAAAATACTTTTGATCGAGAAACCGTCTAAGGAAACAGTTGAGCCAATGCCATTTTTGCAAAGGAACAACAGGTCAGGTTTGTGTCGGCCATAATTGGATTTCAACCCATGGAAGGTTGGAACGTAAACTCTATGTTGGAGAAGGAGACCTGATAGGGGGGGGGAGCTTCGTTGGAAATTGGGGCTCTGGGTTTAATTTTTTAAAATTGTTTTTCTGTTCATGATGAGGTTGGGAAGTTTTGTGGAAAAGGCCAGCAAAATTGTTTAGGGAAGTGCATGGAGAGAAAGAAAGAGAATAAGAGAAAGTAAATGTAATCAGAGTTTTTTTTTCTGTCTGTTTCGATTTACTCAAAACCGCACACACCTCGTCTTCTCATGTATCGTTCTCTTCTCCCTCTTCTACTTCTTGCTCTTTTTCTTCTTTTTTCCTCTCAGTCGTCAGAAGCATCGTCTTTGTCTTGACTACGTTTTTCCTTCTCGCTTCTTGCTCACAGTGACCCGTTTTTATGCTAAGCTGAACTCTCGTGTGTGCGAGAGAACACGAGATTTTGCGTGATTACTTGGCAATATTAACCGGCCGCCGCCATCTTGCCATTTTTCTTTGGACGTGCCCGCTTTGCAGAGTGCACACCTCGAGCGTTTGTCAGGTAAGCCCATCTGTTCGCAACTTATTACACAGTAAAGTGATTTTAATATTGATGCGAGAAAAGACGTAATCTTTCCCACTGATATGTAATGAAAAGGCCCTACCAGAGACTACTATATGGTCTAGGCTCCATTCACCAACTACCAATACAACAATCCCAGTACTTTGCACCTGCTGATAGGACAGCCTTCTTGGATGTTATAGCAGGCCGATAACGCCAGCTCTGTTAGAACGTCGAGCACCCTTATTAGTTATATGGTAACAGGAGTAGGATAGAGATAGACAGAAAGAATGATTCAGAAGGTTGCCTTATGTTACAACTCATACAAAACTGTCGACCGGAATGCCATCATTTTCTCCTTCCTTTGCCAGAAGCATAGTTCATAGAAGAGAAGAACCGAGAGGTAAAATAGGGGAAACGAGAGTTATAGGGCTGACAAAAATGCTTCTTTTTACTCTTCATTACTTTTATTACCAGATAAGAAAAAAAATTATAAAAAGTATTGTACTTAATAATTTTTTCATCATATTTTGTGGAAAATTGAAGATAATTTCCCCTCGTATGTTAATATTTTTGTGTGTGTGTAAGTTTAGGATATATATTCAAAGTGGCTGCTTGCCGTCAAATAGTTAGCCATTCCTGGTTTATTGAATGGCAAATGTCTGCCCCTTGCGCTAACTTTACAGAACATGATTGAGTTTTCCAAATGGCAAGGAAAAATGCCACAACATCAATGTTTGGTACAGGAAGCCAGCATCTTCAGACAACCTGATCTGGTATCACCAGATTTTTTAATGGTGGGTGGGGGGGGGTGATAACTTACATATGGTGAAAATACTAAAGTATATTCCTATAAAAATGTATGAAGGCTCTGTTCAAAGGCTTTTTTCTGCTATCTTATTTTCGATGTCAAATAGTTTCGTCCTCAATTGTTCTTCAATTTCTTTTCATTTTTAATTAATTTATTTTTAAATAAAAACTTTGATTTTTTATTTTTGGTTGGGACTTTATTGAGACAACCAATTCTATTGTTTAGAAACTGAACGCAAATATTAACATAAAAAGCTTTTGATTACTTTAAACATTTTTATATTCAACTGTAATTTTTAATAGCCTCTTGCATTCGTACCAAAGATTCATGGCTGTTTTCCTGATGCCAATTTGTCATGCAGCATAGTCACATAACAGATAATCACTTGTACAAATGTTGCGGTAGGTTGAAATGTCTGTGAAAGTGGCAGCCGACCGTACAACTGATAAAGTAGACACAAGGAAAAAATAACGACAGTAATAAAGAATGATGACAAACACAGATGTTCGGTTAAAAACGATAGTTATCGTGTTTTTTTCTTACCAAGGAATAATGGTAGAATGTATAGTAATGGATTCACGATAAGCCAGAACCATAACAGGCGTCTCGCAGGATTGAGATTATTGCGTCTCTGATGTAGGTTGACGTGCCACAGGTCGATCCGAGTCATATAGACGGGGTCTGATACTGGAACTGGTAGCCGGCAGAAACGACTACAGATGTAAAACACAAAGGAACATCACACAGAATCACAAAAAACGGTACAATTGTAAGGTACCGGCTCCTGCCTTCCGACCCCTTTTTTGTGTGTTCGTCTGTCACTATAAACTGGAACCACACCAAATGTAAACTGTAAAATTGTAAGTTAACTCCACCTGCGCCCCTATAAAAATTGGTTGTATCACCATAAATTGCCACCACCATATAACTAAGGAGGGCCAAAGAGGATGGAAAGACCTAGGAAAGAAAGCAATAACCGGACCTCCACTGAACGAGTGCGAAAAGTACTGGAACCTTTGGGAGGCTTATTGCCACCCAAATTTTAATAGTCGCTACCAACGAGAAATCAATGGTAAACGGGTATTGCGATAACGTAATCTAATTTGAAAAGTTAATGAACGAGGTGGTGAGTACTGGAAATCTTAGAAGACATTGTCATTCAGACTCCAGGGAACATTACAGATTGTTGTCAAAGAGAATTATTTGATAATTGCTTGTGTGAAAAGTCTTATATAATAATAATAATAATAATAATAATAATAATAATAATAATAATAATAATAATAATAATCCTTCCAGGTCGTAGATTTCGCCGTCCCAACAAACTACTGGTCAGAGGGTCGAAAGGGATTTGCAGCATAAAGAAAGTAATAATGAAAACTGCTGAAATCTTAAGGAAAACCATAGACTGTAGAAACCAATCCACATTAATTACGAACACTAACCAGCAACTTGAATTGAAATAAATCAATAACAGTACACGCCTATGAAGAACCAAGAAAATCGAAAAAAGACGCAAAATATTAATTACGTTCCCCTAAAATAAAATAAAAGTGTAATGTCGGCACAGACTATCACAACTGAGAAAGGTCAATGAGAATGGAAAGATCGAGGAGAAAAAGCACTAACCAAACCTTCACTAAAAGAGTATGATGAAGACTGTGAGATCTCTTTTCAGATTCCAACAGGAATCAGCGATCATGACTGCGCATCAGCAACTATGATACCTGGTATCCATCTCTTTTAGGTCCTGATGGAATCTCTACCTCTGCTCGCTACTCATTGAACTCAGGTTATTAGGAAAACTTTTACAACCCAAGTTTCTGACAGCAGTCAGCATGTTGTTGTTAAGTTCAGCATAGTTTTTGGCTTTATCGTTGCGAAGATAGTTCTTCACTACCCGAACAAATGCCTTCTACGCTTCCAGTTCCACTTTGTTCATTGAGTTTTTGAACTCTGGATTTCTGATTGGCTGCTAGATCGTCAAAGATGTCAACTTTCAACTTCTCTATGGTTAATCCTGAATGAGCCTAGCACAATCACCATCCTTGTCCAGAGTCTTCGTGAACTACTTCATTAAACCGAGCTTAATGTGCATTGGTGGGAAGAGTATTCGGTCACTGCCCGCCAAAGGGTAATGGATGACATTCTTTTCTTTGTGAGGCACCAATTCCTCCTGTACAGGCCAGTCCTTCTTCGTGGACGCAATTATTTGTAAGTGGATACTCCTGCTTATTTTGACAGTTGCAATTAACTCTTGGAGATACAATGGAAGAGGATTGCTTAAGCTGCTTTAAATTTATTATTATTTGATATGATTATTGTCTGTGTGCTAGATTTAGAATTGTAGGGTAAGAGATCTTAATATTTTTTAGAATAGTGGTGTACCTATGTGATGTACCTATGTGGGTATTTGAAAGATTTTTCTACAATCTTTAAAAAATTCCTTCGGTATGTTAGTTTTAACATTTGTCCTAAAAAGGTGGGTTAAACCAGATGCTTTTCTTTCGCCTCGAACGGTTGCGTGAGCTTGAGTGATTGTGATTAATCTTTCGGTTGTGATTAGGCGGTTATTTTTTTATCATTGATTGTATTAGATGGATTTGATATATTTGTTTTATATCGAGTCAGATTATGCATGATTGTGGACTTGAAATGGCTAGTGAGGGGACTTCTTTAGTTGCATTTTATTTTCCCAGTATACTCAATTTCAAGCGGAGTTTTGATCGAATGTTCTCTTGTCAGCGAAGAGTCTTGATATTTTACTTGAGACGAAAGGTGATATTGATTTTATAATTGAATTGAGGTGATTGGAAAATTTGTGAACATAGAAAAGCATCAGGTTGGGTTTGTAATAGGGCCTGTAAGATTCAGAGTTAAGGGTTTTATCTAAACGTAGATGTTTTCTCATCAGGTTCAAAAGCTATAGAAAGGTCGAAGTTATTAAAAAGGCACATAGTTTTATTTTTACATAGGAGTCACCACTTATCAAAGCCCAGAAGCCACGCAGTGATAAGGGTTAAAGGGAGTACAGTAGTCAATGGGTCAATATCGTAGTAATCGTAATTAGTGGAGATTTGGTAAATTGGATTACTTAAGAGGAACGGCTCATCAAGAACTTGTTTACATTGGACTTGGAGACGACCATATTGTAGTCATCTAGAAAACAGGCAAACGGAAGAGAGTTCCACAGGCGGACAGTTCTAAGAAAGCTTTGTTCATGGAATCTATGTTTGGGTTTAGGTACAGATAAAGAGTGAGGGAAATTATTGATAGTGTTTTCAGCTAGACGAGTGTTTCTCGTGAAAGTTTGGCAAGAGGGGAACCATAAATAGGAGTTCAGACGAGCACTTGCCATCAAAATTACGATAAAGCAGAGATAGACTCGCAGCTTCTCTTCTGTTGTGAAAGAAGTTGCAGGAAAGAGAAAAGGGCATCCCCTACTAGGCTACGAAGTCTATTTTGAACTCTATCAAGACCGAATATGGTCTTTTTAGCAGCTCCTGTCTAGTTGTGGAAACAATACTCCATACTTGGAGCAACATTTTTTGAAATGCATCACTAGTGATCCTAATATTATATGGATCATTCAATAAACGAAGTGAATCTTGCAATACAACATTGTTTCTTTTTCTTTCAAAATAATTTCTATTTAGCTGGCACATTTTCCCTATGAGAAGCTTTGTAATAATAATAGATTATAGTATCACTCTCGTATAATAATAAAAATACGATACACCCCGCACACACTATATATATATATATATATATATATATATATATATATATATATAGCTTCCGGTGTGAAAAGTAAATAAATAACAAAACCAAAATAAATAATATATTTACGAGATGCCTTGGTCAAATAGTCTGTGACAATGATCGAATGGTGGGCTGGTGCATTCGTGCAAATTTTCCGCATCTTCAGTTCCTTGCGAATAATTGTGTATAGTTCCCACACTGACATTAAACTGTGCACGGTCCTTATCTATTAAATTTTTTATTTGGCCAATCAAATCTGATGTTCTTATTTTCTTACTCCCCCACACCTCTCATAATCAATCACAGACTCCCTGCTTTCCTTAAATCTATTATGCCACTCAAAAATTGATGCTTGATTCACGCTATCAGAAGTATTCCATACGTTTCTATGGCATTTTTTCCAAGTTTAAAACAAAATTTTATTGCATATTGTTCTAAAATGTTCTCACGTCCAAATTGCATTTTTGAAATTCACTAGCTGCGACAATCAGATTTTAGTAGGGTGTATTCCAATTTATGTTGTAGCTGTTCATTTGGACCTGAAATCATAAAAATTGGCCAGTCATCTCATAAAATATATAGAAATAATATACTGAATTTTCAAGAGTCTATGACAATTTAAATACCTGTACAAAAAGGTCTGGAATCTTATTGAAAACACATCGTAAATAGGCAAAGTGTGTATAAAATTAAAAGAAATAAAAATAATAAATAAGTAGTAACAACAACGTCATCATCATCATCAACAACAACAACAACAATAATAATAATAATAATAATAATAGTAATAATAATAATAATAATAATAGTAATAATAATAATAATAATAATAATAATAATAATAATAATAATAATAATTAATAGTAATAATAATAATAATAATAATAATAGTAATAATAATAGTAATAATAATAATAATAATAATAATAATAATAATAATTAATAGTAATAATAATAGAAATAATAATAATAATAATAGTAATAATAATAATTAATAGTAATAATAATAGTTGATAAAAAGAAAAAATACTAATAAATTGGGTAACACACCTAGTATGTAGATTCAACTGACCCTCACACCGAAAACATAAATTTGACAAATATAGGAAGCTTTATTCCATTGGCTATAAAGGCGTCACCTATTGCCACAGTTAACACCGGTTCAAATCCGATTAATACTAAATTATGCAAAAGGAAGCATCTAAATAATACTACTGCAAAGATACTATAACATAGTAATATTTTTTAATCATTTGCTCAAAATGATTTTGATTTCATTTTAAGAATCCAACGACAACTGAAAGGCAAGGTCATCGTTCAAAATATTCTGTGATGCATTCATAGAAATTTCCGCATTTTATTTCAGAAATTTTATTGTCACCTCTCTGCTGTTCCAACGGAGCATACTTCCACCATTTGATGTGTGCTCGTCGTCATTGTGGGGCCGTCTTTATTTTGAGCATTTTTCTATTTTAAACGATTTTTATTTATTGAAACATGATCCTCCGCTCACATCACACAGTCTTTAATTTTAACATCTTTTATACATTTCATATAACAAAAATATTCATCACAAATCAATGGTCGAACAGTGTTTTTTTTTACTTACAGCCATTTTGAAAAAAAAATCTTACCAAAAATATGTTCTTCAATTCGAAACAATATAAAGTTTAGATTTATTGAAGAAAATTCTGGAAAAAACTTGTATATTTTTGTTTGAAACGAATTCACCTTATAAATTGAACGCATTTCGTATTTCCACTACTGTTACTGCCATTTCAATTAATATTGTTTAATAACTTCTTCGTATAATTCACCCGCTGTCATCGACGAACACATTAAGCGACAAATGAAACAAAAGGTAGCCATTTTGTGTTGATATTAAAATTCTTATTTTACTATTCTCTTTTTTTTAATAAGTCCTCAATTCTCAATGGAAGGCTTTGTCTGTAAGTGAGTTCATAGGTCTGTAGACCTCAGTTTGAATTGCAATTTTGAAGGTCTGTCACAGTTAATTTTGAAATAACATTTCCTTCAGACTGTCAGAGTTATGTTTGAAATAGCATCTTGCTCAATCCCCACGTTTTATTTGGAATAGGATTTATGTCGATCTGTCACGCTAAATTTACAATTTAATTTATTGGTCTGCAACACTTAAGTATGATAATATTTTCATCACTAATAATACAGATAGGAGCATCTTTTGGTAGTTGCGTCAACTGATCTGTATACTATGACCGCTAATCGATCTATCACGCTTTAGTTTTTCAGGGCATGTTCGTCAGTCTATCAAGCTTCAGTTTGGAATAGCAAATTATTTAATGCATTGGACGTAAGCTTGAAATAATGTCTTCATCGTTCAACGCGCATGTTGAATAGATGCATCTTACGAATATTAGTTCCTATTATTTTTGTTTTCAGGTTTTAGATTTTAATCAAACGTCAAAAGATATGCCTTTCAACGTTTCCTTTCGTTTCTTTTCGTTCTATTCGCCACCATTTGGTTTTTGCGTTTTTCTTTTCTTCATTAATTTTTTTTGCGTTTCTTTTTATCCGTCGAAATTGATTAATGGCGGGACTTGCTTTGATTTCGAACCTGATTTCATTTAATTCGATCAAGTGGTCTATTAATAAGCAATTTCATTCTGTATTTCGATGAAAGACACAAACTCACCCACCCAAAAAAAATACAATAATAAAAAAAACAACATAATGTGTTAAAAGTTCAAAACGTCAAATAAGAGGGCTTGCCCTTAGGCCGAAAAGTCAACATATTCACCATTTCGGATGACATGTTTATTGCTTTATATATATATATATATATATATATATATATATATATATATATATATATATATATATATATATATATATATATATGTGTGTGTGTGTGTGTGTGTATGTGTATGAGTACGAGCGTTTCTTAAAACGAGATAGTATATAAATTCAATAGTATATATATATATATATATATATATATATATATATATATATACACTATCGAATTTATATACTATCTCGTTTTAAGAAACGCTCGTATATATATATATATATATATATATATATATATATATATATATATATACTATTGAATTTATATACTATCTCGTTTTAAGGGACGCTCGTAGTCATACACATATCAATAAATATGCACATATGTATGTATACACATGTCTATTTCTATATTTTTTATGCATACAGAAATATCACTACATATATATGTATATATATATATTAATTTTTCATTTGACTTCAGTCGAAGCTCTTAAAATCTTAATCTATATGAGATACATAGATACATAGTATCCGAGTGTTCTGGTGAAGTTTTCCTTTACGTCTAAAACTATGAGTTATTAACGAAGTGAATAATATTAAATTTTGTTTCTCCCAACTGACCAGTTAACTAGGTCATATCATTTTTTGTGTCACATGGTCTTGCCGGATTCCAGACAAAAAATTATACCAGCCTGTATAAGTATTCAGCTTCGTATTGTTACTAGAGGCAACATTACTTGAGAAGATCTTACCTAGGTTTCGTATAATTCTCCCGCTGCCATAAACGAACACATAAATGAAACAAAAGGTAGCCATTTTGTGTTGATATTAAAATGTCTATTTTACTATTCTCTCTTTTTAATAAATTCCCGAATCTCTATGGAAGGCTTTGTGAGTTCATAGGTCTGCTACACCTCAGTTTAAATTGCAATTTTAAAAGTATTTCACAGTTAATTTTGAAATAGCATTTCCTTCAGACTGTCAAAGTTATGTTTGAAATAGCATCTTGCTCGGTCTGTGAAATTTATTTTTGAAATAGCATTTTTTTCGGTCTATCCAGGTTACTTTTGAACCAGTATCTATAATATTTACTTGTAGGGGGAAGTATCTTAACGCTAGGTAACCATGAAAAAAAAATCCCAACTATACAGAAATTAAACAGAAAAATCCAAATTGTATTATCAAAGGACTGCCTTAAGGTTAGTTATTTCCCCAAAATTTATTCAAATATGCAGTAATCATAAAGTTATGGCATTTTATTTATTATCAGGGAATTTATACTGTTTATCGCTTTCAATTAAAAGTCAAGTATTAAAAAATGCGTAATTTGATATGCCTCGTAAGCACTGGTATTTCAAGGAAATTCTGTTACTCATGGTAAAAAGTCCATCTAAAGAAAAATGAAATCGCTTCTCAACGTTGAAATGAGTGCATTAACAAAAATAACTTTCCAACACTCAGTCATTACAGTCACATAGAAGATTCCATCCTCACTAGCTTAATATATTTTTTCTGCTTGCTTTTGGACGAATTCAACTGCTCGTCCAGCGAAGAAAAATCCTTCCAGACTGAGGGGAAAAAACGGGTGATTGAAGGTTATCGAAAAGCAAAGAATTTTTCATCAAAGGAACTGGAAAGGAATCTAAGAACAATCCCAACACCAAATCTAGAAAGATAAGGGCACCAAGAGAAACCTTTCTGAACGTGATATTCTGAAAATTCATAGGGAAATCAACCGAACCCAAATCAGCACCTGTGGTTCAATTTTTGCAAGAGCTGAAATCGCTCCAATATCCAGGCAGGCCCGATGCAATGTGTTGAATGAGATGGCAAGGAATATCAAACCTCATCGAGGCCTCGATTAAGCAAACAACGTAGGAAAAAAACAAATTGGTTGGGCACAGATTACATAAAAATGGATTTCCAACGTGGTCTATTTACGGATGAGCCCATACTACTCTTAGAGGTCCGGATGGATGGGCCAAAGTTTGGAACCCGAACAGAAATCCGACCGCTTCCAGAGTTCATGCGCCAACAAGGATGTGAAGGCATCATGTTTTGGGTGGGTATCATTGGGGATAAGTTTGTTGGACCATTCCGAGTGACAGAGGGTGTAAATCTTACCAGCAATGCGTACACAGCCTTTTTGAATAGTCACTTGTTGCCATAGCTAGATGACCTACCATTGTCACGTCACTTTCAGATGATTTTTATGCATGACAATGTGCCATCCTATTCTGCTAGGGCGACTTCCTTGAATCTATGGGCTTCGTTAGAAAAACCCTCATGACCTGGCCACTGTTTTCTTCAGACCATTGAACATTTTTGATTAATATTAAAAAGAGGGGTTTACGAGGAGGGAGCGCAATTTACTTCAACGCATGCTCTACGGAGGAAAATAGTTGATATCGCCGGAGAGATCTCCTTTTCAGATCAAACATATGACTTCCTCGGTGGACAAAAGGTTGTTTAAAGTTATTTAAGAAATGGTGTATATGTCGATAAATAATTCATTTATTTGTGGCTTAGCACCTAGGATGTGTCTTTGTTTATTTTTCTTTGACAGAAAATTATAATAAGAAAAAAAGTTTTCATGATTAGACATTGAATTTTTGCCCTAAAACAACATTTGAAGAAACCTGCAATAAAGTGATAGACGGTAGAAATTCTTTGATAAAGAATAAAATATCATAACCTCATGAATATCGTATGAATTTAAATAAAATTTTGGAAAATAACTACCCTTAAAGCGGTCCTTTGATGCTAGAATGTTAAAGCTTTTGTAAGATATATTTAGTGAAATATTGATATTTTACTAATCTGCAATTAAGCGATCGACACAGTTTATATATATATATATATATATATATATATATATATATATATATATATATATATATATATATATATATACTTTTATTCACCCAAACTAGGCATAGTGCCACTTCGACGTAAGGGAATAATATTGGGGGTCATGGCTACTATGTGACGAAATGAACGAAATGTTTTTTCGCATTACATTTAAATTTCTCCATGTTAGTACAATCAGAGAAGTTTATTTATATATATATATATATATATATATATATATATATATATATAGAGAGAGAGAGAGAGAGAGAGAGAGAGAGAGAGAAAATAAAAAAGGAACAAACCGTATTATGTGTTCACCAACGTTTCGTCTTTATTTCGAGACTTCCTCTGGGTGAATGAGATTAAGAAACCAAAAAAATATACCAGTACAAAATATTTGAAAAAGTTTCACGTGCACAGTGTGACGCAGTTCTATTTAAGAGAAACGGAAAAATTGATGTTGGAAATTCAAAAAGGAAGGGGGCTGGCGCTGTTAAAGAGAAGGAGATTTTAGTGACGTCAATTAGTCGTTAATTTAATTTTAAAACTATGAACGCAAGTTTATATTCTTATTGGGAAAAGCCCTCTTATTCATATATATATATATATATATATATATATATATATATATATATATATATATATATATATATATATACTTTTATTCAACCAAACTAGGCATAGTGCGACTTCGACGTAAGGGAATAATATTGGGGGTCATGGCTACTATGTGACGAAATGAACGAAATGTTTTTTCGCATTACATTTAAATTTCTCCATGTTAGTACAATCAGAGAAGCAGGAAACAGGCACCAAATTACAAAAGTATATCAGTCTGAGGGAGGAACCTGTTAAATCTAGGAACCTCTACAGTGGAAGCTTGGGATTTTGTTGCTAGGCGGGTTTGATCGATTATATGTACATCGAGGGCGTACAAGTGTTATAAGTTCGTCAGAGTACATTCCATTAAAGTACTTATGACACCAGGATCCAACATTACGACGATGAGACAAACTCGGATAGGTTAAGAGTACGGGACATTAGATTGGAGACTCTCTATGGACCCTGTCTAAGAGGGAGCCCAGGGATTGAATGAGGATGAACAAATGTTCTACGCTTTCAATATTTCTATTGTCATCGAAATCGGTGAAACCGTACATTTTTTCAATTAAATCTCTAGTCGGGAATCCAACACGGCGCACCTGGACGAAGCTTCACACGCCTCCCCTCCTACTGTTGATTTTATAAAATTATTTTATATAATGGCTTGAATTAAAGTTTAACTACCGGGCTGGAAAATGTTTTGGGGAAGAATGAGAGAGTTATCTACATAATTCAAGGGGCAATGTTTGTCTCTAAGAGACATATTAATTAATGGAGACTCCGATACATAGAAACAGGAAAAATGATGAAAAAATATTAATGGAGGTATTGTATGATTGCAGGTGATTAAATGACTTGCTAACTAAATAGTTTTCTAACGAATAATAAAAAATATAAAAATTAAGTTTTTTTTAATATAGTTTTAAAGGTTAAAAAACTTCCAATATTGAGAGAGAGAGAGAGAGAGAGAGAGAAAGAGAGAGAAAGAGAGAGAGAAAGAGAGAGAGAAAGAGAAAGAGAGAGAGAGAGAGGAAGAGGGGAGAGAGAGAGAATCAGGATGATATTGATCAATAATATTATTTTCACAGAATTAGCAGGTGATTCATTCTTTATTTTGTCAGATAAATTCCTACATATGTTATCATCATCTTAGTAGATTCATTCCCACGTGTAAACAATGTCTCAACCGCCATTTTGGATTTTCTCTTATTAATTCGATGGCCGAAAACGATAAGAATATTTATACTATTATCCTATTTTACATTAGCATTGCCGGCCTGTTTGATTGCGTCATCAATTCGTAAGAGCTTTAATCATCATCTCCTTATCTAGGTAGCCACTGTGACATCGCTGCTTTACTTGGCACCATCACTCACCTACTTAACTGATTATATCAAATCCTATCCTCACTCAAACCACTCGTGATTTTGTTCGACGAATCAGAACCTTTGTTATTCAAAACTCTTATTATAAGGTTGACAAGAAAATTCTTGCAGTTTTTCACTTTTAAATTCAAAAGAACATATCTTGACTCAAACAAAAATTTATTGGTCGAAATAAGAACCATCAGAATCCACACACTTTTGCCAACGTAAACAAGTGCATTTAGGCCAGTAACGTAAAAATCTTGCGTTCCGGTGGCGATGAAGTCGCTGAACGATGAAGTCGCTGAACGCGTTTTTGATATCGCTTAGGTTTTTGAAGCATTTCTCACGCAGAAAGTTGTCGAGATGCTTGAAAAACTGGTAGTCGGTAGGAGAGAGGTCTGGAGAGTGTGGCGGATGAGGCAGTTTCGGAATCCAATTCATACAACTTCTGCAGGGTCGGTTTAGCAAAGTGCGGTCGGAAATTACCGTGAAGGAGAATTGGACCTTTTCTGTTGACTAATGCTGGGTGTTGTTGTCGAAGTTTCTGAGATGCATTTCATCCATTTATTGACAATATTTCTCCGCCGTAATGGTTTCGCATGCATAAAAAAAAACTGCAATGGATGCGACCGGTTGCAGATCACCAAACAATCAGCATGATCTTCTTTTAGTGCAACTCTGGCTTCGAGAAGAAAGAAATAAACATCATACCAGTTGTGACAGGAGCAACTGGCCTAATAAAAGAGAACCTTCAGAAATACTTAGAAGCAATCCGTGGAAGACCAAGCTGTAAGGAAGTACAGATAGCAGCCATAAAGGGAACAGTGTCTATTCTTAAAAGAGCCCTCGGATATAAATTTAAACTGTAATAGAATCAAGTGTTAGCTCCAGGAAGGAGCCCCTTGATCTCTTCAAACTAATAAAATTAAAAAAAAAAAAAATCAACCGCCATTTATGCAATAGTGTTTGCGACGGTATAAATTATAACTTGTTTTACAATAGTATTTTTAAATACTATGACCAAAGAATGTTTCTATGGATAGGTCATTGTTCCAGCTAAATTATATCTTTAGATTTTCATTATATTAATATTAATTGACTTACGAGGGGCGTGCAATAAGTAATGTCCCTGACCCATTTCCAGATGTCTAATCTAGCTGAAATTTTGCATGTGCAATGATTTATATCTCTACGGGTTATGTGGCAAATTACAGCTATGAACTAATTGTGGTTTCTGTTTTACAAGTGTTTGAATCACGTCGGGTGTGAAATGGAGCCTGTTGAATGTCGAGCAGTGATCCGGTTTTTGTATTTGAAAGGAAGCACACCACAGGAGACTTTTAATGAAATGAAAGAAACTTATGATGATAATGCCCCATCATATGACCTTGTAAAACGCTGGCATCGTGAATTCAAACATGGCCGGAAGTCTGTGGAAACAGCTCACAGACCTGGTCGCCCCCCCTTCTGCTATTGATGAGGCATCTGTCCGTCAAGTTGAGGCTGCCATTTTGGAAGAGCAGGAACCAACTGCTAATACCACCCATGAAAACTTTGTTCGATCGCACCAAGAAACAGCAAAGAAGAGTTAAAAAACATAAACAAAAAGCAACATAAATGCCCCACTCGACAGAATACAAAATTAAGGAAGCAGGTCCTTCAAGAGCTTAGTATGATGCACCTTTACTTAAAACGTAACTATTAAACGAAAACGTCATGGTTCTTTCTATCCTGTGTTAATTGTTTTATAATAAAACTTTTATGAAAAATCTCAGCGAACGCCTCCTTATGCCCGTTTTAATCACGAAAAGAAAATTATTTCTATAGCAACTACTAGACGAAACGGCGACGACGAAAAGCAGCGATTTTAACAGAAGTGGGAATAAAAAAGACAAAATATAAAGAGCCCGCACGTATAGCGGTATCAGAAATTTCGTGAAAATAGTGAATAATTCCACCCCATCTTTCCAAGCTTTAAACTCCTCGAAAAATGTAATTCAAGCCCTAATTTTTTTTTCAATAAAAAGGAGCAAGGACCAAGGTTTCATTTAAAAAAAAACCCCAAAAAACAATGTGTTTTTTTTTTAAAAAAGGTTTTAAACTTCGGACTTTACAGGTAAATTTCTAAAAAACGGTTTTTTTTTGTTTTAAATTTTAATATATTATTTATTGACCTTTTCTCTTCAATTTGTGATATATAAAACTATTCAACATAAATTAATTACTAACTTTTTAATAGACATTTCAAAATGAGAGGCATGAATTATTCGACCCCCTGTCTTTCCAAGCTTATAACTCCTCGAAAAATGTAATTCAAGCCCTAATTGTTTTTTCAATTAAAGGAGCAAGGACCAAGGTTCCATTAAAAAAAAAAAACAAAAAAAAAAACAATGTGTTTTTTTTTAAAAAATGGTTTTAAACTTCGGACTTTACAGGTAAATTTCTAAAAAACGTTTTTTTTTGTTTTAAATTTGAATAAATTATTTATTGACTTTTTCTCTTCAATTTGTGATATATAAAACTATTCAACATAAATTAATTATTTACTTTTTAAGAGAAACTTGAAAATGGGTGGGGGCGTGAATTTAAAAAAAAACGTTTGTCTAAAATATTATATTGGGTTTATTGGAAAGAACATAAAATTTCACATTGACCCTGAAAATATCGTAAAAATAGAATCAATAGAAAAATTTTGATAGATTTTTAAAGTTAAAAAATTGAAAAATATTGAGTTCGGAAAATTCATTACTGTTTAAAAAAAAAATATTTCTATTACTTTTAAAACAACTGTAATAGTTTATTTTGGAAGTATAATCCATAAAGCAAACAAATAACCCACTTTTAACAGAGAAATTACGAGATTTTTATATTTTATTCGCAGTTTCGTGTTAGGGGTGTCAAAAATTCCTACAAAAATTCTGATACTGCTACCGCACGTATGTATAAAGACATTATTTTATTATTAAAACTGTTACAATAGCGTAAAACTATTTATCCGAGGAAGCTGCAATTCTGCTACCAACAGAATCAGCTCCATTTGAAAATATCGGAAATTAAAATTCTGTAAAAAATATCATACGAGCATAGGTTAGTTCGTACTATTTGGATTCATCGAACTACTATTCTCATTTGAAGTAGGATTTTCACCTCTGACTTTCTTCAAGTGTATCTTGTCGAACTCGGGAATGTTTTTTGTCGAACTCGGGAATGTTTTTTGTCGAACTCGAGAATGTTTTTGTCGAACTCGAGAATATTTTTGTCGAACTCGAGAATGTTTTTGTCGAACTCGAGAATGTTTTTGTCGAACTCGAGAATGTTTTTGTCGAACTCGGGAATGTTTTTGTCGAACTCGAGAATGTTTTTGTCGAACTCGAGAATGTTTTTGTCGAACTCGGGAATGTTTTTGTCGAACTCGGGAATGTTTTTGTCGAACTCGGGAATGTTTTTTGTCGAACTCGGGAATGTTTTTTGTCGAACTCGAGAATGTTTTTGTCGAACTCGAGAATGTTTTTGTCGAACTCGGGAATGTTTTTGTCGAACTCGAGAATGTTTTTGTCGAACTCGAGAATGTTTTTGTCGAACTCGAGAATGTTTTTGTCGAACTCGGGAATGTTTTTGTCGAACTCGAGAATGTTTTTGTCGAACTCGAGAATGTTTTTGTCGAACTCGGGAATGTTTTTGTCGAACTCGGGAATGTTTTTGTCGAACTCGAGAATGTTTTTGTCGAACTCGAGAATGTTTTTTGTCGAACTCGGGAATGTTTTTTGTCGAACTCGGGAATGTTTTTTGTCGAACTCAAGAATGTTTTTGTCGAACTCGGGAATGTTTTTGTCGAACTCGGGAATGTTTTTTGTCGAACTCGAGAATGTTTTTGTCGAACTCGGGAATGTTTTTGTCGAACTCGGGAATGTTTTTGTCGAACTCGGGAATGTTTTTGTCGAACTCGAGAATGTTTTTTGTCGAACTCGGGAATGTTTTTTGTCGAACTCGGGAATGTTTTTTGTCGAACTCGAGAATGTTTTTGTCGAACTCGGGAATGTTTTTGTCGAACTCGGGAATGTTTTTGTCGAACTCGAGAATGTTTTTGTCGAACTCGAGAATGTTTTTGTCGAACTCGAGAATGTTTTTGTCGAACTCGGGAATGTTTTTGTCGAACTCGGGAATGTTTTTGTCGAACTCGAGAATGTTTTTGTCGAACTCGAGAATGTTTTTTGTCGAACTCGGGAATGTTTTTTGTCGAACTCGAGAATGTTTTTGTCGAACTCAAGAATGTTTTTGTCGAACTCGAGAATTTGTCGAACTCGAGAGTGTTTTTGTCGAACTCGAGAATGTTTTTGTCGAACTCGAGAATGTTTTTGTCGAACTCGAGAATGTTTTTGTCGAACTCGAGAATGTTTTTGTCGAACTCGAGAATGTTTTTGTCGAACTCAGGAATTTGAACGGAATTTCGAATGGAACCCTTTATTTACTTCACCGGGGTAACATGTTCTTATTCCGTTCAAAATTGCGTCCAGATTTCCGAGTTCAGCAGAAATACCCCCGAGCTCGATAAGATACACCTGAAGAAGGTAGGAGGTTACATCGATCGTAACGTTGTGAAAGTCACAATCGAGATGAGAACCGTAGTCCGATAAATCTAAATAATGCGAATAACCAATCCTCATCTTAAAAAAATCAGAAATGTCAGTCTAGGTTAGTTTTGCCATCATTTTGGTAACGTAGGAACCGTCACGTGCCTTCATTGCCGGGATTAGATATGATCCAATTCGTTTGTAGGAGGTGCATCCACAGAGGCATTACATTGTCTTTCGGGAAGGTAATTGATTTGTTGCCAGTTGTCTGAGCCGCCCGTATGAGAGAATACTGATGGGTTCATTCGTGTGGTAACTTTAAGATGTATCCTTTCCACGAATTCTAGTTATCGGAAAAATTGATATATATGACCTTAAACCCCGACTTGAAATGGAAGCCCTACATCAGATCCGTTACCAAAATCGTTAGAACAATGTTTGGATCATTCTACCATACCAGAAAGTATCTCACTCCCGACTCAGTACTCTACTTATACAACAAATAAATACGTCCTAAGATGGAGTACCGTTGCCACATCTGAGGAGTTGCTGCTAATAGTATCTTTTCCTGCCTTGACAAGATAATAACGAGCTTCAGAATCTAGTGGTGAGGACCTTTTCGCCTCTCTACCCCCATTTTGTCACAGAAGAGACGATGCGGGTCTATCTCTGTTTTAATAACTACCCTTAAAGCGGTCCTTTGATGATAGAATGTTAAAGCTTTTGTAAGATATATTTTATATTTCATAGCAGATTATCGACTGAGCTCCAATCTATGATTCTCTCCAGTAAAATATTCGTAACAAATACAACTACAGTAAACACTTTCACTTACTATTTGTCTGTGCCTAAAACTAAACTAAATTCCATGAGCAAAGTTTCTTTCGCAGAACTATTCCTCTTTGATACACAGAGTACCGTGGGGCTGCTTCCCGAATGAAAATAACAAGTTTAATATAGATTCTTGTTGAACCGTCCTCTTAATCAACTCTTACCAAATGCCTACCATTGCTACCGATCATCATAGCGTTGTCTCATCGTATACTTGTCATTCCTTAATCTTTACCCTCGAGTAACCTTTAGACTTTGAGAAGCGGCAACTTTAAGTTGGCGTTAATCGTGACACCATGCACTGATGATTCCCGAAAGGATGAAACACTAGTGTCTGTAAGTATTTAATAGTTATTATAGTAAATAATAATAATAATAATAATAATAATAATAATAATAATAATAATAATAATAATAATAATAATATAAATTCCAAAGGTAAATACATTAACTAGATATCAAAATTTATCGAGATAATAGAAAGCTCAATATATTAAACAGAACAATTAAAAACGAGAAAAGCTGACGATTGTAGGTTTTTATCATGGAATGTTAGGTGTTGTTTTATGGCGCTATTGTCTGCTAAATTATAGGTTATTCGTCGGGAGAGTGTTGTTATAGTGTGGCCTATGTGTGTGTTGTATGATTTTTAGAGTGGGTTCTTCGAACGAGCAAACAAATTCATGCACTACATTAGTTTGGTTTTGTGTGGTGTTAGTATTATTATTGTCCTTAATTATTAAATTAAAGGTTTTAAATTTAGTATAATATATTATTACTTTAATCGTTTTGTTCTGGTCGTGGGGTCTGGTGTATCTTTTAATAAGATTTGTTATTTTTGTCGTCTGTTTTGCAGTTACAAAACAACATCTAACATTCCATGATAAAAACCTACAATCGTCCGACATAAAAAATATCTTAACTAACAATACTAAAATTCGATACCTTAACAATTGCACACGCAGATTAAAATTACTAGAAGCCATACTAATTAAAAAACTACAACCCCTTATAAACCAGATTTCATTTAATATCAGGACAAATATACTAACTGCATTAAATAACTAACAATAAATAAACTAAATAAATAAAATATGAAATAAGATGATTAAAATTAAACCTAAAAATAATTCGCCCCTATCCATCCTGCACAAAAAATAATAGAACTAACTATAAATACACCAAGCCTCTAAAAAAGAAAACGACAACAACCACAATGATCGCTCCTGACGACGATCAGATGTACCGATAGGAAGCTCTTGAGGAGAATATGGCCGAACAACAACTGCTGGGCACCATAATATACAATATGCCATCCGTAATAAAAAAGACTGCTCGCCGAATCAAAAAGATATTCAACAAAATCTCTCTCTCCCCTCTCTCTCTCTCTCTCTCTCTCTCTCTCTATATATATATATATATATATATATGTATATATATATATATACATATATATACATATATATATATACATATATATATATATATATATATATATATATATATGCGTGCGTGCGCGTGTGTGTGTGTGTGTGTGTGTGTAGGCAGCATGTTTTCATTCTGGCTTAATAAGTTTTCTTTGTAGTTTTTCAATTTTCAAATTGTCTTTCTTGTTTCTCGGTTAAATATGTGTAAAAAAGGTCCATTGTCGTCTTAGTCCATTTTTTTGTTCTTTGCAAGTATTTCGACTGAGTTTTCACAGTCGTCTTCAGGCAGTTTTGATTATTGTTCATTTAAAATCCGGATGCTTTTATATGCTTCAGTTTAAATTATATTTAAATTTCTTGAAGTAATGAAGCGTCTCGTGTATATATACATATATATCTATCTATCTATACACCTATAAATTCGTTTTTCTTTTGTGTGTGTTGATATTCATATTAAAAACTCTCTTTTCTATTTATTTAAAAAGAAAATACAATTCTCTTATATATGGGTTGTGGAATTGCATTCAATAGTAAAAGATCTAACTAATTTGCATATTCTTTTAAACGTTCATTTTAATTAATTCCCTATTAGTTGCTTCGGTTTTCTAATTGGATAATCAACTTTAGTTAACTATTACGTGTAATTATATTCATGCAGATATTCTACATGATTTATACTTGCGTAATATTTGCGTAAAAAGTTTATAGTAAACACAAAATTGTTTACATATATATTGATGTATACGTATATATTTTTGTTTAACAAAATTGCCTACCAAACTCCTCCTAGTTATTTTGGTCTACAGACATGAAACTTCATATATAAGGTATTTGAAGCCATGCAAAACTTTATATTTGGGTTTTAGCCCGAAAAATCCGTGCAAAAGTGTGAAAATTAAAAAAAAAAATGAAATTTGTCAGGTAAAGGTCGAACGCCGGCATTACGAATGCATAACGTAGTAGCTATTGGTTTATGTTTTAATTTTTAGCCTCGCAGTAAACATGTTTTCATAGCCCAGTCGTTGACGGCAGAGGCAAAATAAATCGTGAGCTGAACGTTTTGGTTTCGATTCTCGGTGGTGGCGCATGATCCGTTTTTAATACTTTTTAAATCATTACTATATATTGCATCCAATCTATCTATCTATCTATCTATCTGCCTGTCTATCTATCTATAAAAGTGAAAATGTCTGTCTGTCTTTTCTCTATGGTAGTTAAGGAAGACTATTATACAGAAAGGTATTATTTTACATATTCACACTTTTTAATATATGCATATGCATATGACCTTATGAACTGTACATAGAGCCTGAGCAAATATATATATATATATATATATATATATATATATATATATATATATATATATATATATACTTTTATTAACGTGTAAGAAACGTGGCTAAAACAAATGTACAATGGTTTTTACAATATGGTATAGAATTTACAGTTTAAAAAAAAAAATTAATTCCTTGTAACTGTACATTACCATACATATAGATATACACGTAACTATATATATATATATATATATATATATATATATATATATATATATATATATATAACTACTTCATTTACTCACACAAATTTAATATACGAAAGTATAGATTTATGCGTAAAGTATTTACTTCAAAAGTGCTCAATACGTAGGTAGAGCTAGTTAGTAATTTATAAAATATATATGGCGATTAAGCTACACTGAATATTCTGCGTTTCATCCACTGTAGGATTCGTCAGGCTTATGCGCGAATTTTGTGGTTGCTTCTTGTTTTTATATATGTTGAGGATTTCTAATTAGCCAATCAGCTTTCTAGTATCCACCGCGCCCCCTCCTATCAGCCAATGGGCATGCATTTTATCGAACAAAGGATCTGTTTTAGAACTAGGTTAGTTGTTTAAGGTAGATCTTTTCCCTCTTTTTTTTTCCTTATATATATATGCATATACCTATGTGTACACACACACATGCACACACACACACACACATATATATATATACATATATGTGTGATCGTTTATGTATATTCATGTTTATTTAATTTATTTATTTGTTGGTTTTCTATTGTTATTGTTAGTTTTAAAGCTATTTTGTATCGCTATCCTAGAGTAAGTTTTATTTTGTGAAAACAGTTGTTTGCTATTTCTCGTCTACAGTTTAATAGATTTTGAGGTTCTTTAAAGTACAGGATAGCAAATTTTTCATGGAGGCATAATATACATGGGTCGTCTAAATGTCTGCACGTGGTAGCTTGTCTCATTATTTTCCATTCGACTATCGGCGAATGTCCGCTTTCTTTGAGTTCCCAGTATTTATTCGCTAGTGTTGTTTTTATACGGTGTTTTTTTTATTTTTGAAGGTACTTTTGTGGTCATAGTATCGGGTTTTAAAATCTAAGGAAGTCATGCCTATGTAATATTTCTTGTTATTCGGGTTTTCTTTCGCATATATTGTTGCTTGATAAACTACACTTTTTGTTAGACATTTATTTTGAACTGGCCAAATTGTGCGGTGTCAGATCCTTTGTTCGATAAAATGCATGCCCATTGGCTGATAGGAGGGGGCGCGGTGGATACTAGAAAGCTGATTGGCTAACTAGAAATCCTCAACATATATAAAAACAAGAAGCAACCACAAAATTCGCGCATAAGCCTGACGAATCCTACAGTGGATGAAACGCAGAATATTCAGTGTAGCTTAATCGCCATATATATTTTATAAATTACTATATATATATATATATATATATATATATATATATATATATATATATAAAGTGTACATATTTATTTAATGTATTTTTTAAAAGTGTATATATATAGACATTGAACAACCCAACCTTCCCATACACAAAAGGTAGGATTCTAACACTGTTTCCTTTTCATTTTCGTATGGTCTATGATCGTTTTCTTCTGCATTTTTCCTTTTAATATCCTGAAGATGTCCTCTGCAATAGGGACGAAACGTTGATCATTTCATAAATTCATTCGGTTTTTCTTTTTTCAAAACACAAAACTATATATATATATATATATATATATATATATATATATATATATATATATATATATATATATAGGATGGGTACGTATCAAAGCACTTCAAAATGTTACTCCTATTTTCAAAATTTACATAATTTATTTTTGGTTGTTTAGTTTTTATATATAGTGCTTCCAATATTTTTAATATTTTAGCATTTGAATCCATATGGAGGATTTTTGTATTTTCCATTAGGTCCTTTCTAAACTGAGAATGTGGGTAACCATGATATTTTATACATACACACATGATGATTGCAACGTCTTGTCAGACGACTGCCACTCCCTCAGACACTGAAAAATCCATGAACCCGAAGATGACTTTTTTTTAGTCCTGCCAGCGAATTCACACGCACAAGCATACATTACACTGAAGACGGTCATTGGTATACATACATATATATACATATACGCATACATACATGTATACACATACCTACACATACATACATATACACATACAGATCTATAAACATACACACATATATACATATATAAATACATACACAATACATAATACACATGCATACACATACATATACATAGACACATCCATGCATACACATACATACACATATATGCACACATATACAATTCCAAACGAACATATACATACATATACACATACAAATACATATACATATATGCACATATATATACATACACATACATTTACCTACATATGCATACACATACATATATATGCCCTTATACATACACATATATATATATATATGCATATATACACAGACATATACATATGCATATATACACATACATATACATATGCATATATACATATAAATATACATATACACACAAACATATATGCATACAAGCACACAAACATATATACACACATACATATATACACACATACATATATACATATACACATAGATATACATACATATACATACAAATGTATATATACACGCATACATATATATATACATACATAATACATACATACGTACATACACATACATACATAGATACATATAATGATGGCAGATAAATTATTACATGCTTCCATCATTTCAGGCCTACAGGTGTCACAACTTTTCCATCGCCACAGGACTATTTTTATAGACAAATGCCTGAGAGAGTATCTATACAAAGATTATGTTACAGAGTTTCAGCTTTGTACGACAGGTAAATCTCTCTCTCGGTTCAAAATGTTGATATCCAGCAACAAACAAGAGCAAGATAGCCAGCAATAAGTAAAACTGCAGACCAGCTTAATGCGGGTACTGGTCTTCCGCTTTATGTTTTTTTTTAAATCTCTCCACCAACATACACATGGAAATAAACACATGCATGCACACATACATACATACATACATACATACATACATACATACATACATACATACTTACATACATACATGTGTGTGTATCTACGTACGTATGTTCCGATTTTGTTGAATATTTTTTTAATTCGGCGAGCGGTCTTTTTTATTTTTGATGGCATATGCATATTATGGAGCCCAGTAGTTGTTCCGCCATATTCTTATATATATATATATATATATATATATATATATATATATATATATATATATATATATATATATATATATATATACTCCTAAAGTCTTTTGACAGAATATGGATACCAACCATAGAGGTGCCTGCGCGCAATTCTTTTGGCAGTAGGTGTGCAATCTCGAACCACACCGCTTCTGAGTCGACATTGTTAAATACCAGTGGCAAATGAAGTATATGTAGAAGAACGACTGTAAACAAATACTATATATATATATATATATATATATATATATATATATATATATATATATATATATATATCATATATATAAGAATTTATATATATATCTATATATATATAAGAATTTATATATATATCTATATATATATATATATATATATATATATATATACTAGAATGACCTGTGGAAATTCCGCAAGGGACTCATTCATATGTAATATATTGATGTTAGCCTTCTGTAGATGTTCAGTGTAAATGCAGACGCTCTGATGACAGCTTTTTTTGTTAAAATTGCAAAAGTATTTTCTAAGTTAGCACGAACGCCCGGCAAATCTAGGGCGTGCGCTTAAATATCTTTTTTTATATCAAAATCGAAAATATTAAGAAAGGTTCCTAAAAAGTCATAGACCAAAGTGTCTCCGTTGCATTTAATAATGTTTTCTTGAATATATATATATAATTTAAAGGAGATTAGAACAATAGTCTAAAGAGCTGAATGTATTTCAATGTAACAGTGAAATTACTAGTTTAATTAAAATACAGGAAAGAGAAAGTGCTCGTTGTAATTTAGATATATAATAAGCTCGATAGGTAAATATCCTAGAGCTAATTCAATATTAAGTAATATATATCATAAATTATAAATACACACATATATATATGTATTTATATATATATATTTACATTTATATACATATATAGCTATGTATATACTAGCAGAAGTACCCATCGTTTACTGGGTTCAAAAACAGCATACAGAAAATGGACTGTAATTGATGAAAGTATGATAGATTAGGAAAAGGAGGTGGTTGTAAAGAGATAGGTTTTCATACTCAAAAATTTTACCCTAATCAAAATATGATGAAAGTAAAGATAATTTTCGCGAAAATATATTTTTTATATTAACATTGTTTCCATTCGTAGCCAAGAGTGACCAACAAAATGATGTTTCCTTACAAAAGAAAATGTTATATATATATAATAATATAAATATACAAAAAATAAATAGTACCATAGTCAATAAAAGTTACTTTTATGGTAGAAAAGTTAATTGGTTTGTATTTTTAAGTAGTTTAAAAAAATTCTTTTTCTCTAATTCACGAACCGGTTTAAAAAATATCAAAATGGCAGCGACTTTGAAATGGAGAGCCCCGTTTTCGATTTGAAGGAGTGGCACCTTAGCATTTCGTGTTAACAATTTAAGAGAGTTCCGTCAACGTAAGAAATATTTATAAACATATTTTAATGTTTTCCGTTATTTTATGGCATGTGTCGTTTATATAAAAATTCATTTAAGTAGTTATCGCCTCAAATTTCGTTTTAATTTCGGTTGGCTGAAATTATTTCAAGTAAAGAGCATTAAAAACTATTTCAAAATAAAAAAAAAGCATGAACTGAACTTTTATTGACTATGGTAACATTTATTTCTTGTATATTTATTTTTTCGCGTAGTCGTTTGTTGGCTTTTCTGCTAAACACTTTTACTAAATAATATCGACGAAATATCGAAAAACAAAGAAACAAAAACAGTTTTGAAAAATAATGAAGCTTTACTTACTTTAGTAAAATAATCCGAAGCAGCAAAATTGGATATTAAAAAAGTAAACACGTAATTACTTTAGTTTTTTAAAGCAAAGAATCGATATAAATATGAATAAGAAGAAAATGGCGCCCTTTTCCAGCAGAACAACGTCGTTTCAGTTTTACAGTATTGAACGGTGTAGTATTGCGCCGTCGGATTCAGGGTTGTACTATTGTAATGTAAAGAACACGCAGAAAGGGTTGTAATCAACTGAATTCCTTCTAGTACACTGATAAAAAAGCTTAAACAGATATATAAATAAAAATAAAAATGTTATGCAAATGTTTTTAAAAAGACACGTAATCACGTGAGCAGGATTTTTTCTCCTTTTGACACGATAACAAGTAACGTTCTTATTTTTTATTATTTATCTATTTATCTATTTTCGAAAGAGTGCCACGTGCAAGTGGAGAAGGAAAAAAAACAGAGTTATGCAAAATTTGTGTCGAGAATTGTCTAAAGTTCCGACTTTTTTTCGGCTTTTACTTTAATAAGAACGTGAGTTTATGAGGTGAATTTATTCGACACAATATGATTCAACTAAAAAATAAATAAATAAAAGCTTACGTGAATTAAGATTAAAGTTAAGGTGTTATTGTGGACCCTCACCCCTTTTAAAAAACTTGTTAAACTTTGTGACATATTTCCATTCTATGGTGGTCAGGCGCGAACGAACACCCCATAATTTTATTATACCATATTTCTTCAAACTGAAACATAATTATCGAAGTATACTTACGCAAATAGATATGAAAAGTCTTTGTTAAAGTTTGTGCCATATTTCCATGGAGTACAGGCGCGAACGCAGACCCAGCAATTTTATCATACCATCCCTATTTAAGTTGAAACATACTTATCAAAGTATTCTTATGTACATCTATATTAAAAACTCTTGTAAATGTTTTTTTTTCATTTTTTATTTCCATACTTTGGGGGCCAGGCCCGAAGGCAGACCCCACAATTTTTACGAACCACCGATCTGCCAGATCAAACATACCCATTCCTTATCCTCGATACATCTTCTATCATTATATGTAATCAGTTTTTTAAAATAGTCAACCATATAGGAGCCTATTCGTGACCACACACACACACACACACACACACACACACACACACACACACACACCTTTATATTATAGATATTTGTATAGATATGTATGTATATATACATGTTTATATATGTATATATGTATGCATGTATGTATATATAGGTATGTATACATATGTATATTAATATGTATATATAAGTATATATGTATATATTTGTATATATATGTGTGTCTATATATATGTGGATATATATGTGTGTGTATATATATATGTATATATATGTGTATATATGTGTATGTTAATA